>NW_016107424.1:3236657-3441419 GCF_001604975.1 Cebus imitator | reverse complement strand
ATCTAATATATTTCAAAATCATAGCAAATTTCTTAAACTATCTTCCCTTTCTCCCCAATTCTCCATCTCATAGCTTCTCTTAGTCTTTCACCTGGACCCTCTTGCCAATTTCTCTTGCACATCTTGCCATGGTTCTCTCTCCCCATCCTAATTCTCATACATACAGCATCTTAGCCTCCTTAGGTTCTTTAAAATTTCCTTTCTACTTTCCAATGATCCAGAGTCTCTTCAATAAAGTCTAGACTAGACCCAGCAATCTAGAATCCTTACCCTTTTCCTCTTTTCTTCTTATTTCCGTATGTCTCTTTCCATTCTTGTGATTCAGCATTACAAAATGCCTGAATATCAGGCCAGTAAATCCTAGACTCTCCTTAGGACAGAAGAGGAGCAGGGATGTGAAGTCGCCGAAGACAAATTTTTCTCTAACAATTGAGATGGGGGAAAATTGGGGAAGGCTGATAGCATGTTACTAAAAGTTGTCCGGATCATAAAAGAGATAAGATAGATAAAACAAAACAAAATGAAAAAGGCATTGGCATGTTAGGACACAGTTATCAAGATGGAACATCTGCCTGCCCTACCAGGAAAGTGATCATGGTTGGATCCTCCTCTGACACATACATGGGTAAAGAGGGTCAGAGCCATCATCTAGTAGATAAGCTTATTTTCAACATAAAGGTTCACCGTTTTGCATTTAAACAGAGCCCTGCCTCCAACACCCACATGAATTAAATAAAAGCCTCAATTAGGAACATCATAGCAGTTTGGTGTCTTTGACATGTCCCTATTTGTTTCCTATTCTGCAGGTGATGAAAACACCCATGGAAAAGCCATAGGATGTGAATAATTAATACTCAAAACAACAATGCAGGCAGACTCTGCTTATTTACAAGATTTTTCTGGTTGTGGCTGTATTTAAAAATATGATAAAAAGCTGTGGAATTTCTACAGTATAACAGATCATTGATACAGTACAGAATTGCTTTCATTTATTTCCAAATCTGCCAGAATGGTGCATATTACCAAGATTTTTATCCCATCTAGGCTTTCATTGCCTCATGCAGATAAAGAAGTGGAGCTGGGTCATTTCTGATTTTCCTTTAATCACCAATGTTTAATGACTAGGAGCTTAACAGTTAGTTTTTTATTCTCCAAAATTATTAATCACAAAAGTGTAGGTAAACAGACATAGCTCTAAGCTGGTCATAGTCCTAAATTTAAATGATGCAAACAACATCAAAAGCAGAAGAGAAAAACATTCAGAAAATCTTCATCCAAAAACAAATGACGGAACAATAATATGTAAGTTTTTCTTTGGTCAACTGTCTTTGTAAAGGGTCTTTCAGGAAACCAGCCACCCAAGTGTCTCATCCTCTGTTTCTTCAAGATGTGGTAGGTTGAATTGCTGTGGGTGCTTCCTCCAGATGCATTACATTTTAAAGCACTTACTCTCAAGAACTTTTTGAAGTTCGACTGGTACTACTTTACTCATTGACTTATGTTTAGATTACAGTAACAAATGATCAAGCTGAAGCTCATTCTGAAACAAAATTCCTTTCCCCCCACAATATAGTACATAAACTGAGCTGCAGCCTTTGCATTTTTCACCATCTGGCCCACAGTGTGAGATGATATTAGTAGCATGTCAGGGAATTTTTTTCCCCCCTCTCCTTTCAAAAAAAAAAAAGAGGAAAAGAAAAAAAAAAAATCCTAATCTATAGTATGAAGAGTATTAAATGAAACATCTGCCTCGCTGAATGAGTAGATGAACTTTGCAGTCTGCAAGCTGCTGGCGTTTGTCAAGTACATGTTTACATTGCTGACTGCTGTAAATTTTCAAGATGGTGACATGAAATTGGCTTACTAAAATATCTTATTCAAATCTCTTAAAACACATGTTTCATTTTATTTTTTTGTCATTTTTTTCCCTTTAATGTCCTTATTCTTGATGAAAGGCATTGCTGTTTGAGACAGTGAGATGTTGCTGAGATTCTAGTCAAGCTGAAGCCACTGAGTAGTTTAAGAAAAATTACATAATGAAATCTGCCAAGAGCTAGCACTAACCCCTCGTTAATGTAGAGCTATACGCCTGGATGCTAAAATATATCAACAGGAGTCATAGGATTTAGGCAAATTCAATTAAAAAAAGAGACAAGATGATGCCTTAAATATTTTAAAGGAAAGTTTATTTATCTAATTTTTAAAATTGATATATAATAGTTGCACATTTTTGAAGGTACATGTAATATTTTCGATACCTCTATACAATGTGTTATGATCAAATAGGGGTAATTGGGATATTCATTGCTTCAAACATTTATTTTTTTCTTTTTGTTGGGAGCATTACAAATCCTTCTTCTAGCTATTTTTAAATAAACAACAAATGTTAACTATACATACCCTAGTGTACTATTGAATGCTAAAACTTCTATCTAACTATCCTTCTATCTAACTGTTTTTGTATCTCTTAAACAATTTCTCTTTATTCCCTTTTCCCTCTTCCCTGCCCAGCCTCTGGTAACCAACATTGTATGCTGTACTTCCATAAGATCCACGTTTTTTCACTCCCACATATGAGTGAGAATATGCAACTTTTGTCTTTCTGTGTCTGACTCACTTCATTTGTGAAATGACCTCCAGATCCATCCATATTGCTGCAAATGGCAGGATTCCATTCTTTTTTATGGCTGAATACTATTTCATTGTGTATATGTACCACATTTTCTTTCTCCATTTGTCACTGATGGATACGTAGGTTGATTCCATGAAAGTTATTTTGTTTTGGACAAAACACCACCTAATGAAATTAGGAATTTGAGTTTCATTGAGGAGAGGTCTAAGTTTCAAATTTCTTTCTTTCTGTAGTGTAAATATTCTATCATCTCTATCAACACTAATGTCAACATATATACTAAAAACAAACATTTTTAAAAAACTTGTACAATATTCAGAACCCAGAATTGCTTAGCCAGTTTTCCTTCTAGAATGGCTGATAAACCTATGTTAGTCTTGGCGGGGGGGGGGGGGGGGGGAAGATATTGTGTTACAATATAAGGTCTAGAGAATAAATTTAAGGTAACATTTTAGTGACATTAAAAACAACATTTATTCACACTCATTATACTTTCCATCTTTAATGTAGGGAAGACTGACCTACCAATTTATTCCCAATGAAATATATTCCCTGAAAAAGACTTTTTACAATCAGATGTGCATTCTTTAGCATCTACTGCTGTCATAGTATTTCTGCACTGCCTTCTAGACAAGGAGAGGTGGGTTTAATTCTACTGCCTTGATTAACTTCTTTCCTTCCTTCCTTCCCAAAACATAATCCCAGTCTTGTATCTGGTATCAATAAGTAAGCAGGCAAATATAATACAGAACAATATGAGTTGCAATGAGAATAATTGCAGGGGACAGTGGGAGCCCATAGGAGAGGGATTTAGACTAGATGTGGAGGTCGCTGAAGGCCTCTAGGAATAAGCAACATCTCAACAGGAACCCAGGGGACAAATGAGTTAGCCAGTCGAAAGGTTGGGGTGGAAAAGAAAAGGTCCCAGGCAAACGTGAGTTCAAAGGAGGCATCAAGAAAGCGTATGAATCAGCACCACGCCACCACGCCCAGCTAATTTGTGTATTTTTCGTAAAGATGGTGTTTCACCATAAAAAGAAAAAAAAAAAANAAAAAAAAAAAAAAAAAAAAAAAAAAAAAAGAAAGCGTATGAATCATTGAGAGACCTTCAAGCAGTGCATTTGTAGCATAGGGTGAAAGTGGGGGAATTGCAGGGGATAAGTTTAGAAAGCTATCTAGGGACCGAGTAAAAGACCAGACAAACCCTGTCTTCCAGAGTTTGGGTTCTATACAGAGAATAATTTATAGCAATTAAGAAGTTTTAATTTAAGGAATGGCAGAATCAGACTTTTCCATTATGGAAACCACCTTGGTGGTTCTTTCCTGGGGGAAAATAGTTTAAGAAATAAGCAGCAAAACCTAGAAGCAGTGGGAATATCTCAGAGGTCATTAGGTAATTCAAATGGAAGGGATGCAGACAGCAAGTTGGAAGTGGTATGACTGGAAAAAGAGAGGGCAGAATGGAGCCATCTGAAGGGGTCTGTTTTTATACAAATGATCACATTGGTACATGAAAAAATGGACGAAAATAAAGATTTGGTATCACACTTGTTTTGTTATTATTCCAATATCATTGCTGCTTCTCCCTTGGTCATTGAATGACTTCTTGAAGCTGTGGAGAGAAACATCAGAAACAAGATTCAAAGTAAGACAGCACTGTGATGAAAACCAAGGCTTGGGCCAAACTCACTAAAACCAAAGGTCTAATAACTACAAAACCCTGGGTACTCCTCCCACTTTCACCTGCCCTTTAGGTCCGACTCAGATGCCATTCTAGATTCTGCCATTCAGAGCAAATCATTCTCTCAGCCTCACAGCTAATAATTTTTGGCATGCACTTTATTTATTTATATTTAATTTGGCTGTTGTGACATGTTTGTATTTACCATAAGACTGAGAGATTCCCTGAGGGCAGAGATATTGTCTTTATATTTCCTACCCACCTCCCAGCAAGCCCCTAGCATAGGGACTTGCACATAATAGATGCTCACTATGTATTTGCTGAATTGAGTTTTTCATGTTCTCTTAGACCACATGTTTCCACAGCTGCTTTTAGAAGCAGATTGCTCCTTGCCTTTATTTATTTTTTTTTTCATCCAGGAGGCTAACAAGCAGAGAACTAAAATTCAGGACTGTGACAGAGGTGATGTTGCCTAAGGCAATGGCAGGAGCAGGATAAACTTGTGTATAAACTAAGAGATTTTATCCACTCACTTAGAATTAATTTTTCACATTCTTGAAAAGCAATGCTACTGGGAAACATGAACCTAAGTGAAGCAATGAAAGAAAAGACAGCTGCAAATTAGTAGCCAATGATAAAAAGTTGACACTTATAGGCCGAGCACAGTGGCTTACGCCTGTAATCCCAGCACTTTAGGAGGCCGAGGCGGGTGGATCACAAGGTCAAGAGATCGAGACCATCCTGGTCAACATGGTGAAACCTCTATACTAGAAATACAAAAATTAGCTGGGCATGGTGGCATGTGCCTGTAATCCCAGCTACTCAGGAGGCTGAGGCAGGAGAATTGCCTGAACCCAGGAGGTGGAGGTTGCGGTGAGCCGAGATCATGCCATTGCACACCAGCCTGGGTAACAAGAGCGAAACTCGATCTCAAAAAAAAAAAATTTGACATTTATGTCCACTGTATGTTTTCATTTAAAGAGTCAGGTCTGGTATTTATGTTTCTTCTGTTTTAAGACACTGCTATTAAAACAATGGCTTAGTCTCTGCATATCAGTGTAAATGGACTAAAACACTGTATCTGCTCAATGGAGAAGATCAAAGAGGGGCACAATAGTCAAGCAGACTGCATCTTCTTTAAGTTAACCTGTTGCCAACTTTCATAAAAATAGATGTGTTTCTTCACTTTAACCAGTAACTTAACAGACCTGGAAAATAATTTGAAAGTAGTCTCAAGCATCTGGTATTTTCACATAATGTTCCACAGAGTCCTGGTTCTAGAGAACCTCTCATGAGCATCCAGGGGAGGGGTGAGGGGCATTAGACAGAGAATACTTTGGGATTCCACCACTGCTTCAACTAGAGTATTTAATTTTCATCTTATGCCTTTGTTCCTTTGGAAAAATAATGTAGGGACTAAAGAAAACCTAGACCTAAACTGCAACTTACTCATTATTGATGGAAATATTGAGGTCCAGAAAGGATAACATAGCTAAGCATTATGTTAAGAGTCTGTAGCAGAAAAATCTAAATTCATATCCCAACACTACTGCTTGCCAGGTGTCTTAGGTTGAGCTTCTACAAAAATACTATAAAGTGGGTGGCTTATAAACAACCTTTATTTCTCACAGTTCTGGATGATAGGAAGTTCAAGATCAAGGCACCAGCAGGTTCAGTGTCTGGGCAAGAGCCTGCTTTCCGACTTACAGATGGTGCCTTCTTGCTGTGTCCTCACATGGTAAAGGGAACAAGGCAGTTCTGTGTGGCCTCTGTTACAGTGACACTAATCCCAAAGGCCCAGCTCCTAAGATCACCTCCCAAAGGCCCCACCTTCCAAGATCAGTACATTGATGATTAGGTTTCATTTAATATATGAATACAAAACAAAGCAAGCAAAACAAAACAAGACACCGAAAATACTGATCCAGAATGAAGTGTGTGACCGAGCACTGTCCCTGGAGCTTCAGCAGTTGGCAAAATAGATGAAGCCTCTACCTCCAGCATCAAACATTCTGATAACATAAGAGAAAATGAATAATATAATAGTAGACAGTCAAGCAGTCTGAGGAAAAAGAAATCAGAGTAAAATGATAAAGGTGTGGCAAACTTCATTTCATGAAACAAAAATTAATTCCAGATGGATTAGCCAATTACATTTTACAAATAAAAAGCTATAAAAAATCTGTAAAATGCCAGCGAATGTTCTTTTGATCTTTGAATGTGCAATGTCTTTATAAATATAAAAGTAGATAAAAACCCCATATATAAAGAAATCAACAACTTCTCTCCACTAAACAAATTAATAAAACTAAAATGCAAATGGGAAAATGGGAAATATCTGCCTCCCTTATGAAAGAGTTAGCATTAAAATATGAAGATACACAAATCAATGAGAAAACTCTTCAGTATAACATAAATAACTACTAAGCTAAGATATAACAAAAACTAACTTCCTAGTACTAAAGACATAACAATTCAAATAACTTCATATACAAAAGAAAAATGTAAAAGTATAAACTACTGGTGAGGCTGCAATTAGATGGACAATTTTGTATAAGATAGAAGTGTGAGTCAGTGTCTATGTCTGAAAACAAAAAGTGGTGTCTGTGAAGAATTCTAAACAAGTTCATTTTCTTTGGCCCAGAAAGACAAGTTAAGTAATACTAATAATGTAAAAATCGCCATGAAAATACTGGGAGAAAGCCCATCAAAATTTAGGAGTATTTACTACTAAATTATAGGATTCTCAGGGATTTTAACTATCTTTTTTATACAGTTTTGTACATTTTAATATTTTCTGCAAAGAGCATTTTATTATCAGAAAGAACAATAGACAATATAGAAAAGGTAATGAAGAAGTAGAAGCAAGAATAAAAGAATGTTAAGAGAGTTTTCTTGACTTTTTGCTTAAATATTGAAACCTCATCCATTTTCTTCACAAATCAGAGATATACTTATTATGAAGAAAACGGTAAAATTTCTGAGAAAAAGTAAGACTCAGCCAAGAAATCACACTTTGAAAAGTAATTAGCAGTACAAAGATCACAGCTATCCCCTTGAGCTAATTTTGTGGGTTACTCCTGAGTGTAACTATATATCACAGAAGAGCCCTTCTGAAGAAGGGGTAATGAGGGAAATCTCTTTGTAGGATTTCAGCTCTGTTTTTCTCATTGCTTGAACTTGGAAGTTTCTGGAAAAATATTCAAGCAGCTACCTTTGCTTCCAGGTTCTAGAGACTTAGAAAAATCAGGCATTTGTTAGTGCATGTGTTAATGGTGATGGTGATTTATTATTTTTATTTTGGAAAAATCCTATCTGAATTCTCACATTAGCCTTGGGACACAGCTAGTATGTCGTGGATATTTTATCAGGTCAGTGAGGGGTCTGGATTTCTTGACTGACACTTTATTTAAACAGGTCAGTTAGTAGCAGTAAACAGCCTTTTAAATCGGTTCTTCTTAGGGTAAAGGTGTAGCACAAAATGAAAAACTCATTCATTTGTTTGCTTTCACATAAAAGAACATTTTATTATTTATTTTATTTTAGAATTAGCTGGGAATGCTCTGGTAATTAAACACAGAAACACTCTGAATGTGCCCAAGAATAAATATAGCTTTGATATAAAATATTGATTTGGTTTCTGCAGAGCTTAGGTTACAATGCAAAAATGCTATTTCAACCTAACATACTGTCAAAGAAAAACCAGAGCTGGAGGGTAGTTAAAATGGTAAAAACAGATTTTACTCAGGTTTATCACATTAAAGGAAAACAGACTTCAGAAGAGAATGAGGCTCAACTCTGAATATATAATGGGCAAGTAGCAATCTATAGCCATGGAGCGGTGAGGAGTCAGTGGACAGGTAATTAGAGGAAACATCAGCGATAAGGAGAATTTTGGCAAAGCTGAATTAACAGGATTGTTGTTGAAGACAAGTCAGGGTGATCAGACATCATCTGGGGAATAGTAAAGAATGAAGAACCCAATGAGATCTTGAGGGGTTCTCAGATATGGTGGAAGAGAGGGTTCTTGTTAAAACTTAGCAGGGTTTTCACTAAAACTAAATTTTACAAGGAAGTGCACAGATGGGCCTAGGAGAAGGTTTTAGGAGCCTGAATAAAGTTTAGTCAAGCAAAGAATCTTTGTCTGTACACACATACTTGAATGAAAGCTTCTAAACAGCTTAAAAAGGTTTTTTTTTTTTTTTTTTTTTTTCCGAGACGGAGTTTTGCTTTTGTTACCCAGGCTGGAGTGCAATGGCGCGATCACGGGGTTTCACCATGTTGACTAGGATGGTCTCGATCTCTTGACCTCGTGATCCACCCGCCTTGGCCTCCCAAAGTGCTGGGATTACAGGTGTGAGCCACCGCGTCCGGCCAAAAGGTTTTTTTTTAAAAAAAAATGTTTAAAGTATTTTCTTCACACTTGTACTCAATAATGCATATTATGCTATTAAACTATAAAACATTGATAGAAATATATTCTACAGCACAAAGTATTTTATCCTGTTTAAACCTCTATTTGTATTTCAGAACCTTGAGGATCAGTGCTGTCCCATGTGTTTGAGATTTTTGAGGCAAGTATCTGTGGTACTTGCTTTAGACTGTGTCTTCAGTCATAGGGAGCCATTCTGCTCCAACCTGGCCTCTGGTTAGAAGTCTCAGAGAAGGCCAAGGTTACTGATTTGGATATTATTTGTTTAGAAACCATTCCATAACTATTTTAGCTATTGAAATTGTTCTTATGATTGCATTATAATAGGGGCATTAAGATTTCAATACTGAATTTCTTTCAATTAATTAGAGAAAACTGGTGATAAGGAATAAACTGGTCTACCATGAGCAAACGTTTTAAGCTAAGGACTTTGGGTTGAACTTTCCTTTCTTCACTGCTATTCTATCTCTCATCATGCATTCGTTACATCATTCATATTTCGGATTCAATTTTCCTAATTTTCACATGGTTTATAGCAGTAACTTTTAACATTATTCTGAAGTGTATTTGTTCTTTAAGGGCAAGAGTTTGTGTCTATTTTGCTCACTTCTTCATTCTCAGTGCCTGGAACGTTGTAAGAGCTGTTAAATTAATGTGTAAACTTTAACATAAAACATTGAAATAGGAGATAAATCAAATGTTTCATCCCATTATCTTAAGAAATTTCTGTATTCAGGACAATAAATTGCACAACACAAAAGCTGTTGATTTTTGTTAGAAAATCTGTCAAAAGTAATACTCTTAAGTATGATTTTATAAATATATGTAGCTTTTTTTTCAAATATGACATTCTTAATTACTTCTTAAGAAAATAATAAGAGAATATATGCTTTATAACTACATGTTTTGGAAAACAATCTATGCAAGGACTAAAATTAGAATAGAATATTAAACCATTAATGGAACAATGCTCAATTTTGTGAATCCCTCTGCCAGCCATTATTCCCTTCAAATTATGAGAGTTAGATAAAGCCCCTGATAGTTGCTACCCTGCAAACTTAATGCTTCTCCAGCAGCTTGCACACATAATATTAGATGGTAAATACTTCACTAAAGACAGAGTTTTCTTAGCAGGCTCCAGTCAAATGGCTTCTGTTTTACTAGTTTATCTATAAGACACATTATGAGAAATCTCTTCCTTGTACAGGAATTTTTCTGTGTTGTTTATATAAGTATCACAGGGTGATGTGCTTGATATAAGTTGCTGCAGTTGGAAACAACTCTGCCAAAGAAAACAGACAGGCAGCTGTTTGCATAGTGCATAAAAATTTTTTTTGTTAAATATGGCTGCACCTGTATAAACACAAACTTTATTTTCAAGAAGTACCTTTGCAGCTGCAAAGACTTCCAGACGTGGCCAGAGAAGTTATTTTTATTATACTATGTAATGTATGTAATAGGTTTTGGTCAGTTGTCAATCTCAAAAATCATGTGAGAAGGCTCATTTATTCTAATATAGACATTTTACTGTATTTTTTCTAAAAATTTAATATGAAGTTGACTTTATTTCCTATTTAGGCTTCATATTGACTTAATTGTATGTTTAAATTAATCATAAATAATACTTACTGCAAAGCACATGAGAAAGAGCAGTTTTCCTCATTTATTCATTTACTTACACTTTCTATCATTTTTCCCAAACAATAGCCAAGATATAGTCATCTTTTTTATTGATACATAGTAATTGTACATATTTACATGGTACCTGTGATACTTTGATATATGCATACAGAATATATCTGTAATAATATGATATGATATTTGATATGTAATGATAAAATTGAGGTAATTGGGATATCCATCAGCTCTAATATTGATCATTTCTTTGTGCTGAGAATATTCCAAATCTTCTAGTTATTTTGAAGTATACAATAAATTATTGCTCACAATATAAATCTATACAATGTGTATAACATTCATGTAATGGGATTAAAATCAGAATAGAATGGTAAACTTTTATGGAAAAAATACTCAATTTTTTGAATCCCTCCACCAGCCATTATTCCTTCAAGTTACTAGGGTTCGATAGAGCCCCTGAGAGCTGCTACCATGTAAACTAAATGGCCAACTGTTGAATAGAACACCAGAACTTCTTTCTCCTATCTAATTGTAACTTTGTCCAGTATCTCCTAATACTCTCCTAATACTGGTCCAGTATCTCCTAATTTGTCTTTCTTTGCCTGGCATATTTCACCTAATATAATGACATCCAGTTTCATTCATGTTGTTGCAAATGACAGTTTTCATTCTTTTTAACAGCTGAATAATATCTCATTGTGTTTATAAACCATATTTTCTTTATCCAGTCATCCACTGATGGACACATAGGTTAATTCTATATCTTGGTGATATGGTTTGGCTATATCCCCACCCAAATCTCATCTTCAATTCCCAAGTGTGGTGGGAGGGGCCAAGGGGAGGTAATTGAATCATGGGGTCAGGTCTTTCCCATGCTGTTCTCATTATAGTAAGTCTCACGAGATCTGATGCTTATCATAAGGGGGAGTGGTCCTGCACAAGCTCTTTTCGCCTGTTGCCATCCATGTAAGGTGTGACTTGCTCCTTGCCTTCCACTGTGATTTTGAGGCTTCCCCAGCCACGTGAAACTATGAGTCCAATTAAACTTCTTTCTTTTGTAAATGGCCCAGTCTTGGGTATGTCTTTATCAGCAGTGTGAGAATAGACTAATACACTTGGAATCAACTATTGTGAATAGTGCTGTGATAAACATGAGAAATGCAGACACCTCTTTAATATACTGGTTTCCATTCCAGCAGTGGGATTGCTGAGTCATATCATAATTCTTTTTTTAGTTTTTTGAGTCCCTCCTTACTGTTTCCCATACCGATTGTACTAATTTACATTCACACCAACAGCATATGAGAGTTCTCCATCTCTGTATTCTCACCAGCATCTGTTATCTTTTGTCTTTTTGATAATAGCCATTTTTAACTGGGGTGAGATGATATCTCACTGTAGTTTTGATTTGCATTTCCTTGATGATTGGCAATATTGGTCATTTTTTCATTATCTGTTGATCATTTGTATGTCTTCATCTGAGAAATATCTATGCAACTTATTTGCCCTGTGCTTTTATCGTTGTTGTTTTTATTTGTTTTGACAGGGTCCCACTCTGTTGCCCAAGCCAGAGTGCAGTGGTGCAATCTTGGCTCACTGCAAACTCTGCCTCCCGAACTCAAGTGATTCTCTTGTCTTGGCCTCCCAAAGTGCTGGAATTACAGGCATAAGCCACCACACTTAGCTATTTGCCCATTTTTAATCAGATTGCTTGTTTTTTCGTGTGGGCTGTTGTTTGAGTCCCTTGTATATTTCTTATATCATCTGGTTATTAATCCCCTGTCAGATGAATATTTTTCAAATATTTTCTTGTATTCCATAGTTGTCTTTGCACTCTGTTGATCATAGGAAATACAATAAATTTTACTTGGCTTGTTGATACGTATCATATTATTATTTCAAAAACTTTTTACTTTTATGTCTGTAAGTAATTATATGACAGAATTATAGTCATGAGAGGGCCCAACAGAAGTGAGGATGTTTCCTTCCCCTACAGCACTGTTGAAGGACTCTCCAGGGTTTTCTTAAACTTCACTTATATGCAGTGAGTTTCATATCAATATTAAATTATATTGAAATACTAACAAGTAACTCTGATTTTCAAGTTTACTAGATTTATTTATTTAAGCTAGTTTAAGTACTACCCTCTTAAATGTTTGAGTTCATCCTTTGTACATATTTTTCCAAACTTTATGTTGAAGTATAGTTGGCAAGTAAAAAACTGTATTTACATAAGTTGTACAATGTAATAGTTTGATACATATCTATACATTTTGAAATAATTACCAAAATCAAGTGAATTAACACATCCACCATATTACATAGCTACCACTATTTTGTGTGTGCATGTGTGTGGGGGGGGATATGTGTGAACATTTAAGATCCACTCTGTTAGCACATTTCACATATGCAATAAGTTATTAACTATAGTCACCATTCTGTACTTTACATTCCCAGAATTTATTCATCCTGCATAACTGAAACTTTGTACTCTTTGACAAATACCTCCCAATTTTTAGCAACTGTTAGGCCCTGATAAACATCATTCTAAAATAAAATCCTTTACAGAAAAGCCAATGCTGAGGGATTTTGTCACCACCAGGCCTGTCTTACAAGAGCTCCTGAAGGAAGCACTAAATATGGAAAGGAAAAACTGGTAGAAGAAATGGATAAATTCCTGGAAATATACACCCTTCCAAGACTCAACCAGGAGGAAGTTGAATCCCTGAATAGACCAATAAAAAGTTCTGAAATTGAGGTAGTAATGATTAGCCTACCAACCAAAAAAAGCCCAGGACCAGATGGATTCACAGTTGCATTCTACCATAGGTACAAAGAGGAATTTGTACCATTCCTTCTGAAAGTATCCCATGCAATAGAAAAAGAGGGACTCCTCCCTAACTCATTTTATGAGGCCAGCATCATCCGGATACCAAAACCTGCTAGAGACACAACCAATAAAGAAATTTCAGGTCAATATCCCTGATGAACATCAACGTGAAAATCCTCAATAAAATACTAGCAAACCAAATCCAGCAGCACATTCAAAAGCTTATCCACCAGGATTAAGTCAGTTTCATCACTGGGAAGCAAAGCTGGTTTACAAATAAATAAATGTAAATAAACTGTCATCAGAGTAAACAGACAACCTGCAGAATGGGAGAAAAATTTTGCAATCTATCCGTCTGACAAAGGGCTAATATCCAGAATCTACAAGGATCTTAAATAAATTTACAAGAAAAAAACAAGGAACCACATCAAAACTGGGTGAAGGATATGAACAGATACTTTTCAAAAGAAGACATTTAGGCAGCCAACAAACATATGAAAAAAAGCTCATCATCACTGGTCATTAGAGAAATGCAAATTAAACCACAATGAGATATTATCTCATGCCAGTTAGAATGGCAATCATGAAAAATTCAGGAAACAACAGATGCAAGAAGGGACGTGGAGAAATAGAAATGCTTTTACACTCTTGGTGGGAGTGTAAATTAGTTCAACCATTGTGGAAGACAACGTGGCGATTCCTTAAGGATCTAGAACCAGAAATATAATTTGACCCAGCAATTTAATTACTGAGTATATACCCAAAGGATTATAAATCATTCTACTATAAAGACACATGCACATGTATGTTTATTGCATCACTATTCACAATAGCAAAGACTTAGAACTAACCCAAATGCCCATCAATGATAGACTAGATAAAGAAAATGTGGCACCCATACACCATGGAATACTATGCAGCCATAAAAAGAATGAGTTCATGTTTTTTGCAGGAACATGGATGAAGCGGAAACCATCATTCTCAGCAAACTAACACAGGAACAGAAAACCAAATACCACATGTTATCACTCATAAGCGGGAGTTGAACAACGAGAACTTATGGGCACAGGGATGGGAATATCACATGCTGGGGCCTGTCAGGGGGTGGAACACTAGGGGAGGGATAGCATGAGGGGAAATACCTAATGTAGATGACGTGTTGATGGGTGCAGCAAACCACCATAGCATATTTACACCTATATAACAAACCTGCACGCTCTGCACATGTATCCCAGAACTTAAAGTATAATAATAAAAAAAATACTTCTCCTTCTTCCCATATCTGTGTAGGACAAGATTTTCTTCATATACTTCAATGAAATAATACAGCATGACAGATTGGATGCATATACATGTACGGGAATTCAGTTGTTTTGTATTGAGTCAGACATTAATAAAATTAAAAATAATAAAATGAAGCCATTCTGCATTAATCTTCTGCTTGCTTGTTAAAATATGTCACTTCAGCATCACTGGGTTTATTATTATATTTGTTTATTTATTCATTTACTTATTTTTTTGGAGAGAGTCTCATTCTGTTTTTCAGACTGGAATACAGTGGTTATTCACAGGCATAATCATAGCACATTGCAGGCTTGAACTCCCGAGCTTAAATGATTCTCCTACCTCAGCCTCCTATTTAGCTGGGACTACTATTGTGTGCCATCATGCCAGGCTCACTATTCTTTTAAATAAATTACTAAGCAAATATTTTACAAATGTAGTATTAATTATCAATAGATATATACACATAGGAAAAATCTCAGTAGTATTCACAATAATTTTTAAATATGTAAAAGGTTCTTGAGACCAAAATTTTGAAAACTGCTGCTACGGATCATGTTTTAATGCTCCAAACAAATATGAAATGAATGTTTTGAAAAAGAAAACACTAAATTGACCTTTTAAAATGAAAAATAGGTTTAGAACCCATGAACGCTTGCTAAAATTTAAGTTGTAAAGTGTGGCCTCTTTTGCATACTCACAGCCCCTTTTCATTTATCGTAGGTTTTTCTCTGATAAAATTGTATAAGGGGATGGTCACAAATTTATGGCTTTATTTACGTTTTTGATGCTCATGTTTTCAGGAGACATAATGGAAGTGAAGTTTTGTGTCATAGTACTTTAGATAGGGTTTGAGTAAGTAATAATAATAGGGAAGTAATTCTATGGTTTAAACACGAGTGTTTGGCTTGGTTGGATGCAGTGGCCCATGCCTAGAATCTCAGCATGTTGGGATGCTGAGATGGCAGGGTCGCTTGAGGCCAGGAGTTCGAGGCTAGTCTGTGCAACATAGCGAGATCCTGTCTCATAAATAAATAAATAATATTATTCAGGTATGGTGGCATGCATCCATGGTCTCAGCTCAGATCCTCAGTAGGAGGATCACTTGAGCTGAGGAGTTTGAGGCAGCAGTGAGCCATGATCATGCCACTGTACTCCAGTCTGGGTGGCAGAACAAGACTCTTTCTAAATAAATAAATAAATATTAATATGTTTAATTTACCAAAAAAATCTAAGGTAGATAGTACCTAATTCAAATAAATCCCTGCTTATATTAACATTTCATTCAATCCAGCATTCATGGAATGGATCCAAGCTCTATGTTAAATCCAAGGTCACATTGTGAATTATTCACCCAAGGTTGGAGAGACATTTCCTTTATTCAACAAAGCAGTGTGAAATCCTTGCTATAAAGACAGATAACGTTCAGCTGTACCTACCTAAAGAAACGTATTTTAGTAGGCCTAGAAATTATTATTAAAATTTAACATGTTTTATGTAATTACCCATGTATTTCTTTGTAAGGACAATTAACAATCTTGTTCTCAGGTACAGAGTCCAACAAGCCGATTCCTGAGAGAATAATACACAGTCATTCATAAATGATTACTGGTGGAAATGTACTCTTGGCTTTCATGGATGGGAAGATCATTGCTGGCTCTGAAGTATGCATTCTCTGTAATTTGTTGGCTTCGCTTTTAAACTCTAAAGTCACATTTCCCAACAGGGAAGCTGTCTCAGCCTGTGTGGGGGTCAGTAAAGCCTTTCCATGATGAAAGCATGCTTCACATGTTTAAGTATTATTATATCCAACATTTTGCTTTGTGATGCTCACATTATTTCATATGTTAGCCTTTTCCACATTGGTTATAAGTTTACCAGTTATACCAGGTAGCTTTTATTGTTTCATGTTATTCTCTCTGTGATTATCTTCTCTCTTCATTTCCAGATGTTCTTCTCTTTCTTCAATGCTTTCTGTTGATTTCATTTTTATGAACTTTCTTTTGATTCTGCCAGAATATTTTAGGAACATCCAAAATGGATGAGAATGCATTCTAAGGGAGTGTGCAAAATAATTCATTAAGGTACAGAAAGAAAAAGCAGTGATATTCAGATTTATTTTTGCTTCATTTAAAAAGTTTATTTAAATACGCTTATTTTAATGGTCATAGTATATGAGTTCAGAAGTGCATGTGTGTAATTTATGAATGAATATCCATATACTGTGAATTTGTGCCAGCATTTATTTTCAATGGCATATATTATCAAAAAATATTTTGGGGCTGGGCCAAGACAGCTGACTAGAAACAGCTGCAGTCGGAACTTTCACTGAGAAGAATGAAAATGGTGAGTGAATCCTGCACTGGAAACTAAAGTAACCAGGTTCTTTCATTGGGACTGACTAGGCAGTTGGCATGCCCCACAGAGAGCGAGCAAGAAAGAGCCGGGTGGAGCGACAGCCCACCTAAAAGTTGCAGTAGGAAAGAGGAGCTCTCACTCCCAGCCAAAGGAGGCCGTGAGTGATTGTGCTACCCTGCCTGGGAAACCATGCTTTTTTCATGGATCTGTGCAACCTACAGATCAGGAGATCCCTTTGTGAGCCCACGCCACCAAGGCCTTGGGTCCCAAGCACAGACCTGTGCATATTCTCAGTGGCGACTGGGCTGGAGACTGCCTAAGACTACTGAATTCCCTGGGGGAAGGAGTGGCCACCATCACTTTGGCTGCCACTGCCTAAGATGACTGGGCTCCCCAGGGGAGGGTGGCAACCATAATAGCAGCTCCAGTTTGCTATTTTTCCCCTGATGATGTTGGGGATACTGGGTGGATTGGACCCAGGAGCAATTCCTCACAGCACAGCACAGAGACTGTAGCAATCGTGGCCAGGCGGCGTCCTTAGGACAGGTCTGGACGCATCCTTCCTCACTGGGAAGGGCCTCCCTGTGGGAATTTCAGTACCTCTATCCAGGGATTTACAGACAGAACTCTGATCTCTCTGGGATCAAGCCCCTGGAGGGAGTGGTGGCTGCGTCTCTGCAGGTCAGTGAACTTAGTCTTTTCCCTTGCTGGCTCTGAGGTAACCAGGCAGTCTGGACAAGTGGGATTCCCCCCAATGCAGTGCACTCCCAGTGCCAAGGGGTAGCAAGAGTGCTTCATTAAACGAGTCCCTGATCCTGTGCCTCCTGACTGGGTGAGACTCCCCACCCCCACAACAGTGATTGCCAGACACCATATAGAAACATTCCCACTGGCATCGGGTTGGTGCCCCTCTGAGATGGAGTTCCAACAGGAAAGAGCAGGCAGACATCTTTGCTGTTCTGCGAACTCCACTGGTGACACCTCCAGGTGCAGGAGGAACCCAGGCTAATAGGGTCTGGAGTGGACCCCCAGCAATCTGCAGCAGCCCTACTGAAGAGGGGCCTGACTGTTAAGAGAAAAACAAACAAACAGCGACAACAACAGCATCAACAAAGAAAGTCCTCACAAAAACCCCATCCAAAGGTCAGCAGCTTCAAAGATCAAAGCTAGATAAATAAAGAAAGATGAGAAAGAATCAACAAAAAATGCTGAAAATTCAATAAGCCACAGTGCCTCTTCTCCAAACAATTGCAACAGCTCTCCAGCAAGGGCACAGAAATGAGGTTGAGGCTGAGACGGCTGAACTGACAGAAGTAGGCTTCAGAAGGTAGGTAATAATAAACTTCACTGAGCTAAAGGAGCATGTTCCCATCCAAGGCAAGAAAGCTAAGAATCATGATAAAATATTACAGGAGCTGTTAACCAGAATAACCAGTTTAGAAAGGAGCATAAATGACCTGATAAAGCTGAAAAACACAAGAACTTCACAATGCAGCCGTAAGTTTCAATAGCTGAAAAGACCAAGTGGAAGAATTTCAGAGCTTGAAGACCATCTTGCTGAAATAAGACAGGCAGACAAGATTAGAGAAAAAAGAATGAAAAGGAATGAACAAAACCTCCAAGGACTATGGGATTATGTAAAAATGCCAAACCTATGGATAATTTGGGTACCTGAGAGATACAGGGAGACCAGAACCAAGTTGGAAAACATACTTCAGGATATCCTCCAGGAGAACTTCCTTAACCTAACAAGACAGGTCAACATTCAAATTCAGAAAATCCAGAGACCCTAGTAAGCTATTCCATGAGAAGATCAACCCCAAGACACATAATCGTCAGATTTTCCAAGGTCAACATAAAGAAAAAAAATTGTTAAGGGCAACCAGAGTGTAAAGCCGATTCATTTTCACAGGGAATCCCATCAGAATAGCAGTTGACCTCACAAAAGAAACCCTACAAGCCAGAAGAGACTGGAGGCCAATATTGAACGTTCTTAAAGAAAGGAATTTTCAACCCATAATCTCATATCTGGCCAAACTAAGCTCCATAAATGAAGGAGAAATAAAATCCTTTTCAGACAAGCAAATGCTGAGGAAATTCATCACCACCAGAAATGCTTTGCAAGGGCTCCTAAAGGAAGCACAAAATATGGAAAGGAAAATCCATTACCAGCCACTACAAAAACACTCTGAGGTACATGGACCAAAGACACTATGAAGCAACTACATCAACAAGTCTGCACAATAACCAGCTAGCATCTTGATGACAGGATCAAATTCACACATAATAAATAGTATTAACCTTAAGCGTAAATGGGCTAAATGCCCTGGTTAAAAAACACAAAATGGTAAACAGGATAAAAAGTCAAAACCCATCAGTGTGCTATATTATCTTTTTTTTCTTTTTGAGATGGAGTCTCGCTCTTGTTGTCCAGGCTGAAGTGTAATGGTGTGATCTTGGCTCACAGCAATCTCCACCTCCCAGGTTCAAGTGATTCTCCTGCCTCAGCCTCCCAAGTAGCTGGCATTACAGGTGCCCACCACATTGCCTGACTAAATTTTGTAATTTTTAGTAGATACAGGGTTTCATTATGTTGGTCAGGCTAGTTTTGAACTCCTGACCTCATGTGATCCACCTGCCTCGGCCTTCCAAAGTGCTGGAATTACAGGCCTGAGCTACCGCGCCTGGCCTGTGCTACGTTCAAGAGACCACCTCACATGCAAAGACACACACAGGCTCAAAATAAAGGGATGGAGGAAAATCTATCAAGCAAATGGAAAGCAGAAAAAAGCATGGGCTGAAATCCTAGTTTCTGACAAAACAGACTTTAAACCAACATAGAACAAAAAAGACAAGGAAGGACATTACATAATGACATAATGATAAAGTGTTCAATTCAACAAGAAGAGTTAACTCTCCTGAATATATGTGCACCCAATACAGGAACACCCAGACACCCACAAAGACACTTAGATTCCCACACAATAATTGTGGGAGACTTTATCACGCCATTTTCAATATTAGACAGATAATCAAGACAGAAAGTTAACAAAGATATTCAGGACTGGAACTCAGCTCTGGATCAAGAGAACCTGATAGATATCTGCAGAACTCTCCACCCAAAAACAACAGAATATAGTTTCTTTTCAGCACCACATGGTACTTACTGTAAAATCGATCACATAATTGGAAGTAAAGCACTCATCAGCAAATGCAAAAGAACTGAAATTGTAACAGTCTATCAGACCACAGCACAATCAAATTAGAACTCAAGACTAAGAAACTCACTCAAAACCACACAACTACATGGAAATTGAATAACTTGGTCATGAGTGACTCCTGGGTAAATAATAATATTAAGTCAGAAATCAAGAAGTTCTTTGAAACCAATGAGAACAAAGAGACAATGTACCAAACTCTCTGGAACACAGCTAAAGCAGTGTTAAAGAGAAAATATTGAGCACAGTTAAAGCTAGAAATATTTCACAGCTAGAAAGATTTCGAATTGAGATTCTAAAATCACAACTAAAAGAACTACAGAACCAACAGCAAACAAACCCCAAAGCTAGCAGAAGACAAAAAGTAACCAAGATGAGACTAGAATTGAATGAGACAGAGACATGAAAAACCCTTCAAAAACTCAACAAATCCAGGAGCTAGTTTTTTGAGAAAATTAATAAAACAGATAGACTGCAAGCTTTACTAATAAGGAAGAAAAGAATCAAATAGATAAAATAAAAATGTTAAAGGGCATATATATCACCACTGACGCCACAGAAATGCAAAAAACCACAAGATAATACTATAAACACCTCTATGCAAATAAATTAGAAAATCTAGAAGAAATGGATAAATTCCTGAACACATACACTCTCCCAAGACTCAACCAGGAAGAAGATGAATTCCTGAATAGGCCAATAACAAGTTCTAAAATTGAGGCAGTAACATCCTACCAACCAAATGAAGCCCAGAACCAGACAGACTTGCAGCTGAATTCTACCACAGGTACAAAGAGGAAATGGGGCCACTTCTTCTGAAAGCATTCCAAATTGAAAAGGAGAGACCCCTCCCTAACTCAGTTTATGAGG
Source organism: Cebus imitator (assembly GCF_001604975.1). NCBI lineage: Eukaryota > Metazoa > Chordata > Mammalia > Primates > Cebidae > Cebus > Cebus imitator. Next base: position 3,420,476 of record NW_016107424.1, on the reverse strand, counting down.
CCAGCATCATCCTGATACCAAAACCTGGCAGAAATACAAGAGAAAAAAGAAAACTTCAGGCCAATATCCCTGATGAATATCGATGCAAAAGTCTTCAATAAAATACTGACAAACTAAATCCAGCAGCACAACAAAAAGTTTATCCACAATGATCTAGTTGGCTTCATCCCTGGGATGAAGGGCTGGTTCAACATACACAAATCAATAAATGTAATCCACCACATAAACAGAACTAAAGACCAAAACCACATGATTATCTCAATAGATGCAGAAAATACCTTTGATAAAATTCAACATTCCTTCATGTTAAAAACTCTCAATATCCTAGATATTGATGGAACACACCTCAAAATAATAAGAGCCATTATGACAAACACAGCCAGTATCATACTCAATGGGCAAAAGCTGACACCATTCCCCTTGAAAACCGGCACAAGACGAGGATGTCCTCTCTCACCACTCCTATTCAACATAGTTTTCGAAGTTCTGGCCATGGCAATCAGGCAAGAGGAAGAAATAAAGGGTATTCAAGTAAATAGAGAGGAAGTCAAACTGTCTCTGTTTGCAGATTACATATCCTATGTCTAAAAAACCCCACTGTCCTAACTGAAAACCTTAGGCTGATAAACAACTTCAGCAAAATCTCAAGATATAAAATCAATGTGCAAAAATCATAAGCATTCTTATACACCAACAATAGATAAACAGAGAGCCAAATCATGAATGAACTTCCATTAACAATTGCAACAAAGAGAATAAAACACCTAGGAACACAGCTAACAAGGGAAGTGAAGGACCTTTTCAAGGTGAACTACCACTGCTCAAGGAAATTGGATAGGACACAAATGAGAAAACATTCCATGCTCGTGGATAGGAGAAATCAATATTATGAAAATGGCCATACTGACCAAAGTAATTATAGATTCCATGCTATTTTCATTAAACTAACATTGACATTCTTCACAGAATTAGAAAAAGCAACTTTTAAAATTTATATGGAACCAGAAAACAGCCCACATAGCCAAGGCCACCCAAGCAAAAAGAACAAAGGTGGAGGTATCATGCTATCCAACTTCAAACTATACCACAAAACTGAAGTGACCAAAACAGCATGGTACTGGCACAAAAACAGACATATAGACCAGTGAAACAGAATAGAGACCTCAAAAATGAGATTGCACCTCTACAACAATCTATTCTTTTACAAACCTGACAAAAACAAGCAATGGGGAAAAGGATTTCCTATGGAATAAATAGTGCTGGGGAAACTGGCTAGCCATATGCAGAAAATTGAAACTGGACCCCTTCCTTGTACCTTATAAAAATTAAATCAATATGGATTAAAGACCTAAATGTAAAATCCAAAAGTAAAAACCCTGGAAAAAAATCTAGGCAATACCATTCGGAACATAGGCACAGACAAAAATTTTATGATGAAAACCTCAAAAGCAATTGCAACAAAGGCAAAAATTGACAAATGAAATTTAATTGAACAAAAGAGATTCTTCACAGCAAAAGAAACTATCATTGGAGAGAACAGGCAACCTACAGAATGGAAAAAAATATTTGCAATCTATCCATTTACAAAAGTCTAATACCTAGAAGTTATGAGGAACTTAAACAAATTTACAAGAAAAAAATAACCTCATTATAAAGTGGACAAAAGACATGAGCAGATACTGCTTAAAAAACATTTATGTGGCCAACAAACATGAGAAAAAGCTCAACATCACTGATTATTAGAGAAATGCAAATCAAAACCATAATAAGATTCCATCTCACGCCAGTCAGAATAGAGATTATTAAAAAGCCAAGAAACAACAGATGCTATTGTTTCATCTGTCAAAAAACAACAGATGCTGATGGGGCTGTGGAGGAACAGGAACACTTTTACTGTGTTGGTGAAAGTGTAAATTAGTTCAACCATTGTGGTAGACAGTGTGGTGATTCCTCAAAGACCTAGAACCAAAAATGCTATTTGACCCAGCAATCCCTTTACTGGGTATATAACCAAAGGAATACAAATTATTCTGTTATAAAGATATGCACACTTATGTTCATTGCAGTACTATTCACAATAGCAAAGACAGGGAATCAACCAAAAACTCATCCATGACAGACTGGATAAAGAAAATGTGGTACATATATACGATGGAATACTATGCAGCCACAAAAAGGAAAAAGTTTATGTCCTTTGCAGGGACATGGTTGGAGCTGGAAGTCATTGTCCTCAGCAAACTAATGCATGAACAGAAGACTAAACATCACATGTTCTCACTTATGTATAGGAGTTAAACAATGAGAACACATGGACACAAGGAGGCGAAAACACACACTGGGGCCTGTCAAGTATGGCGGATGAGAGGGGGGAGAGCATCAGGAAAAATAGCTAATGCATGAGAAGCTTAATACCTAGGCAACTGAGTTGATAGGTTCAGTAAACCACCATGGCACACATTTATCTATGTACCAAGACTGCATATCCTGCACATGTATCTTCAACTTAAAATAAAATAAAATTAAAGTTAATTTAAAAAATTTTGATGCTTTTGATTATATTTCACGTGTTTTTTAAAATCCTCATTCCACAATTTCTTGGAATCCTCACAAACTTCATTTTCATTCTTCTCCAAAACTTGAAACCTTTGACCAACTGAACAAACACTCTAAATACCTAACATTTCTAACTATATCTTATTCAGTCTAATTTTAGACATGTTTAAAATAGGTGATACACGTTTAACTTTAAAGTTGGTTGGAATTCTAAGAAGAATTTAAAAAATAATGGGTGAAAAGAGATGAAAAATATTTACATTATTATAAGCAATCACTGGTCGCCATTAGTAATCTACTGATGTCATTTTTGTGTGGCCTCCAATTACTACCCATCCCTTGACTTTAGTAATTATGTATAAATTTCTCACCACCATCCCCCACCTGAAACACAAATAAGTTAACTAGTCACATGTCTAATACTATATCTTGTATGTCTAATACTGTATCTTCTCAGCTCTGATCATCTTTGTGCCATTGAAAACAAGTACCCTAAAATCTGTTCCATTCAGAAGGGTATAAAAATTTCCAGTACCTTTGGAAGTATAAGTGCGGTTGTTGTTAAATACGCTTATAATATCAAAGGGTTCATACTAATCTAGTCCTGACTTATTACAAATAAAGTAATAGATTAAAATGCAGCCTCAAAGATGACTTAATTCAACTCCTGGTTTCACTAATAGAGAATATGTTCCTTAGAAGGTTAGGGAATTTATTAAAGACTATCTATTATTTAGTGAAAAACATAGAACTTGAACCCAAACCCTGAATTCCTAAAAGAGCACACTTCCACTAAACTGAATCTGGGATTCAGAGCATTTTGCGGATAGTGTTTGACTATTACTTGGATGATATATTTTATTTTTAGTTTATTGATTTATTCTCTGACTTTCTCAGTTACCTGATGTTTTTCTCTCCTACAATGTTAGAGGTTAGAAGGTATCCACTTATTTTATATTATAACACAGACACATAAGGCCACATAATCAAACATCAAAATATGTTTGAAGTGATGAATGAGACCAAACCATTAATTTTTTTTATTATAAAATAGATTCAGAATATTGGTTGTATTTTGATCTAGGTGAATATTTCTGCTTATTGCAAAAAAAAATTGATAAAATTTGAGAAGCAGATCTCTTCAAAATCACTGTCATTAGTCTCTACAGGATAACATAAGCCTGGAAGAAGAAAGAGAAGCACGTGAATTGTTACTGACTATTACATATCTATTGACAGACATTTTGCAATACCAAACTCTAGAATAGTACTAATAGTGATCTCATTGCTTATGGAATATAATTGCATTTAATATGTTCCCAGTCTTCTTTAAAAAAATAAAATTTACTGGATAGTCAACTTACAGTAAATGCAATTTCATTTCCTTTTATAGTTTTTTTTTTTCTAAATACAAAGGTATGTCTCTGAGCTCACATTTCAAAGTTTGAAATGAGTCTTTGTCTCTGATTTTTATTGCACTGTGAATGTTACAGCAATTTTGGTTTCAATACATAAACCAGAGCCTGTTTTATGCATAAAATCATGTAGCTCAATCTCCAAATACATTGCCCACCCATGAAGGATAATTAATTTTTTATTGAACAAAGCCCTAAAATATAAAGCATTAGTTGATTATGTGTAACCAAATGATGTTAGCTGTCCAAGGGCAATTATGATAAAATATTAAAACAATTTTATATGAAGAGAATGATAAAAATATACAGCCACAAACTTTTGATTCTGTTACTTCAACTTTTTGCACATTAAAAATGTATATAAGTGCTGCCAACTCAATTCCTTCAAACATGAAGTTACTTTATTTTTGAGAAACTCCAAGTTTGCTGAAATGCTTTTGAGACACTAATAGTCACAGAAAGTTGCTATGATTAAGCCTCCTCTAAGCCAAGGCAAGCTCATGATCCTTTTTTTTAATAATAAATTTAGAATCTTTATTAGAAAATGTGCCACAGTGTAGCACTCAGAGATAAACTATGCTGCTGTAGTCACTTCAAAAAAAGAAATAAGTCGCTTAATAAAGTCTAAATCATTCCTTAGGTTAGCTAATAGAAGCACCCGTGGTTATAAAATTAATCAGTCCCTGCTATTACAGCAAATTGGTGAAGATTGTATTGACACATCTTCATCTGCATGTCTCATCAGAGGTGTCCGTGCCATTTAGCTACGAAACCCTGGAGGCTTCCTCTGCACAGAATCTTATAACACTTCAATTAAGGGACACCAAGCTGCCAACCAGACAGCGGCGCATTTATTTCTTGATGACTCCTTAAGTTGTGCCACAGGCCTATCATTAAGAGAATATTTTTCACAGCAGGTTGCAAAGATCCTCGTGCCATTAAAAGGAATTGAAGAAGCATCAATTTGTTGTTTCCACCTCACACAGATATTTTTTCATTGCTGGAACAGCCATTAAAAACAATCTGTTTTATTGCATTCTGAAAAGATCACATGAAGTACAAGTAATGATTTATTTTGAGAATGACATTAGGATTAAAACCACTGTGAAAATGTAGTATTTGAAATAAATATTTAGGAAAACAAAGTCTCAAATATGCTTTTCTTCTTTACACCAAATTATTAGTAGACATTTATTGATACCTGGAATCAGAGTTTGAAAATGCCCCAAAAGAATGCCTTTTAGAAGAGGATGAAGATGAGCTTCTCTGCAGAGGCATGTCTCAGAGGAATGGCATGCCTTGATATTTTAAGTGGAAATTCTTTGAAAAAATAGTAAACCAGAACAGAATGCTTTAAAAACATAACAGATCAAATGTTTCTTTGGGGGCAATTCTGTGGGGATTTTCCTGGGGGTGGAAGTTTAATGACATTGCTACATTGTAGAACATTCACTTAAAATACTATATTTTTTCAGTTCACCAGCATGAGATCAAACACCCAGTTATTTACTTACATTAAGGCAGCTGTTGACTATGGGTACCTACCTGACATTGCAGTAGATGTAGTAATTTAAGACTTCGTTTCTCAATATCAACGTTGGTCACTGTTTGACAGTCTGGGTCAACAATACCTTAAAACAAGGTAAGCTTTCCGTCAAGGTTTCCTAATGCTACTGCTTAGAAAAATCTTAGATGGTATTCATGAGTTGTTTTTGGCAAAACCTTCAAAGAAAAACATAAAGAATAATTGATACATTCAAATAAGAATGATAAATCATACAATATTTTGGGTTCATCTTCTAAAGAACAACAACAACAAAGTAACTTCATGAAGGAGGACTTTATTCTCCTCTTTTCTTTTTGCTTTAAAATGTTGATAGCACTCTGATAGTACCAAATCTGGGGTGTCCCACACTAAAACTGGTTTCTTTGAAACCTACCAGGCCTTCCACATGGTAAATGGACAGAGTGTATGATAACAGAGTGAATTCTTGATGTGATCCTTCCTTAAGGACTGGAACTAACTCATGAGTCCTACTAATGTCAGGAATGTTGGCAGGTGACAGAGCTCAGCTGAGGTCCTTTCAAAGCAATGTTCTGAGCAGGTGAAAGCCTCTATAAACAAGGTCACTCCTCTTGCCCACATCCAATGACTGTTCTAATCCCACAACCCACAGTCCATATCCAGTGGCTGTTCTTTTTTGGGGTGGGAATATACAGGCCCTGTGCCCTGCATCAGAGTGGCACAACTCTGATAGACCATATCAACTCTAGAGCTCATCCTATGTGATTGGTTGATAGTTTTGTTTTCCATGTATTACATTTCAAATCTTTCCTCAGCCCAACCCGACTTCTTTCACTTCAACACAGACTTTGACCTCAGGAATATGCCCTGGGAAACTTACTACGTGTGCAAATGTCCATCTCAAATCTGGTCTGAAGCAACAACCTAAAACACTTGTGTCACCTGCTTATTGTATAGGATTTGATTAGTTAGTCTGAATAAGGTTATGCATATCAGAACCAACTTTACAGAATTATGGATTCATGGGGTCATATAATTAAAAACAAAAAACTCTAGACGCATTTGGAATACCTGAAACATTCAAAGCTGGTCTTGATATTAATAAAATATCTCACGAATTCTCTCCCTTCTCAATCCTCACTGCTTCATAATCTTTCTCTGTTTCCAGGATTAATTTTTTTTTCAATTCCAGCTCATTCATTTTCTTTATGGCCTACCAGAATTATCTTTCTAAAACTCAGTTCTAATTATGTAACTCTGCTTTTCGAAACTTCTAATGCTTACACATTGGTCCTGAATAAAACCCTCTTCCTGGCATTTATGTCACTTCACTGCCTGCATCCTCCTCCTTGGTCTTCTTAACCCTAGTGACTATGCACAGATACATTGAATGTTTCACTATTTCTAATATATATCATGTCTTTCTGTGATTCAGTGTGTGCTTTTGAATCTGTTGAGCTCTCTTGCCTTCTTTCTACGCCCTTATCTTATTGATAAACTTAGGTTTATCTTTCAAAAGACCCCTCAAATACCATCTTTTTAATCTGTTCAATTGTTCCTGATTATCCCACTAAAATAGTAGATTTGGATTTTATTTTCCAATTTTATTTGTGTATTCTTATACCACAAAGCTTATGTTATAATATATCATTCTTATATTTCCATGTGTCCCAACAAAGCAGTGAATTTTGCAACGGTAATGGCATGTCATTTAACTTGTACTCTACTGCCCAGCTGTGCTCATACTGAATAATAAAATAAATGAAAAATTGAGGCTGTCATAATTTTGATGTACCCCAAAGCAGAGCCTAAAACAAGGTCTTGGGTGAACATATTCTATTTGGGAAGTGAATTTGAGAAGCAAAAGTAAGCAAGAGGGAATGGAATGAGGAAGGAAGAAAATACAATAATGGATCGATCAGTTATTGAAATGGCTACCACTAAGGCTTGTGGGTCAGAGCCTCTGGGAACTTCATAAGCCCAGTGTAGACAGCACCTCCAAATTGTCCTTATGAAAGACAGAAAGATGCGAACATTTATCCACCAACTCCATCACACAGTGGTTGGTGTCCCAGCAGTAGTAATTCGCCATCCTTTTCAAACTGTACCTACATGAAGAGCGGGTGAGCTCCTGGGCTTTGGAAAACATCTCGAGGGGAAAATCTGGAAGAGGAGAATGATAGTGTACACAGAACTGTTCACAGTAGTTGCAGCTGAAACCACAGGTTGACTTAGCAGATATGATCCAGGGTACAGAATCATTGCAACTGAAGATTATTCACCTAAAGATCTGGGATTATAAATTTAGAGGGAGCAGTGTTGGAATCCAATCAGTAACTCTGATGTAAAGGTAAATGTAACTAAATACATTTTCTATGCAAGTAAATATATACCAGAGCTTATATTCATGACATTGACATTTTCCACAAAGGAGTCTTCTTGGTTTTACTTCTCTTTTCTTCTTTGTTGCCTTCCTTGCAATTTCTTCTATGAATACAGAGCAAGCATGTATTAACTTGACAATTTAAACCCTCTGAGCCTGTATTTCCTCATGAGTGATGAGAGGATAAGAATTTATTTCATAGGACCATTTTCTATTTATTTGTTCATTTACTCTTTAAACAATTTTCACAAGGGTGTGTAAGAGGAGTTTATACTTTAGACTGATGCTTCCTCAAAGACCTCATGGAAATGCTAGCCATTAAACTAAGACTGGAAGAGTGATCTGGAATTGACCAGGTGGGAAGTTAGAGTGGTGAGGAGTGCACTATGCATGAAGACTATGTGGCAGAGGAGGAATACACGACAAATTCTAAAGAAAGTGAGGCTTCTCAAAACAAAGTGATAGGAGAAGAGAGTCAGTGCAAAGTGAGGTTGAAAGGGAAGCCACCAAGCCATTCTGCTCAGAAATTTTGGGGAAAGGGAAGGAATCATGGTCATCATGGTGTTGTTAGAGGTGAAGGAGCAGAGGGTAGGAATCATTTGGCAGATGAAATTATGTGTAAAGAGAGGTCAAGAGTGTTGGGCAGTGGCCGGGCACGGTGGCTCACGCCTGTAATCCCAGCACTTTGGGAGGCCGAGACGGGTGGATCACGAGGTCAAGAGATCGAGACCATCCTGGTCAACAAGGTGAAACCCCGTCTCTACTAAAAATACAAAAATTCAGCTGGGCATGGTGGCGCGTGCCTGTAATCCCAGCTACTCAGGAGGCTGAGGCAGGAGAATTGCCTGAACCCAGGAGGCGGAGGTTGCGGTGAACCGAGATCGCGCCATTGCACTCCAGCCTGGGCAACAAGAGTGAAACTCCGTCTCAAAAAAAAAAAAAAAAAAGAGTGTTGGGCAAACTAGAAGTAGTGAATTAGAGATGGGGCTGATAATGATTTATGGAAGAGATTTCTGATATCAGAGCAACAGGCTAGGAACTGAAGATAATGAGTTCTAAACAAGCATAATTTAATCCTTTCATGATAGAAAAAGGAAAACAAAGAAATGTAGGTAACAAGAATGATAATATGAGCATATTAAAGTGGAGTATCTTGATGTATGTATATATAATATGAATTTTAATTCCTATCAATAATTACAATGATAATGTATTAAAAATATTTGGAAAGCCTTCCAATAAAAATCGATAATGATGAATTTATTTCTGGAGAGAAGTAGCACAGAATCAAAGAAAATCCTGGACACAATGTATATAAGAATCACTATCCTATGCCTTCATGGAAAACTCAAATAATATTTTTATTTTTGGATATTAGATCTGAGTTTATTGATCAACATAATGTCACTTTATATTTCTATTTTGTTTCTTTCAACTCTATTGAGATGCATTAAGTGATGCATATGTAAAGTGTGTACTTGTATTATTTTGACATATGTGTACCTGTGAAACTATCACAATAATCAAGGTAACATACAATTACATCACCTCCAAAACTTTACTTGTACCTTCCTCTCTCTAATCCCCAGATGTGTGTTCTGTCGCTATACCCTAGTTTGTATTTCCTAGAATTTTATGTGAGTATAATCATACAATATTATTCTGGCTTCTTCCATTTAGTATATTTACCTTGAGATTCACCACATTGTTGCATGTGTCGTTAGTTAATTTCACTTTATGGATGAATAGTACTACAGTGTATGAATGTACCACAAGTTACTCATTAATTTTCCTATTAATGAACACTTTGGTTGTATCCTCATCTTATCTTTTACCAACAAAACTGCTATGAACATTGTTGTATAAGTCTTAGTATTGACAAATGCTTTTATTTCTCTATGGTAAATAGCAATGAAATGGCAAAGTAATATGATAGATGTATATTTAACTTTAAGCAAGCTTCCAAAATGTTTTCTAAAATGATTGTACATTACCACCAGGGATTTTACCTAAAAATTCCATAGGATGGCTTTGTCTACATAAATTCAACAATGGCATACCTGTAAGCTAAGTATTATTTTCCCTATTACATAGAAGAAAACCTATATTCAGGGATGTCAAGTGAATTAATTTTGTGGTCACAGAGCAAGTGAATGGAAGAATAGGAATTCAAACCTGGGCCTGACAGCACCGGAATGCTTTCCAAAATGCCGACAAAAAGTTTTCACAAATGGAAGAGTAATTCTTGCGTTTAATAAATGTAAGTCTCATCCACTGAGTTACTAGCTCCTGCTTGACTTGGATAAATGAATAGAATGGGAAATTATTTTAGTCCAAGTGATGGCTCCTTGGTCATATAAGGTCAAGGTATAGCTTTATGTGATTGACTGGAATTTAAACCCGTGACTTGCTATAGTTGAAGAAGAGACATATAAGACCCTCCAATAACCCAACAGTCTTCTTAATTTAAGAAAGCAGCTCGAATTCAGATGGAGAGCCACTTAAATTAGAAACCACAATCTAGTAAAAGCACTGTTTTAACTGCTTTAACTGTTTTTTAAAAATTTGCTGATGTTTTTCAAGGAACAGATAAAGATGCAAGGACTAGAAAGCAAAAAACAAATAAGAATACAAAACCAGCTGGGGAGAAAAAACAGGAGAGGATAAAGCACCTGGAGGAGATTAATGGACACAAGTGCTTTCTCTTTGTTTTCATTTTTAATAAGACAAACACATTATGTAAAATTTAAAATGTGAGAACTGAACATAGATGTATGAAGAACAGCTACAAGAAGCTCTTGTGGTTTTTGATGCTGCTGTTGGCACTGTTTCTTTGAACTACTGACCGGCACTTTGGTTTCTATAATGGTTTAAATGCAAGTCTCTACAGTAACCTAAGATAGTGGAGAAACAGTGATAAAATTACTGCTTCTATCTTGGGGACATAATATTTTAACACTGAAATTAAAACAAACAGAAGTCTTTAACCCTTTTCTCTTTAGAGGAGAATCTGGTGTAGGAGTGCTCTGTATGTAGCTGGATTTAGTAACTGAAGGTCCCAAAGTCAACACTAGAATCACTATTTCTCCAAGGTCTTAATTCCACTTTGTTTCTATTCCATCAACCGCAGTCACATCCTAACTAGATTTGGTAAACAAAAATACAGGACACGTAGTTAAATTTAATTTTCAGAGAAAAGAATACACTTTTTTTGTAGCAAGGAATATCTCATGCTATATTTGGGAGACATTGGTACCAAAAAGTATGCTTTGCTTGTCTGAAAGTCAAATTTAATTGTGTCCTATATTTTTGTCTGGCAATCCTACTGACAACAGACTTCCCCTCCTCTTCCACTTCGACCTATCTCATTGCAATGGTAGCAAAATTAAATATAAAAATTTATTGAAGTGGAACATCTAAATTTAACAGGAGCCATTGAAGATGGCAATTATTTGTTTCATTAATAATATTTTGCATGTCTAAAATATAAGACATCACTATTTCTAAAATTGTAACTAACCACCATTACCTCATCATTGGCACATACTCAGTGCTCAAATTTCCAGTTGTTTCATAAATGTAATAATTGTTTTACAGTCTTAGGATTCAAATAAGGCCCATGTGTTGCAATTGGTGGAAAGTCTATATGTTTCCCCTCCAAGGCCTGTTTTTCTTTCCCATAATTTGTTTATTGAAGAAACCAAGTTGTTGGTACAATAAAGTTTCTCAGTCTGGACTGTGCTAATTGCATCATATGGTGCAGTTTAACATCTTCCTTTGCCCTCTGAATTTTCTGTAAATTGCTGGATTTTACAAAGACTTGTTACTATTCAGATACTATTTATTTATTTATTTTACTTTTTATTTCTGGTCAGATTGCTTCTCAGGTGTTGCTCCTCCGTTTGGGAGAATATAATTGTCATTGCATCTTTCTTTGAAATGACAGTAGCCATTGGTGATCAATGGCTAAATTAATTAACACAGAAGCGATTGCAAAGTAATGATACTATAATGCTGTAATAATTCTTCTTCATTATTAGCTAAAGTGTTTCTATAAGAAGAAATATTTCTTTATCTACTACTTAATTATCCATAATATAGTTTGTATAGAAATAGCAGAATAAATGCTTGATTACTTTAGCTAATATAAATTTGATAAATAGGAACATGAGAACTCATTCTCTTGAATATGAAGACATTTAAAAGTTTAGTAATTAATGCAGTCTGGTATTAGTGTAGACACACAGAGACAAAGCAATGTAATGGAATAAAGAACTCTTCAACAAATATTTGTTAAACCTTTACACTTTTTAATTGAATTAATTCACAAACGAGTCAGTATGTTAGTAGCAACCCAGAAACATCCCCTTATTTTTTTTTTTGAGCTACTGCTCTTTCAGAAGATAACCATTATCTGACATCTAACTATATATTAATTTTCCCATTTTATAGTTTAAATCACTGAAATCATATGGTATGTACTTTTAGTCTTGGACTTTTTAAAATTCAGAATATTTCTGACATTTTTTATATTGTAGCATGCCATTATAGATCATTTTTGTTCTTATTCCTGCATAATATTCCATTGTGATAATCATGGTTCTAGCACTGAGGAAAAATCAAACAAAGGAAAGTCCCTGATTTCATGGAGCTTGCATTCTAGTGAATACAATATATAAAAATACATACATATATAGGGAAACGACATAGATGGTTGAGTTGTTGGGCTATTGAAAAACTGGTGCTGTGACAATTTGTTATCCATTTGGAAAACTTAAAATTAGCATAGTACTTTATGCCACAAACACAAAAATTAATTCAAGAAATTTAAAATTTTAAATGTAAAAAGCACAGCTTTAAAACTTTTAGAAGAAATATCCATTTACTAATTACACTTGTAATTTATTAAACATCTACTTGTACCAAGTAGTCTTGTGTGTATTATGGATACGTCAGTGAAAATAACACATGAATATCCATGCTCTTATGAAGTATACATATATAACTCATTGAGACACAATAAAAACATAAACAAGTAAACAAGAAAAATAGAGTCAATGGGGAGAGGGAAGTAAAGAGTGCCTGCAGAGTTGGGGCTAGGGTTACAATTTTAAGTAGAGTGGTGTGCTTGTTGGTTTTGTATTGCTATGAAAGAATACCTGAAACTGAATAATTTATCAAGGAAAGAGACTTATTTGGCTTATAGTTCTGCAGGCTGTACAAGCATGTACAAACATTGGCTTGGCTTCTAGTGAGGCCTCAGGATGCTTTTACTCATGGCAGAAGGTGAAGGAGGAGCAGGCATGTCACCTGCTGAGGGCAGGAGTGAGAGAGAGGAGTGAAGGTGCCTGGCTTTTTAAAATAACCATCTCTCTGGTGAACTAATGGAGTGAGAATTCACTCATTACCATGAGGACAGTACCAAGCCATTCATGAGGGATCTGTCCATAATCCAAAGACTTCCCACTAGATCTCACTTCCTACACTGGGAACCACAATTCCTTATGAGATTTGAAGCGGTACACATTCAAGTCATATCAGCTGGTCAGGGAATTATAGGAGAAAATTCTCTGTAAGCTTTGGATATAGAAAGGTTCTAAAATAAGACTTAAAATAACTCCACAAATCATAAAGGAAATGCTTAATTAATTTGATTGCATCAGAGTAAATACTTTTATACATCAAAAGACACCAGAAAGAAGGTAAAAAGAAACTGAGAAGATATTTGCAATCAGTAATTCATTCAAGGATTAGTATCTAGAATATGCAAAGAACTCTAACAAATCAGTAGGAAAAATACAAACGACTGATAGAAAAAAATAGATACAGGCTATGAATGTGCAACTCGTAAAAGAGGAATCCCAATTACAACTAAACCTAAGAAAAAAATACTCAGTACTGAGGAAAATATATATTATTCCATACTGATTTTTTATTTAGTATTCTATTTATCTGTGTATTTTACCAAATTAGTTCAGATTCTGAAAGAAGGACTTCATTGAGATGGGCACATCCATGAATGGTTGCTGGGATCAGAGAGGTAGCATTATTCTGAATTTGACTGAACGCCTTTGCACCTGCGGTTAGAATCATGGCATGTGCTTTTGGGCTACATTGGAGATGAGAACCACAGATCTAGGGAGCAATTGCTGTGTTCTGATTCAACTTGCCCTTTTGAGCAATGCATAGTTAAACGCATCTCCCTTAGTATCTGTAGAAAATGCAGATTTCTTATTCCATTTTTGTAGTCATTGAAGATTTTAAAAAAGGAAGAAAATGGTACTCTCTAGAACCAAGGGGATTTGAAATATATCCAGCCAAGTTGATGTCTAATTACTTAAGAAACATCAGTTTATGTATTACCTAGGACACTTGTGTCTTTCGTGATGCTCAATTAATGTTCATTTCAATTCAATACTTATTAAAGTCCCATCAAAAGTGATAAAATCCAGTCTTATAAAAATATTACTCATTAAAACTGCTATAAAAAATGAACTATCCTTTGTATGATGCCAAAATGAACTTTCTAAAATGCACATCTGATTTTGTTACCACTCTTCTTAAAATCCTTCAATAGGTCCTTGCTTTTGTGATAAAATTGAAACTTCTTAGCATGCAAAGCCCTTCATGAGNTCTGATCACAACACTCCCATATACACTATGTATTCTTAATAAATTACCTGCTTTTTGGAAGAAAACAGAAGATGCTGTTGCAACTAACATATCCTGTTCCCTCTTGTCTACAAATATTTATTGAGCACCTGTGATATATCAGGAATTGTTATAGGCCCTGGGGTTTCAGCTATGAATAAATAATAAACATGTTTTCAAGAAACATATTAAAGTGGGAGGACATATACAATAGCATTAAAAATAAATGATATATCAGTGTCCTGAGAACAATTTTTTATAAAGGTTATGGGGAAAGATTGATGGAGCAGGGCTATTCTAGGTAGATTGGTAAAGAACGACTTGGATCAGAAGAAATTTGAGCAAAGATTTGAGGGAAGAAAGGGAGCAAGCCACACAGTTACCAAAAAATGAGTGCTCTGTATTTGTCAACAATGTAATCAAAATAGAAGGTTAATTGTTGAAAGTCTGAAAATATGAAGGGCCAGATGCCAGTATCTGAAAACAAATAAAATATTTTAAATATTCTCACACTGCCAAATAATATTTTTCTCTGAAGTAAAAAGAAAATTGTATAGCCTTTTGAAATTCTGCACATACTCTCCTCGTAGTGGAATGATCAATTTTGTAAGCCTAGGACCACAGAAATATTTAACTTTTGAAATTCAATACAGATATATATTATTATAAAATATTTTCCATAGAAAAATTAAAGGGCCTGATATTTAACTTCAGGCATGGGTATGATTCACTCTTTTTTTTTTCTTACTTGAGACAATTCTTTGTATTCTCTTTGTGTGCACAAGTTGGGTCTTGCTTTTTGTACTATATTTTCTCTGCTATTCCTTCCCCCCAAGTTAACACACTGAAACCTAGAATGAAATTACCAACAAGCACCTGAACACTCTTGCAAAACTCTTTAAACAGGTGAAAAATGTGTATCTGGACTTTTCTGGGAATATTTAAAATATAAGTAGTAATTTGAGGATTGGTTGTCATCATTTTCCATGAGACTCAACTGTCCTTTCCAATAACCTGCTTTCTCAAGGACTCATTTCCTGGCTAGAAATGGAACCATCACTCTAAGCACTGATAGCTGTCGCACTGTCCCCTATCCAGCTACCCAAACACATGGTTCACTCTTGAACCACTGTCTTTTTTTTAATTTCTAAACTATATTGGATGTACTAATACAAGGTAAAACTCATCACACCAAGTCCTTCCTGGTAGGACATGTGGGTAAATGAAAGAGAAAGGATACAAAAGTAAATATTTCTGGTAATATTAAAAATATAATTAAAGACAGGGATGAAAGGTATTTTTAAAGACATCTTGATTACAAAGTAAACATTTAAAATAGCCATGAAGTACTGGGGAAATAAAATGGCAAATTGGCCATTTGGAGATCCATTCATTTTTTATTCATTCATTAATTATTCAATACGCATTTCTTGAACATTTACTGTACCTCTGACATCATGACAAGATCTGGGATTAACAGCTGTTTCAAAATATAATCACTGTCCTTGAAGAACTGGTAGGTCACATAAACACAAAAATTATTACAATATAATTTTGTGATTGCTCTGTGAAAGGTTTATGCAATCAATTTAGAAATGTGGGGAGAGAGACCCAAAACCCATTCTGAGTTGGGAAAGAGAGGAGGTCAAGAAGAGCTTCTTGGAAACATTTTTTTTCTTTGAATTTGAATAATAGTTCTAGTAAATGAGCATTTCAAAGCCCAGAATATTTCCTTTCCATAAACGACATAGATTAACACTTTCCCATTATTTGCACATACTTATATGCCTTTCTTTTAACTATGTTTTTAGTTATATCAAAACAGTTGGAGTCACCACTATTTCAGACCATTCCCAGAAATGCTCACCTCCTCCTCCTCTCTCTTGGCCAGTGGTTCTTCCAGGAATAAATGACCAAATGATCTCAAATACTTAACAATATATGAAACTGTTGGATCATTCCTGGAAATACTACATTCAGGGGTTGATACATGATCAGAAGCCTGAACTGGTAAAGATTTCATTTGTTTTGCTTGGACCCTTGAAAATTATCTTTCAGAGCAGAGATAGTAGCCTCTGGAGTGAACTTGACCAGGCTTCCACAGTAAAAAAATGTTTCACCTAGTTTATACAGTACAGTTGATTTCTGCAGTGATTTCCTTCTAAAGAATAGATGAGCATCAGTAAAGGCTCATTCACACTGAACTTTCAGCAATCGATTTATAAGGAACTTCAATGTAATTTGGTTTTACATTATGCAGGCTCATAAAATGAATCATTTTTCTTACCTAATATATAGTCGGAAGATTTATCATTAGGAGGTTTTATTCCAGGCCAGACCCTTCACAAAAATCTAAACTTTTTTCCTCTCATTTTAGCAAAATCCTCCTGTTAAAGAACTGAAGTGCTTCAAACACCCTAGTAATGGTACAGTAAATTACATTTTCTCATTTGGAACATGGTAATAGATTTCTCTACAGAGTGATTTATCATGCAACAATTAGGAACCCAAGGGAATTAGATGACCATTTTAAATTTTATCAGCTTGTTTCAATAAACTGTTAATGTGACCCTAATGTTTGGGAAGCACTTTAATATAATCAGATTTTGGTTGTTCAATCTACTGACATTAATGGCTACCTCATTAATCATAGCATTCTTGCTGAGACCTTGGAGGCTGAGCTAAGTTCAGTGGACCAATTCTTACAATAATAAAAACAGGCAATTTTCAACAGGGAAATATTCTCACTTTAACTAGAAAATGTGTTTTGTTATTCCTTAGAAATTGACAGAGGTAACTGGAAACTCTAAAAGCTTACAAAATAACAATTAAAAACTCTTTAGGCTTAATTCCCAAATTGGTCAATTAAATCAAGACCTCCTATAATCATTACCTATAATGATTTTCTATTATTTAAAAGTACAGAGCTATACAGCAAGACCTAAAAGAGGCCAGACGGCAAACACATAATAAATGTCTGTCTTCCAAGCCTGGGTAGCATCTGATGGTTTGCACAAATCCCACAGAGCTGAAACATGCCTTCAACTTTCAAAACCCTGTAGTTAATGCCTCAGTAGTCTTTCTGGAGGGATACGGAAAAAAGGTACTACCGGGTTATTTATACGATTTCAGGAAATTGTGTGTAAATGTGGAAGTTGATTTTAGTACTTCTGACTTTCTCCATTTTGATAACAGACACTCTCCCAGTCTCTCAAATGTCTATAAGAACTAAAAGAAACACAACTTTTTGTTTTTAAATCACAATATCACTATAGTTTCCTGCTTGGGTCACTGCTATAAAATGCCTTTGTATTATATGACATGGCTGGAAAAAGAAAGGACATAGTACCATCTGTTTCTAGAATCATGGTTTTATTTTATTAATTTTTCTTGTTAAACTTAATAGAATATGATCCTATTGGATACAGAGTTTATAAAGCTATACAGTTAGCTGGAAATGGAAAAATCAGATGTTTTTAAGTCAGGCTAAAATGCTCAGTGCTTGAAAAAAATTTTCATTTTTGATTTCAAGGAAATCTCATTATTAAGTGTGTGGTTTGTATTCTGGGTTTTATATTATCCTCAAAGATTAAGCTATAGAAAATGCAACCTGAAAAAAATCAAATATAAAAATTAATAAAAATGCAACCAAACATATCTTCCCAGAGCAGAAAATTTTTCAAAAATGTAAGATGATTGAATTACTAGTCATACTGTTTTTTGCTTTCAACTTTTTTTTTTTTTTTTTTTGAGACGGAGTCTCTCTCTGTCACCCAGGCTGGAGTGCAGTGGCATGATCTCGGCTCACTGCAACCTCTACCTGCTGGGTTCAAGCGATTCTCCTGCTTCAGCCTCCCAAGCAGCTGGGACTACAGGCACGTACCATCACACCAGGCTAATTTTTGTATTTTCAATAGAGACAGAGTTTCACCATATTGGGCAGGCTGGTCATTAACTCCTGATTTCATGATCCACTCACCTCTGCCTCCCAAAGTGCCGGGGATTACAGGTGTGAGCCACCAGGCCCAGCCTGGTTCTCAACTTTTTATTCACTGAAAATACATTATTTTGAATAAACACTCTAGGGTAGAGATGTTTAAGAGGAGTACGAGCCCTCTGAATATGTTCTAGCGCAATATATCTTCTCAAGGTGACTGTGAATCCCATTGCATGAAACGGTACCAGTTAATCCGTTCACTCACTAATACTTTCCAAGCACATTCTATTTTATGGTTGCTGTGCATCATAGACTTTGGATTCTGAGAATAACCTTTAAAGTGCATATTCTGGGCATAATAATACTTTAAGAATTGGAAAGATATGATATTTGTTTTGTCTGGCATTCAGTAGGCACTTACTTCATTACTTCATGCTTGTTAAATGTATAAACGTATCCATGAAATAAATTTTACAAACTGTGGAAACATAGCCAGCAATCCTTCAGTTGAAGGCTTCCTGTTTTAGGACATTATTTGTAGAGAACAATTTTTCTGTGAAAGCAAAGATCAAGGCTAACTGATTTTCAGGTTGATTAAAAGGCATAGGTGGATTTATTGTCTGCCAGATTAGAATTTTTAACAGTTCTTCAGAATCAAAGAGTTTCCCTATTTGGAAAATGTGGAGACTGTGAAAACGTACTGCTCAGATCCTGCCGTGGGGTAAGTAGCTGACTGACAGACCCAGCTGCTCTCCCTGTGGATCTACAACTGGAGCTTGTCTGGGGCCAGGCTGCTCCATCTGGGCCACTGAGGATATTAGCAGGAAATGGGACTCCTCTGCAGGGTAATGTTGGCTTGGGGACTCCATTGCCTAGTCCAAACTTTTTTCAGACCATGCTGCAGTCCGAGTCTCCTACCTAAGCCTCCTTTCTTCCTCTTCTCGTTTCGGAGACGTGAGACACACTGTGGTCTGAAGCTCTCCCTGCCTGCTC
This sequence comes from Cebus imitator, assembly GCF_001604975.1. Taxonomy (NCBI): domain Eukaryota; kingdom Metazoa; phylum Chordata; class Mammalia; order Primates; family Cebidae; genus Cebus; species Cebus imitator. The sequence continues at coordinate 3,401,019 of NW_016107424.1, read as the reverse complement.
CTGCTTCCCCACTTTTATTCTCCACAGGAGTTTCCCTCAGTGAATCTCTTGAACCTTGATTCCTACCTTAGCCTCTACTTCTCAGAAGACACAAACATTTGTTTGGTAATCCTTGCAAACTCTCTTAACATATATGGTAGAAAAATGGCTCTTATTTTGTTTGAAAGCTGCTATTGGAAGGCTGTAATCATAATCATTGCTCTCTCTTCAAACGTGTAGAATAAAAACTCTGCCGTTCACCTTATACTTTTTAAAATCCAAGTTTTAGTAGCATGAAACTTTTTTTTTTTTTTCATGAGAAGCAGTTTGTAACTATTACAGACCAGCATTGACAGCTATTAGGAAAAAGGGGAATACCATCGTATGTTACATCACAAGCTTTGCCTCTGTTGCTTGGTTTCCAGCTATGCATGGATAATATGCATAGGTGACATGTTGCAAAACCAGGTACACTTACCAGTTGATGGCTGCAGGCTATGCCATAGATTATATTATCTTGAAGAATACTGTGAACAGATGAAAGTTTATTGCTACTAAACACTATCCTATCTTCTGCTAATGCTTTATGATGTAGACTTTTTATTGGACAGCCCTTTTCTGAGTATTCCTCCAGCTTATTTTTTCCAGTGATTTTTAGACCGTTTTTTTCTTTAAGCATAAATTTCCTCCCACCCCACAAACAGATGCATGTATATTAAGCAAATAAAAGTATTAGTATTTAAGGGCCTGGAGATTCAACCTGTTGATCTCACTTCTCCCCAGGACGACTAGAATTCTACCTTGAAGTTTGAAAACGACCACTTAGATTATTGCAATCTTTTGGATCACAAACTAAATTTATACCCCCACATGGTGTAGGAAGGTATTTACGGACCTTGTTCCATATGGTGCCTTTTTTTTTTCAACTGTGACAGAACTTTCTATGAATGACAGTGGAAATTACATATCTGAAGTGGGTGAAAAATTAATCTTAGCTGGCACCAAAATTTTTCTTGGGAGACAATTGTTGTTTAGAAAAATACTTTGGTAAGTCTGTTAGAGAGTGGCATCTGAGACCCTCAAACAATGGGCTTTAAAGAGAAATTTAAAAGTGTAATTGCTCTGCGAAAGAAATTTCTGAGAAATAGAGGCTTGGAATAGAATAAAGGAGAAAGATTGAGGAGAAGAAGGGGCAGGCAAGAGTCAGGCAAGACAGTGACAGAAGCCTGAGTTATATTTGTAAAACCCAAAGTGTGCATTATACTCCATTATAATTTCAGTTATATATTATAACCATATATAATTGTAATTATTATATATCCACTTTATGGAGCATTAATTGTGTGCTAAGATGTTTTATCTAATTTATTTCTAATCCAGATAACAAAGGAAAAGTAAGACCTGGGCTCTCCATTTATCTATTTATTCCCTGAGACACATAGTTATTGAGATCTTACTAATTGGCACATACCCTGTTAGATGCTGTGGGTATGTACAGCAGAGAACAAAGGAGGTGATGTTCTGGTCTCAGAAAGTTTATGTATATCCACTTTGTGCTGGTGATGAAAGATTCAATTCTAAGTATATATATTTTTAAAGAAAACACACCCTAATAAGTCAAACTCTTTAAACAAGGCCACTCTTTAAGAAGTTAGAAATCTTGGCTTTTCTGCTTCTTTGTGTCTTATAATAGACCTGAGGTGGGTGGATAACCTAGTAGAACTGCACACCTTACCATGTGTTATTGATTACTTCAGGCACCTTTCATAGCTACTCACAGGACTTGGAACAGTGCTTTGAATTTAAAATGTCTTCTTCTGTGCTTGATGTGCCTAATTATGTCAGCACCAGCTGGAAGGAGATATTGACAAGACAGTACAACACGGCTATGTTCCCTACATAATTCAAATTCAGTGGCAGGCTTCCACCTCCGTCTCCCCCTTCCACCTCCATCAGCATGAAGTGGAGCGAGTCTAGTGTTCCATATTAAATGCATAGAAAGAAAGGGCACACAAAGACAGGTTTCCGTATGCTTTCAATTCTTCAGCATCAAAGTCTTTAATATCAAACTTTTCAGGAATAATTAAATTACTTAATAACCACAGGAAATACACACTATGTTAGGTTTCAAATGATATTCTAATGCCTTATTAATTTGTACTTCTGATAACGAATTTTGATCGCTTTCCTTCCCCTTCCTGGGGTAAAGCACTGAAATATCCCATCTGCTTTTATCATCTTTGGAGCACAATGGCCTGATAAGTCCAACAGTGACTTAAGAAGTGTGCATTCAATGGAGGCACATAGCTGCTGCAATAAGCATATAGGTAAATGTATTATTTACAGTCCTTTAAAAGGTGGTTGCATATGGGTTTTTTTTAGTTGTATAATGTAATGAATATTTATTGGATGGCTACTATGTTCCTGATGCTGGGTACACAGATACAGGAAACAGTTCTACCCCTCTAGAATTTAAAAGCTAATAAGAAACACCCATGAACAGTCAAAGGCATTAATTGAATAGATAGAAATTCACAGAATGCTATGAGAGCACTTGGGAGGACAATTTAGTCTTATAATGGGTTTTCATTTTTCTCTTTAAAACGAATTCTGAATAAAATGTTTACGTGCACTCCATGTAGCAAAATAAAAGTGCCAGCTATTTAAATAGAATAATATCTAGAGAATAAAGTATATAAACAAAAATTCAACTGTGGCTGCTTGATATGATTTGTCAAAGATATATATTTTTTAATAACTGAAAAGATTTAATCACTTTTCCTATCTATAAGTTAAAGCACAGTATTAATTTTAGAAATTCTATGTCCTCAAAATTCCACAATGTAAACAATGGAAAAAAGAATATTATGTCAAAATAAAGCTATAATCATATAAATAATTATAATATCACTATATGAAATTAGAATAAAATAACTAACAGGTCGTATTCATATAAGAGCTTAAAATGTGGATAATTCATGGAAATGTACTCAGAAGTTCCCCTGTCCCCTGCCCCCCGCATAGATTAGGCATGGAAAGCAAACATAAAGAACATTGCTGTAGAATGTTCAAAGTTTCCCAGTACTAAAATACTGCAAAAGTAATCTTATTAAATTACTGAACATAGGTACACCAATAAACAACATTAATGTGGTACATATTTTAAGCCCAAAAGTTAATGTTTATGTTACTTTGGTTCTTCTATAGATTCTTTTGTTTGTAAAGAACAGAAATTCATTCAGGTCACCTCGTGTATGCAATGCTGTAAAATAAAGAAAACAGGAATTTTAGCCAATCTTCTAGGAAAGCCAGAAAGAAAAAACAAACTGTTTTAAACAAGAATAGGAATCGCTGAACAGCCAGGTCTTGTAATGACTGGAGTGCAGCCTTGTAAAGCCAGTGTGACCGCCAATTTACTTCAGCTTCCTCAGCTGCCCATAGCCCAGCCCCCCACAGTCAGCATCTGATTCCAATCTGTTTAGGCTTCCTTTGGTGTGTATTCACATCTGCTTCCACCACTACCCAGCTACCTTTCTGTGTGTTGCTACCCAGTCCCACCCAGGAGGATGCTCTGATTAGTTCAGAGGTCAGTGTCATTGAGAGGTAAGACTCTTATGTCATGCAATCTCAGAAGTTTCTGGCTTCCCTGAAGTTAGGTGCCCAGCCCAAGTAAATTGTTGTGGTCAAGATGGTAGAGTTAGGTGGTAGAGAACGCAGCTACCCATGACTGAGCTGCTTCCTGGAGTACTCTCTACAGGATATTTATTGAATTACTAATATTTACTTCTAACACTTACTTTCAGAGTGTGACACGGCTTCTTTGGCATATGCTGACACTGACATTCTTTGCAATAAAATGGTGCGTTACTCTCAAAAGGCTTCAGTTTTCTTGGGAAACACGAGGAGCACATAGACAAAATTGAAACCAGAACAAGTATGTTATCTTTTGCACACACCCCCCATTCAAAAATAATGGTAGTCAATGCCTGGCATTTTGTAAAGTAGATGAAAAAAATAGGACTTTAGGCTTTAGAGATTTACTAGGTGAAGCTTATTAACACAGGATAAAACAATTAGTTGCTTCACAGAATTAAGTAAAAGAGGAGGTCAAGAACCATGCCCTTACGTCAATTCAATGTTTTCATTGTTACCCAAGTGTTTTGATGTTACATACCTATCACTTAGGTTGGACATCCTATAAATATGCAATGTTATATGTTATTATTAATAATTTAAAGTGTCAGTAACCCATTTGCTAACATTTATTGACTGCTTACTGTGTGTTACATACTCTACTGAGTTACTTTGATACATTAACTTATCTAATGTCCAATGAATTAGTGACAATTAACTAGCTTCACTTACAGAGAAGGAAACTAAGTCATAGATTAAATTACTTGTTCAAGGTCAACTCACAGCTGGTGAGCGTTGGGGCCAGGATTTTGTTATAGGCACCCCAAGTCCAGAGCCGAGTCTCCTCATCACTGTGTTATACTCTCTCCTTGAGGGAACTGTTAAAAAAAACTGGCGTATTACGACTTTGGAGGAAAATTTTGCTTTTCAGTGTGATCTTCCTGAGAAAATAATTTAAATTTTTTTCTAAATATCTAGACGATCAAAAGTTCAAGAAGAAGAAAACACGCAATAAAAAGCAGGAAACAGTTCGGAAGTTGATCCTGAAGATGGATTTTTAGGAAAATTGGGTTGGTCTGCCAATATCATGACTCTTGTAGACATGTATTCACAAATTACACCATGCAAAGTAGTTCCCCTCCATTTTTGTTACTGTCCAACTTTGTTTTTAAAACACAATTTTGTATAAATGTCAATGCCTTTGTCTCATTTGGTCTCGGTACTATAGAATATTGCGTTCCCCAATTTTCTTAAGAGAAGCTGGCTCTGGCTAAACTTATGTTAGCCCTATTTTGAGGCATAAGAATCAGAGAAAGTAGGCCTGAGCAAGACTGTGCATGTACATGTATGCCTGTGTGCATGTGTGTGTGTGGTGTGTCTATGCAGTGTTGGGACTCTCTGGAAACTAGCTGTTTAAATGCAATGCCAGTGAGGCTTGATTCAAGCAACCTTAACCTTACTTAGAAGCTTTTTATAATAGTTGTCAAAGTCACATATTTTATGGGCCTCATTTCACTATAAAAACCTCCCTTCTTTGTGTTTGGGTTAAAAGAACTCTCTTTAATGGCCAGATTATTTCTCCTATCACTGCTGGAATATTGGTTAATGGAAGAGAGTCTCCAGCAAAACTAAACGACACACAAACTGGAAGCTGGGTACTTCGACAGTATTTTTGTACCAACACCTATCTGAAATGAGATGCACTGAGGGGCGACATCTTTCTTCCACTCATGGTTTCCATGACAAGGGATTTTCTATAAGCATACGCCAAGAAACAGAATTGGAAGGGTACAAAAATAGCATCAGAATTGGTGCCAGTCTTTTTCTTCATCAATTTTTCTTTTGCCTTCTTCTCATCCCTGTTCCAAATGACCTTTAGCCTAGGAAATTGACCTCAGGTTCATAAATTCAGTAGTGGCATGGCTTCAATAATTTTTGTCAGCTGTTCTTAGAACCTAACCCATCTAAAAGGTATTCAACTGCCTTCAAAATCTGTTCCTAGCCTACCTTTACTGCTGAGATATGTCCAGCATTATACTTTTTGTGTGGAAATTTTTCAAACTTAGAGAAAAATGTGGCATATCTTATAATACTCATGTGTCTTTCATCAAAAACTAATGAGGGTTAAGATTCTCTAATGTTTTCTTCAGGTCATTTAATAAGTGCTTTCAATTGACAATAATTTCATATATTTGTGGGGTCCAACGTGGTGTTTTAATACATGTATACATTGTGGAATGGCTGAATCAACTAATTAGCATAACCATCACCTCACATTCTTATCATTTCTTTTTTTGTGTGATGAGAACTTTAAAAATCTACTCAGCAAATTTGGAAGATGCAATACATTCTTATTAACTATAATCTCCATACCATACAATAGGTCTCAAAAACTTACTGTTCCGGTCAGACTGAAACTTTGTACCTTTTGACCGACATCCTCCCATTTCCCACTGCTTCACCACCAGTCCCTGATAACACCAGTCTTCTCTCTATCAGTTCAGCCTTTTTAGATTCCACATATATGTGAGATCATACAGTTTTTTTGTGCTTGGCTTATTTCATTTAACATAATGTCCTCCAGGGTCACATACATTGCCACACATGATGTAATTTTCTCTTTTTAAAGGCTGAATAGTATTCCTTTGTGCATGTATACATTATATTTTCTTTATTCATAAAATATATGATCTTTGTGCATTCAGCAAATAGTTTTTGAGCACCTACTATGAGCCAGCCACTCTTGTTGGTGTTTGAGACATATAAGTGAGCAAATGAGATTCCAATCTTTGTTCTGAAAAGCTTGCATGCTTTGTAAGTTATTTTTAAACACTTTAGAGGAGAAACAGTTACTGTCTACTCCTGCTGTTTCCTCCTACATAAAGGTGACTTCCAACACTCCGGCAATGCTGGCCCCTCCTGCCTCTTGCCTTTCTTCTGATGAGGAGCCTTTTATCTTGCTGGTGAGTTGGGAGAAGGAATTGGATCTGGGCAGGCAGCGTCTCCTTATCTGCAAACAGACCTGCTGGTGGGAATCATGGTACTGTTCCCCAGCAACACAACATTAATTTCACAGGGAGATGCCCTGCTACTACAGGAGTGGGTCTGTGTAAGTCTGGAATTGTGCATGGCAGTGTGGACAACTGTGTCTGTTTTCAATATCAAGAAGCCTATTTTGCTGCAGCCCTAAGTCACATCTCTCAACCTAGACTTGATCACAATAGAGGTGATATTTTTATCTCCAGATGCTATATATTTTGCCTGTTTGTTGATTTCTTACTTAGTCCTGAAGTGATTGATGGAGAGAGTCATTTATTGGACTTATCTAAACATCCGTAGTCTTATTAATCTTCCACTCTCCCCAGAGCAATAGCTTCCTGATCCTGGCATACATTCTTCTGGTACACACACACAGACCCACACACACACACTCACACATATATATTCTGCATTTATATATTACTACATTTGTGTTGAACATTAAAAATCAGTATTATTGTATGTACTTTTAAACTTTGCATAAATGTTTCACATGATATATATATTATACTGTAGCCTGTTTTCCATTGAATTTTAAGTTACTAAGTTCAATCCATGCTAATATGTATATAGTTTGTTTAAAATCATTGTATAATATTACATCATATGCATATTCCATACATTTTAAAATTCATTTAGCCTTCTGTGCCAGGACTTCTTTTGCTAGCCTTATATCTTTGCTTTAGCTGTACTCCACCTCCTGATGTGCTACCTACCCAGCTCTGAGGCTTTGCACCTGCCGTTGCCTATGTCGGGAATACCTCCGTCCACTCTCCTCATCACCCAACCAGTGTTCACTGCCTGGATGACTGTAACATTTAGGACTTACTTCAGACATTTCTACCTTCATAAAGTCTTCTTTCATCTTTATCATGCCTTGTCTTTCCCAGATTGTTATAAGGATCCACATTTTAAAAATAAGAACTGAATTTAAAAATGTTTTATACACTTAATTGAGTTCTCTACAAAAGTGAAATATTCGTGGCATAAACTTTGTAAATTTTTAGCATTAAATCTCAACGAAAGTAAAACTAAAAGTAAACTTTGCTCAGTTGTTGATAGTAAACTAGTTGTTAATGAAGCCAAATGTGCATCTTATATTCCCTTTTGTACACATTGCACTGAATAAATTCTGATTAGAATAGAAAATAACAATTGATTTTAAAACCTGAAGATAATGCCAGAGGACACATGGAAACTCAGAAAATTTGTCTTTTTTGAATTAGCAAGCGGGAAATATATTTTTTAAAATCAGTAGGATTGTTTTGCAAAATGTACTTGGTGCATTTATTGTGATGACTGTACTCTAGTTTAAATTATTTATGATCAGACTTTATACTATATTTTATAGTCTGAGTAATGTGAGTCCTTACTGAAGCTCTTTGCAAGTAAATCTTTGCTGAGACACATTCAAGATCATCAGTTTTCAATGAGGATTTCCAGAATTAGTAAAGAATTAGGATGTTTTTAGCATACATTATATATATTAAGTTCAGTTCTGAAGAATGTAAATCTCTATCCATAGCCCAGGAAAGTTCTCTTTTATTATTTTTTGTTTGAAAAAAGGTGTTTTTGTTTCTGATGCACAAGGTGTTTTGTGGAGAATACTCATTAGGGTTAATGGGAGTAAGATGCAAAAATCTCTCCTGCTTTGTGAAAAGTACAGGCCCCATAATGTTTCCAGGAGGAATACTCTGAAACCTTCATAAAACATTTATATCAGTTGAATAGAAAAAAAAGGGAAAAGAAAAACTCCTTTAATAAAACATTTGCCCCTATTATGCTATGCTGCTTTAGAATTTTATTTATTCAAGAACCATGAGCAATACATTTTCATTCCATGTACACTTTGCACAGAATGAGAGCATGCCAATACCCTTATGTTATAACGAAACATAGCATCCTGAAGAGCAAAAGTGAGGATTTGTTAGAAACTTTCCTCTTTCTCCATCATTTTGGGTTTACGTGTGAGTCATTTCTAGTTAGGAGTCAAGCTATTCATCTTAAATTAATAAGATAAAGAAGCAAAAAAATATGCTTTTGTTTAACTTTCTGAGTGATGAGTTAGTAAAACTATAAAAGTAAGATTTATAATGGGGAAATGGTCATTTATTTTAAAAATAAAACATGCTTGCAGCATAACCACCACTAAATTTGCTTTGTAGTATTATATTACTTTGGTTATTTGTTGAATCTGACAATTTAGCAGGAATTTTAGAAATATGCTAGAATTATAAAAGAAATTTTAAAGTTATATAAAGTAGTTTTTGAAAAGCATCTAAGTAAAAAAATTTAATTATAAAAGGAAAAATTATATATATTAGTTCATATACCTATGAATGTATGATTTTATAAATTCTAACAAAATGTTATTATTTCTGGGCACCTTTTTAAAAAAGATTCTGATATTTTGATAGTCTTTAAAAGGTGGAACAGTTCCAGTTAATGCTTATATATCTTGAATAAAATATCTCACTCTTCTTGAGGAAATGTTAAAATGTAGAACATCTATGTTATCCACAAGTAAATAACACATTATATGGCTACATTATGACCAGATTATATCTATTAGTTACTGCTGTGCACCATGTAAATCTCTAGATTCCCCTGGGAAATGAGAAAATCATTTCAGACTTCAATAACTAACAATCAGTTATTGCTCTGGGCAATAATAAAGCTGAATGCAATTACCTAAAGTGAAGTTAGCAGTGTAACAAATGAAATACAGATTTTTTTCCCCTCTCTTAAAATAAATGTAGCATCTCCTCCTCCCACACTACTGTGTATTATAACAGGGTCTTCCAAACAGTGTATTGTCTAAACACTCCATTTACAATTTGAAATATATGTGATTAAAAGTTATAAAGTAACTTTTTATGATATCATTTAGTTGGTGCTCAAAACAGCAATAACAAGAAAACAACCGAGAACAACTACAAACAAACCAAAAAACCAAACCAGTAAGACCCACAAAACTATAAAACATAAACATCTATTTTATTTTAAAGATTTACTAGGCAGTTTCGTATTTTTAAAAATACCTTTCTCAATGAAAATGTTAAGACTTTTTGACTTATAGTTGTTCATATAGCACAGTGGCCGGAATGAAAAAAGATAAAATCATCTTTAGAATTAGTAATAATGGGCTTGCATATATATCATTACACTACCTTATTAAAGTATTTATTGAAAGGAATATTAAAGAGAAAGAAGTGGCTCACAGTAATAGCTAATTTATAAATTTTACTCTTAGACTTATTTTTTTCTGTAACACTGTTTATCCAAAATTGATTTCTAATTCATTATTTGCATATATTTCCTATTTGTCACAACAGAATGCAATTATACTGAAACAGATTTCCCAGTAGAAAGTTAATCCTGCTGTTTCACATTTTGTTTAACCATTTTTTATGTATAATTGTAGCCTGTGTTTTGGCATAGACCACTCCTGAAACAGTAGATTTTCTGGCAATTTGGCTGTTAGCATACATTTGATGGTGAATATAGCCTTTCATTAGCTCTGTATTCAAATAGCACTGCCAAAGTATTTTTCATGTTCTTTACTCATTTCTGTTTATAATAAATCCTTGGAAGCTTGAAGCTCACATCTGTTTTCTGAAGTAATCCTTTCTCTTTCCTCTATATGGGCACATATTGACTTCTTATTGTGGGTTGTTTATTAGAATTGGGCTGCTAGCAATTATTATTTAAGAAAAAGAAATTATTTTGTGGGGAAAATACGTAGAGAAACTGCCTAAATAATGTTACCAAAGGATATAAAATTGTCACCTACAAATATTGATGGCATGTATTTAACCACATATTTATATTCTGTAGTTGTATTATACGTTGAGTAATTTGAGGGACGCTTCTATTTCTCAGACCACATTATTTGAAAATAAAATTCTTGTACCATAATAAAATCATTACTGAATGTGTTTATCTGAAAGACCTGTTTTAATTCCTTTATTTCATTCAAGTTGATCCTTCTTTCTCTTCCTCCCTCCCATCTCTCTTCTGTATTATCCTTCTTCCCACTAGAATTTATTGACCACACACTGTTCTCCAAAATCTGTAGCTTCCATAGGTCATGCAGAGGTCAGTAAGACATGTTTCCTAACGACAAGAAGCTCACCATCTATTAAGGAAGACATACAAAGAAACAGACAATTATTATTTTTTTTAATCAGATGAGAGTGAATCCAAATAGTCAAGTGTTACTCAATAAAATCTTATTGAATCAGCATATTTACTCTTTAATTGGGGATTTTCCGAAGATGGAATATTTAGGAGACTGTGCATTGCCTTCTCCTCTAATCACTATTGAGCCACCCAAAGTTTTCATAGTGGTAGTTTTAGAAACCTTCTCATTGTATACCATGAGTAATTCTGAAAACATTTAGCAAAGCTCATTTGGTTGATTCCTCTTGTGTAAGAAGACATCACAGTTCTCAGACATGACCTTCACACTATGCACACAAACATAAAGATCTACTACACCAGTGGTTTTCAGCTGAAGCATGCATCGGAATCACCTAGAGTGCTTTTGAAAATACAGACTGCGGATCCCCACTCCCCTTTTTTTCTGATTCAATAGGTCTAGAGGTAAGGTCTGAGAATTTGCATTTCTGATGAGTTCTCAAGTGAGGCTGCTACCACTTGTTCCAGTACTACATTTTGAGGAAATGATTGTATTACGTAATTTAGGAATATTTTTTATCCTTTTATTCAGAGGGTTTAGTAAGAAAACAAACCTACTGACAAAATGCTATTGGAGTTCAAGATTTAAGCTGCTGCATCACTTTGTTAGGAGATAGTGAATTGTACTGCTTTATGGTCTGTTCTGGTACCAGTGTACAATTATGGACAAGATTAGAAATGTATCCAAATATTGGTTTAAAATTAAAGAACAAAAAGCAGATTTAAAGACCAGAAAAACCTTTCAATATTTTATCTAGTTCAGTTTTTCTTAACCATTTCTGAATATGACCAAATTTGTCACCATGTATTCATAACCACAATGAAAAGCTGGCTTTTCTGAAACCATTGTATCCACCTGTGACTGCAAACACCACATCTCCCTCCAGTTTATATATTCATGAGATTTTGGCATATGGACAGAATTTTGGTCAGTCTGTTTTACCTGATCATCAACAAAGATATTTCCTGTGTATTTGGTTAAACATATGATGTTTCCTAGCACAGAGAAAAGGCAGAATGTTAATTATTTTTAATGCCAAAAAGAAAAAGCTGAACAAATATTTACCCTTTCAAGAAAGTTTTTCTGCCTCAAGACTTATAGGAGTATGCTTGATCTACTGCTTAGATCCAATTTCAAGATTCCAAAATTAGCCCATCTTGCTTTCTCAGCAATTTCTAATTCCTATCAATTCATTTCCCTGGCTTTTTGTTTTTTATTTGGTATTTTATTTTGTATTTCTTGCCTTCAGAGTTCATATCTACTTCATGCGTCTAGTTACTTTTCTCTAGCTTCCAAATATTTGCCATGTCTCCCCAAACTGTCCACCATCAATCTCTATCTTTTACTCTCAACATCTGCACCTATCTTGGTTTTGATACATTTGCAGTAGAAGGGTGGTGGATAAGAGAATGGGCTTCAGATTTAGACTAGGTTTGAATCCCATCCCTACCAATTACTTGTTTTACTTGGTGGAGATTTCCAAACCTCCCTGCTCCACAGCTGCTTCATCTGTAAAACAGGGTTAATTCCCAGTTCACAGTTTTATGGCCATGGTTGAATGACAAAATGTTTGTAAAGTATAGCCCAGTCTTTGGCACATAGTGAATATACTATTTCATGATGTTCTTCTTCCTTCTCATCTTTTCCCCTACCCATAAGTTTTTTTTCCACAAAACCTACATTGCTACAATCTTCCCATTTCTTCTACGACTTCTTTGATCAGGAAGGGGAACCTGAAAACACTGGTGGTATTCTTTGATGACATTTCTTTAAAAAGAAATAAACTGTGTGTAAGCTAAAGCTTATTTTTGAATTGTTGCTTTAAATACTGCCTATAACCCATCATCACCTTTTTTCATGTGTATCTTGCCTACTGAAAAAATTATTTACTTGTGAGTTTTAAAACAGTAAATATTGTTGTAAATAGATTTACAGTCAGTTTCACTGCTTAGATCAGTCAGTGCTGTAATTCAACAGGTCAATAGAAATGCCTCCTATATATATACATGTATGTGTATATATGTGTGTGTATACACACAGATTCATAGAGTTTATTAAGATCACATGGGCATGTGTGACACTCAGAATCCTGTACTCTCCATTAGCACAGAATTACCATTAACCTGAAAAATTCATTCTCATAAGTACCACCATTTTGGTGGTACTTATCCATAAAATACCATAGGATACATTGTGAGTTATGCCATAGCTGCCATGCTTCAAACTGCATGTGGAATTTGAGAGGCAAAAATGCTTAGGTAAGAGAAGTAGTAAGTAAATTGTTAAATTCTTCTTTCAAATAGCATAATAGATGAGGTAGAGCATTTGACTGCAAATAGCAGGAATGTAGTAGATATGTGTACAATTAAGCATTATTTTCTAGGAATCCAAACACCCATTTTCTCTCTTTATGTTCCAATTCATGTTTCTAAACATTTTCATGAATTATTGCAGTATTTGCAATAGTTGCACATGATGGCTGAGAAATATTTTACAGTATTAAACAATTTATATTACTCATAAATTTCTGTATATGCAGTTCTGTAAAGTGTGACATTTATATTCTATACTAAATGGATAGTAAGCTAGAATTACAAAGGTTTTATTCTTAGAAAAATATTTAATGAGCTATAATTACATTTTTAAAAGATTTAAAATTCTACTTTAAATAATTTTAATTTAAAATTCATATAAATTATAATTTGTACTTATTTTTTAATGTTAGTGATTTTGAATAGTTTAGAATAAAATTATTATTTTAAATATATTAAAATACTTATGCTTTAACTACCTTCTTTTAAATATTTTATATTTTTAATGGACACATAATAATTATACATACTTATGGGGTACAATGTGATGTTTCAATATATATACATTGAGTAATGATCAAATCATGGTAATTAACATATACATCACCTTAATCATCATTTCTTTGTGGTGAGATCATTCAAAATCCTCTATTCTAGCTATTTCAAAATATACAATACATTATTGTTAACTGTAGTCACCCTACTGTGCAAAGAACACCAAAATTTATTCCTCTTATCTAACGACAACTTTGCACCATCGATCAGTCTCTCCCCATTCCCCACCCCACCCACTCTCCCCTGTCTCTGATAACCACTGTTATACTCTCTAAGAGGTCAACTTTTATAGATTTCTCATCTGAGTGTGATTATGTGATATTTGTCTTTCTGTGTCTGGCTAATTTTAGTAACATAATGTCCTTTAGTTTCATCCATGTTGTTACAAAGGACAGGATTTTCTTTTCTTATCTCTGAATTGTATACCATTGTTTATGTATACTACATTTCAACCTAAGTGTTAGACAACTTAGGTTGATTCCATATTTTAGCTATAGTGAATAGTGCTACAATAAACATGAGAGTACAGCTATCTCTTTGACATACTGATTTTTTTTCCTTTGGATATAAAGCCAGCAGTGGTATTGCTAGCTCATACTGTAGTTCTATTTTTAATTTTCACTGCAACCTCTCTTTCCTGGGTTCAAGCATTTCTCCTGCCTCAGCCTCCCGAGTAGATGGGATTACAGGCATCTGCCTAATTTTTTAAACATTAAACCTGGCTAATTTTTGTATTTTTGTAGAGATGGGGTTTCCCCATGTTGGCCAGGCTGGTCTCAATCTCCTGACCTCATGTGATCTGCCTACTTAGGCCCCCCAAAGTGCTGGAATTACAGGTGTGAGCCACTGCACCCAGAATCTTTTGTCTTTTTGACAACAGCCACTCTAACTGGAGTAAGGTAATATTTCATTATGTTTTTAACTTGTATTTTCCTATTGATTAGTAATGTTGAACATTTTTTCATGTACCTGTTGTCCATTTGTATGTCTTCTTTTGAGAAATGTCTCTTAAGATTCTTGGATCATTTTAAAATTAGACTATTTGTTATTTTGCTCTTGAGTTCCTTTTATTTTCTAGATAGTAACCCTTTGCTCTTTGCAGGGGGTTAATATGTACAGTTTGCAAATAGTGTCTCCTATTATGCATATTGTCTCTTCACTCTGTTGATTATTTCCTTTGCTGTGCAGAAGGTTTTTAGTCTGATGTAATCTTATTTGTCTATTTTGGTTTTTGTTGCTTGTGCTTTTGATGGCTTATTCAAAAAAAAAAAAAAAATCCTTGCCCAGTTCAATGTCATGAATCATTTCCTCTGTGTTTTCCTACTAGTTTCATGGTTCCGGGTATTACATTTAAGTCTTAATCCATTTGGAATTGGTTTTTGTATGTGGTTAGAGAGGGGTCTAGTTTCATTATTTTGCATGCAGATATATAATTTTTCCAGCAGCACAATGAAGATACTATCATTTCACCAATGTGTGCTCTTGACATCTTTATGGAAAATCGGCTGGATGTCAATGTATAGATTTGTTTCTGAGGTCTTTAATGTTTTTCACTGGTCTATGCATCTGATTTTATGCCAGTACCATGTTGTTTTGGTTTCTATAGCTTTGTAGTATATTTTGAAGTCAGGGAGTATAATGCTTCTATTTTTGTTCTTTTTGAAGATTGCTTTGGATACTTAAGGCAAGTTGTAGTCCATGATTATTACTGATTTTTCTGTTTCTGTGAAGAATATTGCAGGATATTGATATTCTTTTAATAGAGATTTCACTGAATATGTGGATCACTTTGAGTAGCATGAAAATTTTAACAACATTAATTCTTCCCATTGAAGAATATTGGATATAATTTATTTATTTGGGTCCTCTTCAACATTTTTCAACAAATTTTAAAAATTTAATTTAAGTTCCAGGATACATGTGCAGGATGTGCAGGTTTGTTACATAGGTAAACGTGTGCCATGGTGGTTTTCTGCACCTATCAATTCATCACCTAGATATTAAGCCCAGCATGCATTAACTATTTATCCTGTTGCCCTTCATCCCCCTACCCCCACTACAGGCTCTAGAGCATGTTGTTCCCCTTCCTATGTCCAGGTGTTCTCATTGTTCAGCTCCCACTTATAAGTGAGAACATGCAGTATTTGGTTTTCTGTTCCTGTGTTAGTTTGCTGAAAATGATGGCTTCCAGCTCCATCCATGTCCCTGCAAAGGACATGATCTTGTTTCTTTTTATGGCTGCATGGTATTCCATGGTGTATATGTACCACATTTTCTTTATCCAGTCTATTATTGATGGACATTTGGATTAGACTATCTTGCTGAAGTAACACAGGCAAACAAGATTAAGTTTCTCTGTCACGGATTAGATTGCCTGTCTTATTTTAGCAAGATAGTCTTCCATCACTGAAATTTTTTCCTCTGCTTTGTCTATTCAGCTATTGATACTTGTGGTTGCATTTTGAAGTTCTCGTGCTGTGTTTTTCAGCTCTGTCAGATAATTTATGTACTATTTAAACTGGTTCTTCTGGTTAACAGCTGCTGTAAAGTTTTATCACGGTTCTTAGCTTCTTTGAATGGGTTAGACCAGGCTCCTTTAGCTCAGCAAAGTTTGTTATTACCCACCTTCTGAAGCCTACTTCTGCATTTCATCCAACTCAGCCTCAGCCCAGTTCTGTGCCCTTGCTGGAAAGGTACTGTGATCATTTGGAGGAGAAGAGGCACTCTGGATTTTTGAGTTTTAAGTGTTTTCTTGTTGAGTCTTTCTCATCTTCATTACCTAGCTTCAATCTTTGGATGGGGTTTTTATGAGGACTTCTTTGTCAATTCTGTTGTTACTTTCTGTTAGTTTTTCTTTTAATGGTCTGGCTCCTCTTCCAGAGGGCCCTCTTCCATAGGGCTGCTGCAGTTTACTGGGGACACACTCTAGACCCTATTAGTCTGGGTCCCTCCTGAACCTCGAGGTGTCACCAGTGGTGGCTGCAGAACAGCAGAAATGGCTGCCTGATTTTCCTCTGGGATCTCTGTGCCAGAGGGGCACCAACCTCATGCCAGTGGGAAATATCCTGTATAAGGTGTTTGTTGACCCCTGTTAGGGTGGTCTTACTTAGTCAGGAGGCATGGGATCAGGTACCCACTTAATGAATCACTTTGGCTGCCCCTTGGTGGAGAAGATGCACTGTGCGGGGGATATCCCACCCATTGGAACGCCTCAGATTCCTCAGAGTCAGCAGGGGTAAGACTAAGTCTGCTTATCCACAGATACTGTTGCCGCCCCTCCCATTAGGGGCTTAGTCCCAGGGAGATCAAAGTTTTGTCCATAAACCCCTGGCTGGAGTAGCTGAAATTCCTGCAGGGAGGCCCCACCCAGTGAGGAGGGATGGGTCAAAGTCTGGCCTAAAGAGGCAGTCTGACCACGATGTGCCACAGCCTCAGTGCTGGGCTGTAGGGAATTCCTCCTGGGTCCAATCCATCCCGTTTCCCCAGCACTGACAGAGAAGGAAAGGGCAAATGAGCTGCAGTGATGACTGCTTCCCCTTCCCGCCCCCAGGAGCTCAGTTGTCTTAGACTGCAGGTAGCTGCAGTGATGGCGGCTGCCCTTCGCCCTAACAGCTCTTAGGCAGTCTTAGTGGCCACTGGGAATCTGCACAGTTGTGTGCTTGGGACCCAAGGTCCTGGTGGCGTGGGCTCACGAGAGGAAATCTTCTGATCCGTGGGTGACACAGATCTGTGGGAAAAGCATGGTTTCCTGGGCAGAGTAGCATGATGACTCAGTGCCTCACTTGGCTGGGGGTTGGGAGCTCACCTTTCCCAGGTGGGCTGTCACACCACTCTGTTTTTCCTAGCTCTCTGTGGGTCATGCCAACCATCAGGTCAGCCCCAATGAGGGAACCTCAATATTCAGTTGCTAGAGCAGGATTCACTTGCTAATTTCATTCTTCTAGGTGGGAGCTTCTGACTACAGCTGTCTCTAGTCGGCCGTTTTGGCTCCTCCCCGCAGGTGGTCCTCATCAGTGTTTTAGTTTTCAGCTTTAATCTCCAGGGTTAAATTTATTCCTAAGTATCCTATTATTTTCGGAACTATTGCAAATAGGATATTTTTTCTTATTTTTTAGATAGCTTATGATTACCAAACAAAAATGCTACTGGTTTTTGTATATTAATTTTGTATCCAGAAAATTTACTAAATTAATTTATTTAATCAAACAGTTTTTTGGTGGGGTCTTTAGGGTGTTTTACCTACAAGATCATGTCATAGGCAAACAAAGACAATTTGAAATCCTCCTTTTCTATTTTTGGAGGACTTTTATTTCATTCTCATGTCTGATTTCTCTGGTTAGGACTTCTAGTACAATGTTGAATAGAAGTGGTGAAAAACCACTTCTATTAAGTAGAAGTAGAGAAAAACCACTTCTATTAACAGAAGAGAAAAATCTTTTAATTTTTCCCCATTCTGTATGTTATGTCTTTATTATGCTGAGGTACATACCTTCCATACCTAATTTGTTGAGAATTTTTATCATGAAGGGACGTAGAGTTTTATCAAAAGCTTTACCTATGTCTGTTGAAATAATTGTATGATTTCTTTCTTCTTATTGTTAATCTATCACACATCAATCAGTGTGTATTGAACTATGCTTGCACTTTTATGATGAGTCCCACTGATATGGTTTGGCTCAGTGTCCCCACCTAAATCTCACGTTGAATTGTAATCCCCAGTGTTAGGAGAGGGACCTAGAGGGAGGTGACTAGATCATGGGGTGGATTTCTTCCTTGTGGTTCTCATAATAGTGAGTTCTCATTAGCTCTGGTTGTTCAAAAGTATGTAGCACTTACCTCTTCACCATCTCTTTCTCCTGCCAGCAATGAGAAAATGTGCTTGCTTCCCCTTCACATTCTGCCATGTTTGTAAATTTCCTGAGGCCTCTCCAGCTATGTCTCCTGTACTGCCTGTGGAAATGTGAATCATTTATACCTCTTTTCTTTACAAATTACATGGTCTCCAGTAGTTCTTTATAGCAGTGTGAAAAAGGACTAACACAGAAAATTGGTACCAGAGAATTGGGGGATTGCTATAAAGACACCTGAAAATATGGATGTGACTTTGGAATTGGGTAATGGGCAGAGACTGGAACAGTTTGGAGGGATCAGAAGAAGACAGGAAGATGAGGGAAAGTTTGGAACTTCCTAGAAACTTGTTGAATGGTTGTGGCCAAAATGCTGATAGTGTTATGGACAGTGAATTTCAGGCTGAGGTGGTCTCAGATGTTGATGAGAAACCTATTGGTAACTGGAGTAAAGGTCACTCTTGCTATGCTCTTGCTAATGAGACTGGTGGCATTGTGCCCCTGCTCTAGGGATCTGTAGAACTTTGAACTTGAGAGAGATGATTTAGGAATAAATTTCTAAGCAGCAAGGCTTTCAAGATGTGGCCTGGCTCCTTCTAAAAGCCTATGCTCATTTGCATGACCTGAAACTAGAACTTATGTTGAAAAGGGAAGACAAGCACACAAGTTTGGAAAATTTACGGCTTGATCATGGGGTAGAAAAGAAAAACCCACTTTTGGGGGAGGGATTCAAGGCTGCAGAAATTTTCATAAGTAAAAAAGAGCCCAATGTTAATAGCCAAGACAATGGGGAAGATGCCCCCAGGCAATTCAGAGACCTCTGTGTCAGCCCCTTCCATCTCAGGCCTGGAGGCCTAGGAGGGAAAAATGTTTTAATGGGCTAAGCCCATGGCTGTACTGCTGTGTGCACTTTGGGACCTGGCTCCTTATGTCTCAGTCACTCCAGATCCAGCTGGGGCTAAAAGGGACCAAGGTACAGCTCAGACCATGGCTTTGAGGATGCAAGCCCCAAGCCTTGGTAACTTCCATGTGGTGTTTGGACCATGGCTATGCAGAAGGCAAGAGTTGAGGTGTGGGAGCCTCTGCCTAGATTTCAGAGGACATATGGGAATGCCTGGATGTCCAGGAAGAAGTCTGTTGCCAGAGCAGAGCCCTCATAAGTAATCTCTACTAAGGTGGTGCAGAGGGGAAATGTGGGGTTGGAGCCCCAACTGGGGTAATGCCTAATGGAGCTGTGGGAAGAGGGCCACCTCTTTCAGACCTCAGAATGGTATATCCACAAACAACTTGCACTGTGCACCCGGAAAAACCACAGGAACTCTAGCCTGTGAAAGTAGCTGTGGGGGTGTACCCTGCAGAACCATAAGGAGAGAGCTACCCAAGGCCTTGGGATCCCACCCCTTGCATCAGCATGCCTTGGATGTGAGACATATAGTCAGAGGAGATTATTTTAGAGCTTTAAGATTTAACGACTTCCCTGCTGAGTTTTGACTTTGTTTGGAGCTTGTAGCACTTTTTTGGCCAATATCTTCCTTTTGGAATGGGAGTGTTTACTCAATGCCTGTACCCTCATTGTATCTTGGAAGTAATTAACTTGTTTTGATTTTACAGGCTCATAGGCAGAAGGGTTTTGCATTGTCTCAGATGAGATTTTGGACTTGGACTTTTGAATTAATGTTGGAGTGAGTTAAGACTTTAGGGGACTGTTGGAAAGGCATAATTGTGTTTTGAAATGTGAGAAGGGTATGAGATTTGAAAGGGGCTGGGGGAGGAATGACATGGTTTTGCTCTGTGTCCCCACCCAAATCTCATGTTGAATTGTAATTGCCAGTGTTGGGGGAAGGGCATAGTGGGAGTGGGAGGTGATTGGATCATGGAGGCTGATTTCTCTCTTGCTGATCTCATGATTGTGAGTGAGTTCTCATGAGATCTACTTGTTTGAATGTGTGTAGCACTTCCCTCTTTGCTCTCTCTCTGTCTTTCTTTCTTCTGCCAGCCATGAGAAAACATGCTTGCTTCCCCTTTGCCTTCCATCATGATTGTAAGCCTCCTGAGGCTCCCCCAAAGTCATACCTCCTGTACAGCCTGTGGAACTGTGAGTTAATAAAAGAGACCAGTCTCAGGTAGTTCTTTATAGCAGTGTGAGAACAGGTAGATACAACCACAAACTCATAGTAAATAATCTTCCTAATGTTCTAAGAAATTCAATTTTCTAGTATTTTGTTGAGGATTTTAGCATCTATGTTAATTAGGGATATTGACCTGTAGTTTCCCGTTATGTGTGTTCTTGTCTGGTTTTGGTATTAGGGTAGTGCTGGTCTTGTAGAATGATTTTGGAGGTATTCCATTCTTTTCAATTTTCTGGAATAGTTTTAAGATAATTTGTATTAATTTTTCTTTAAATGTTTGGTAGAGTTCAGCAATAAAGCCATTAGTTAATGAGTTCTTTTTTTTTTAAATACAGAGTCTTGCTCTATTGCGTAGGTTAGAGTGCAGTGGCATGATCTCAGCTCACCACAACCTCCGTCTCCCAGGTTCAGGCAATTCTCATGCCTCAGCCTCCCAAGTAACTAGGACTATAGGCACATGCCGCCATGTCTGGCTGATTTTTTTATTTTTAGTAGAGACAGGGTTTCGCCATGTGGGCCAGGCTGGTTTTGAACTCCTGACCCCAGATGGTCCACCCACCTGTGTCTCCCAAAGTGCTGGGATTACAGGCATGGGCTACCACACCTGGATGAATTCTTTTTTATGAGACACTTTTTATTATTAATTTAAATTTCCTCATTCATTATTGGTCTATTCAATTTCCTCATTCATTATTGGTCTATTCAGATTTTCTACTTCATAATTCTATCTTGGTAGATGTATGTGTCCAATAATTTGGTTAATTTTTTGCTAGGTTATGTACTTTTGTTGTTGTATAATTGTTCATAATAGATTCTTATGATGCTTCATATTTCTATGATGTCAGTTGTAATGTTGTTTATTTTTAATCTCTGATTCTATTTGAGTCTTCTTTTTTTGATAGTCTAGCAAAAACTTGTCAGTTTTTATACTTTAAAGTATATTCTTTTTAAATTTTATTTTTATTTATATTTATTTTTTTGTGAGAGATATATATTTATTTTTTAATATGTATATTTTATTGCACTTTAGGTTCTGGGGTACATGTGCAGATCATAGAGGACTGTTGCATAGGTACATACATGGTAATGCAGTTTGCTGCCTCCATCTCCCCATCACCTATATCTGGCATTTCTCCCCATGTTTTCCCTCCCCAACCTCCCCACTGCCAACTGTCCCTTCCCTATACCCCCCCAACGGACCCCAGTGTATGACACTCCCCTCCCTGTGTCCGTGTGTTTTCATTGTTTAACACCCACCTATGAGTGAGAACATGTAGTGTTTGATTTTCTGTTCTTGTGTCAGTTTGCTGAGAATGATGGTTTCCAGAATCTTCCATGTCCCTACAAAGGACATGAACTCATCCTTTCTTATGGCTGCATAGTATTTCATGGTGTACATGTGCCACAATTTCCTTGTCCAGTCTATCATCGATGGGCAGTTGGGTTGGTTCTAGGTCTTTGCTATTGTAAACAGTGCCAATGAACATACGTGTGCATGTGTCTTTATAGTAGAATGATTTATAATCCTTTGGATATATACCCAGTAATGGAATTGCTGGGTCAAATGGAATTTCTATTTCTAGGTCCTTGAGGAATTACCATACTGTCTTCCACAATGGTTGAACTAATTTACACTCCCACCAACAGTGTAAGTGTTCATATTTCTCCACATCCTCTACAGCATCTGTTGTCTCCAGATTTTTTAATAATCACCATTCTAACTGGCATGAGATGGTATCTCAATGTAGTTTTGATTTGCATTTCTCTAATGACAGTGATGATGAGCATTTCTTCATATGTTTGTTGGCCTTATATATGTCTTCTTTTGAAAAGTGTCTGTTCATGTCCTTTGCCCTCTTTTGAATGTTTTTGTTTTGTTTTGTTTTGTTTTCTTGTAAATCTGTTTTAGTTCTTTGTAGATTCTGGATATTAGCCCTTTGTCAGATGGGTAGATGACTAAAATTTTTTCCCATGCTGTTGGTTGCCAGTTCACTCTATTGATTGCTTCTTTCACTGTACAGAAGCTCTGGAGTTTAATTAGATCCCATTTGCCTATTTTGGCTTTTGTTGCCAATGCTTTTGGTCTTTTAGTCATGAAGTCCCTATGCCTATGTCTTGAATGGTTTTGCTTAGGTTTTCCTCCAGGGTTTTTATGGTGGTAGGTCTTATGTTTAAGTATTTAATCCATCTGGAGTTAATTTTATTGTAAGGTGTTAGGAAGGGGTCTAGTTTCTGCTTTCTGCACATGGTTAGCCAGTTTTCCCAACACCATTTATTAAACAGGGAATCCTTTCCTCATTGCTTGTTTTTGTCAGGTTTGTCGAAGATCAGATGGTTGTAAACGTATGGCATTGCCTCTGAGGCCTCTGTTCTGTTGCATTGGTCTATGTCTCTGTTTTGGTACCAGTAACATGCTATTTTGATTACTGTAGCCTTGTAGTAGAGTTTGAAGTCAGGTAGTGTGGTGCCTTCTGACTTCAAACAAAAAGGCTTTGTTCTTTTTGCTTAGGATTGTCTTGGCTATAAGGGCTCTCTTTTGGTTCCATATGAAGTTTAAGGTGGTTTTTTCCAGTTGTGAAGAGGGTCATTGGTAGCTTGATGGGGATAGCACTGAATCTATAAATTACTTTGGGCAGTATGACCCTTTTCACAATACCGATTCTTCCTAACCATGAGCATGGAATGTTTTTCCATCTGTTTGTGTCTTCTCATATTCCCTTGAGCAGTGGTTTGTAGTTCTCCTTCAAGAGGTCCTTTACATCCTTTGTTGGTTGTATTCCTAGGCATTTTATTCTCTTTGTAGCAATTGTGAATGGGAATTTGCTCTTGATTTGACTCTCTTTTAGTGTGTTATTGGTGTATAGGAATGCTTGTGATTTCTGCACATTGATTTTGTATCCTGAGACTTTGCTGAAGTTGCTTATCTGTTTAAGGAGATTTTGGGCTGAGACTATGGGATCTTCTAAATCATGTCATCTGCAAATCGAGACAATTTGACATCCTCTTTTCCTAATTGAATACCCTTTATTTCTTTTTCTTGCCTGATTGCTCTGGCTAGAACTTCCAATACTATATTGAATAGGAGTGGTGAGAGAGGGTATTCTTGTCTAGTGCCAGTTTTAAAAGGGAATGCTTCCAGTTTTTGCCCATTCAGTATGATATTGGCTGTGGGTTTGCCATAAATAGGTTTTGTTATTTTGAGATATGTTCCATCAATACCTAGTTTACTGAGAGTTTTTATCACTTTAAAAGCTCATTCTTTGTTTCACTGAGTTTAAAATTTTTTTGTAGTCTTTATGCTCTAATATTTAATATTTCATTTCTTTTATTAATTTCATTTGTGGGGTTTAGTTTTTACTTATTTTTCTAATTCCTTGAGGTGAAATGTTCGGCTGTTTATTTTAAATCTTTCTTCTTTATGGAAGTATTTATTGCTAGAACTTTCCCCATATAACTGCTTTTGTTGTATCCTGTGGGGTTTGGTATGTTGTATTGCAATTTCCATTATTTTTGAAAAAAGTTTTAATTAAAAAAATGTCTTCATTGACTCTTTGGTTATTCAGGGACATGTTTCTGAGTTTCCATGTATTTGTAAAGTTTCTGAAATTTCTTTTTTTATTCTAGTTTTATACCATTAGAGTAAGAAAAGATCATCAATATGAGCTCTGTCTTCTGAAATTTGTTGACTTGTTTTGTGCCCTACCATATAATCTATCCTGGAGAATGGCCCATGTGTAGTTGAGAAGAATGTGTATTTTGCAGCTATGGATAAAATGTTCTGTAAATGTGCTAGGTGCCTTTGATCAAGGCTCAGTTAAATCCAATGTCCTTTTATTGATTTTCTGTCTGGAAGACCTGTACATCTCTGAGAGAGATATTGAAGTCCCTTACTATTCTTCTATTGCAGTCTATATCTCCCTTTAGGTATAATAATATTTGCTTTATATATTTGGGAGTTCTGATGTGGTTTATATACATTTATAACTGTTACATCATTTTGCTAAATTAATCCCTTTATTATTATGTAGTTACCTTCATTGTATCTTTTTAGAGTTTTTGATTTAAAGTTTATTTTATCTGGTATAAATTTAGCTACTTTCATTCACTTTTGGTTTCCATTTGCATCAAATATCTTTTTCAACAGCTTCATTTTTGGCCTATATGTGTCCTTATAGATGAAGTGAGTCTTTTGTGGGCAGTATATATTTGAGTATTGTTTTGTTTTTGACCATTTAGTAGCCTCTCTGTATCTTTTAATTGTAGAATTTAATTCACTTACATTCTTTTTTTTTTTTTTTTTGGGACGGGGTTTTACTATTGTTTTCTATGTTGGAGTGCAATGGCGCGATCTCGGCTCACGGCAACCTCCGCCTCCTGGATTCAGGCAATTCTCCTGCCTCAGCCTCCCAAATAGCTGGGATTACAGGCATGCGCCACCATGCCCAGCTAATTTTTTGTATTTTTAGTAGAGACGGGGTTTCACCATGTTGAACAGGATGGTCTTGATCTCTTGACCTCGTGATCCACCTGCCTAGGCCTCCCAAAGTGTTGGGATTACAGGCGTGAGCCACTGCGCCCGGCCAATTCATTTACATTCAAGGTTATTATTGATAGATAAAGACTTACTCTTGCCATTGTGTTGTCAATTGTTTCTGATAATTTGTAGCTCCTTTGTTCCTGCCTCTTTTTTTTTTTTCTTACCTTTTTGTTTGGTGGTTTTCTGTAGTGCTGTTTTGAATTAATTCTCTTTATCATTTGTGTATCTGCTGTAATATAAAAGATATAAATATAAATTCACAATAGTGAAACTCCGTCTCAGAAAAAAAAAAAAAAAGAATGTAAGTGAATTAAATTCTACAATTTATTTTGTGGTTAACATGAGGCAAATGTGAAGAATCTTATAGTTATCATAGACTATTTAAAGCAAGAACAACTTAACTTTTGTTGCACATAAATACTCTAGACTTTTACCCTTTTCCCACAATTTGTATTATGATTGCCTTAATTTATATCTTTTTATATTGCATGTCTGTTGACAATTTATTTGAGATATTGATATGGTTTGGCTGTGTCCCCAACCCCCACTCAAATCTTATCTTGAGTTATAGCTTCCATAATGCCCATGTGTCATGGGAGGGACCTGGTGGGAAGTGATTGAATCATGAGATGAGTTTTTTCCAGGATGTTCTCATGAGAACTGATGGTTTTACAAAGGGCAGTTCCCCTCCACACACTCTCTTGCTGGCCACCATGTAAGATGTACCTTTGCTCCTTCCTCACCTTCTGCCAAGATTGTGAGTCCTCCTCAGTCATGTGGAACTGTAAGTACATTTAAGCTCTTTTTCTTTATAAATTACTCTGTCTCAGATATTTCTTCATATCAGTATGAAAATGGACTAATACAGATATACTTATTTTTGACCATTTTGGTTTTTAACATTCATTCTAGAAATTTGAAAGTTATCCTTTGAAAAATATTTTTTGAATATATATTAACAATTTTATGCTTTATCTGTTTTATATTTTGACGTAAATTTTGATACTTAAAATACAAATATATTTTTAAAAATTGTTTGACAGTGTTAAGATCATTGAGAATGAGTAAAAGTAGAGACCATGATGGAAATTGAAAGCATATGTAGAGCTCAGAAAAAATAAAATAAAGAAAACCTTAAATGAGCGGATTTGGGTAAGTTTTTAAGAACTGAAAACGATGAAAATAACCAGGTTTTTGTCAAGTATAACTCATTTCAAATTCACATATGTAGAATACTACATTTTAAATTTAATAGAGACCTAGTTACTGTCCAAAACAATGAAAAGGAAATAAATTATTCTCATCAAATACAACTTGAATTGATCAAACAAAGTCTCTGTAAACTCATAGTCTTTAGTAAAAAACAAAATTTTGGTCAACAATGAAAATAAGAAAGTATTTATATTATTTCAACACTCAGCAGAAACAATTTCAGTTCTGGCCTGTGCATCAGATGATGAAGAAAGTTAAATTGATGAAGTCAACAAATTGGATCAGGAAAATAATTTTTTGGAGATTCACTGTTTTCTTGGGTGATGATATTGGAATATGGCTGTCAAGACCTTATGACTTCATACACCGTTTGTAACAAAATGTGATCTGGTTTAAACCAGTAGTTAGAATGTTCCATTTGGTAAATATTTACCAAATTTCTGTAAAATGGATTAAAAACTTAGAATAATTAGTATATATGTTCAGAGACAAAGTGCTTTTTAAACTTTGCCATAAGTTTCAAATTCAACAGTCAAGTCTCTCCTTAGCTAATGGATTAAAACAGTTGGATTTTCAATAAAAATATTAAAAACAAAAAAATAAAAAAATCAATATGCTATTTGCACACAAAATCACAAGCCACTACTAGAACAGTAACATAGGCTTAATAAACAGCAATAGTTAGTATTCAAAAAGGACAAGTAAACCTTTATTAAATGTTACCAAAATCTTTGTAAATATTAGCCTGAAAAAACCTGAAGTTGGAGGTAATGTCTGGTTTGTTCTTCACTGTATATTCTGAGCCACAGATGTCTGGAACATAGTAGTCACTAAGTAAATATTCATTTGTGTTTGGACAAACCATGCTCTCTCATGCCCCTACAACTTTGAATCTGATAGTCCTACAAGTCCCTCTGCCTCTACCAGAGAAATATTTCCTTTCCTATCTGAGAGGTTTTCTAATGGTATTCAAATACATTTTTGTAAATAATTTCCTAACCTCTGAAGTGTTCTTTCTTTGTTACTCCAGAGTCCCGTGGTCTTTACGTATTTAAAATGTTAGGCTCTCCTGGAAATGTTGACTTACTTGTCTGACTTCACCACTAAAGTATGAGTCCCTTAAACTTATTTTTGTAGTTCTTACGCTTAAAATAGCAACAAGAGTAGGCCTTTAATGACTATCTTTTCAAGTGAATAAAAACTAATGAAATTAACATTTTCTCTGAGATATTAATAAAATTCATTTTCTAAAATGCTACTGTAATTATATACTTACCTACAACTCATCTAATATTATACATTAAATACTTGCCCTTTTCACCAAATGGGGGAGTTTTGTTTCTATACAGAGTCTTTGATGAGATATCAAATGCATACATTTGAAACTACTGACTTAATTTAATTTTCTGCCTTTGTACTGTGCTAACACTAATTTCTTAAGAAATTTTCCAATCTCTTTCAGTGAACTGTTCTGTTATCAAACAATCTCTGCCAAATTGTCTTTCTTAAACAGAATATAAATCCCTTGCACTGAAGCTTAAACCTATTTCCATTTCTCTCTTTTTTATTATAACACTGAAAATTAATGGAAAAAATTAAAATGAATACATAAGATAGTTAAAATATATTTATATTAAGTAAGCTAAATATTTAATATTTGATTATATAATGTAATCATTAATTATTCATTCATTTACCCTGCAAACATTTAGTGAGAGATCACTAAGGGTCAAGCACTATGTTGGGTCTTTAGAGTGTTAGCAGAAAAAGCTTTAGCCTTGAGGCTGACTGAGCATTTATATTGTTTTCATTTGTATTGATAATTGCTCTTGCTTCTTATACTAATCATATGCATATAGAAACTTCTTCTGTAAATATTTGGAAAATCAATAATGTAATTAATAAGTTTAGTTTAAAGAGTACCATAACACTTCTAAATTTCACTTTGTTTGATTTTTGTGTTGTCTTACAGTTTTAAATCTTATAATATACTTTTTTGGTCTATTATTGTAACTTGAAAGATACTTAAAATTCAAATTCAAATTATTTACATTTATGGATTTTTAAAAATCCCAAAGGTGTTAAATCAGAACTAAATCCAATTCCCCTGGCTTATTCATTTGTTCCTTTTCATTCATTCATTCATTCACTCACTTATTCATGCACTGATTAATTCATTGATTGATTCATGCAACAAATATATATCAAACTGCACTATGCACAGATGATAGTGCCTTTTTCAATGTCCTCAAATTTGCTTACTGGAGCTTACAACATCAAGAAAATACTCTTCAATGTTTCAAAATCTAAGAGTGAATCACAAATGTTAGTTCTCACTATTGCTGACTATGTAGGAACAGAAATTGAGCTGCATTTAAGGTGACAGCACAGTTCACTTTAACACCTGCCCTCCCCTTGACACACACACACACACACACAAATTTGTAACCTAGATATCTCAAAGTGCTTTGTAACCTAACGTCCAAAGTCCTTTAGCCTTCTGAGGTTGATAGTGTTTTGGTTGCCTTTTCTTCTAATATGTAAATAATGTCTCAAAGCCTTATCACATCTACAGTAGAAAGTCCAACCAGATCCATAATATTTTTGAAAATTCCCTCAAGTACTTATTTCTTTGTTCCTTTGCACAGTCTGAATTCCTAGTCTCAGTATGTTTATTGTTGCTCGTGTCCACCACTGTCTCATTTTCTGTGGACCTACTCTCTCAGTTTCTGTCTGTCCAATAATTCATTCCTTAGAACATTACTAGCAAAAGGATTTTATTAGTAACATATTGGACTGAAAGCTTGCAGGAAGTGAAGGGAATTACTACCCCAGTACTAAGAGAAACAAAGTATGATTGAGTATTGGTCATCATAAATTATCTAGTCACCTTCAACACAAGGAATTTCTCAGTGGACACTAAACTCCATGGGGCTCACTCTGTCTGCATATTGATTACCCTCCACCTCACTGAGATGATTCTCTCATTTCTTTACTTCCTCTACCAACACTTTTTTACTGCTCACTAAGATTTCTGTTATTTATTTTGAAGAGTAATCTATTTTTCAGTATCTACTATAGTAGATAGCCACAGTACTATCTATATACACTTACAAAGACTCCTTATTAAACTTTCTAAAAAAAGAGCAGTCTACCCAAGCTCTAATCCTTTGGTAATAATAAAACAGTAGAATCTTCGGAGAATTTAGAAAGGGTTAGGATCACTTATTTCTCTATGTAATAGGTAACCATAACCATTCAATATTAATAGATAACCAGTATTGAGATGATTCAAAGAATTATAGTTTATAATATTAAGGTGTTTTTATTCTGTGAGTTCATGTCACTTTCTTTATTAGCCATTTCATAACAACTATTCAATTTACATACAAATAGCCACTTTCTCCTTAATTCTCAACACTATTCCTCACATATGACTATTATGAATCTATCAGATATTACAAACAATTTTGCTTACATGTCTTGATCTATGGTTCAATGCAGTCAGCTGAACAATTGAATTTAACTTTTTGATTTATTGAAATAACTATATATATAATTAAAATGCCATGAGAACACTGAAAAATAAAAGTTCAATTAAGGGACCAGAGACTGTAAACTATTTTGAAAGAATAGAAAACAGAATGAAAGACTTAGACAAAGTGTGGTGCTGAAAAAATAGCACAAAAATTATTCAAATCTTGCAGACCACAAAGAAGAGTTTAGGTTTAATTCCAAGTACAATCAAAAGTCACTGAAGAATTTTAATTAAGAAAGTCATAATCTTTTATTTATATTGATAAAATCTTACTCAGGGAGGTTCTAAAAAAATGGCATTCTAAACTGGTGAGAATGAAGATCAGAGAGGCCTCCCTTCAGTGCCTCAACAGAGACCTGACAGTTGGTAGGTTACATATCATTTTCTCACAAAAGCTAATTATGTGTATTCTATTATTCTTAGGTATTCACATGAACATCTCAGGAAACCTGACCTAGCTATTAATGTTGAATAAAAATCACGAGTAGGTGAATAAAAACATTGATAATGCTAAGGGAATCAAGCAGAACCCTTAGAACAGATGGCCTCTGTGAATGAGAGCTGCAAGATGTGACACATAACCATGTTCATCAACTTCAACAAGCAAAATACTAAGTCCCTTTAAGTAGAGTCAGTTATAACATATGTACGACTTCCTGGAAGAAACATAAATAATTTTTTAATTAACAAATTATTAGTAGCCAAATTGAGGGAAGATGATCACTGTTGAGAACCAAACCCATGATATAGGGTAAAACTACTTCAAGCAGAGAGTGAAAGTAAGATGTGAAAAAAATAAGGTAAATGATAAAAATCTCATAGGATAGACCCAGAAGACGTAGCATAAGGTAACAAAATAAAATAGAAAAATACCCTGGTTTTAATAATAAAGACCCTAAAGATTGAAAAGGCTCACTGAATACCAGGTAGAGCAGATCAAGAATAAAAACAAACATATTCTGACAAGATTCCTGAATTCTAAAAATAAAAATAAAAATGCAGAAACTCATAATCAGAAATAAGTTAAAAACTAAAGAATGAAGACTCAGAGTGGCATTGAACTATTTATTCATAGCACTGGTAACAAGGAAATAGTGGAATAACATGCATTAAGATAATAAGAGAATGATCAGAAAATCCTATACCTAGCAAAGGTATCATTCTCAGACCAAGACATAAAAAAATGACATTATAGATATGCAAAGACCTAGAAAATAAAGATAATCTATGTGGGAAAAACTCTTCCTTAACAAATAAGGAATTAATTATAAACTAGACCCCTACATAAAAGAATAACAAGGAAATATACAATGAGCAATAAATCTTTCAATAAAAATAGTTTAGTGAGTATATTTAATAATATTGTGATGGTGAATTAGTAAGTATATTTAATAATATTGTGATGGTGAATTAGTAATGTATCTTAACAAATACAGATTTTTTTTTAAAAGAGAAGCACTATATTGTAATGAAAAATCAACAGTACTCTAGAATAAAACTTCTAAACTCTGTCCAAGTAGTTTGTAGATGGAAACAACAAAAATCAAGTATTCTAAGGGATTTATTTTGAGAGGAATTGGAGCAATAAGGCAGTGAGTAAATAGTAGTGTAAGGTCAGAGATGGCCTGGTGTGATGTAATATTATAAAAATATATATTGGATTGAGTGTCAAGGACGGGAAGAAAGAGAAGGACCAGGACTTCTAAATTAACAAAGGTTAAAACAGGAATAAGTAATCTAGTAAAAAATAAGAAAAAGGAAAAAGAAGAAACAACAAAGTAAAATAAATGGTAAGCATACATAAAAATAAAAATAATAAAAACAATTATGTAAATTGTTTCTTTAAATATGAATGGACTAGATTTCTCTTATTAGCACAGCAGTTGTCAGCCTTGGAGGCAAAAAAATTATGTGATTAAAAAAAAAAAAACACATTTGAAACAAATTTTTTTAAATGTTGAAAAAAGAAGTAAGAAGATAGATGCTAGGGAAATATAGATAAAAGAAGAGCAGTCAGGGAAGTATAAATATGGAAAGTGGAATTTAAAGTTAAACTCAGTAAGAACAGAGAAAAATACTGTGTGATAGTAAAAGGCATAACTTATGAAAACTGTAAACCTGTATACCTGATACAATAATTGTTAAAACTATTAAAAAGAAGACAATGCACTAAATTTTCATGGAGGATTTTAATACATCTCCTTTAAAATTTCACAGAGTTAGTGTACAAAAATAACTAAGGGCTCTCTAGTCAGTCCTGTGCCATCACACAAGGAGAAAGAGGAATAGTCTTTGTGGTCCCTTTCTGGTTCTTTCTGTCCTTGTTCCAACTGCCCAAGAAAGTGTACCATGGAAAGGAGTAGGTGGAAACCTTTGCCTCCCAGGAAGTTTGCCTAGATAATGTCTTTTATCATCAATATATCTTACTCCAACAATGAAAATAACAAACCTCTATCGTTTCTGATACTCTGGACAAGATTTGCCATGAAAGCCTAATAGACAGTTCCAAGTTAGATGGCTAGTCATAAAGAGCTAAAGGTAGACATCATTCTCAATCCCTCAAATTGATCCTAACTCTTACAAACGTAGGAATTGACATGATCAAGGCTAATACCATCATAACAGTTTATAAACTGTTGCCAAGGTTTCAGGGAGGCTTTGCACAGCGGTACAGAGATCTCCATGACTGGATGGGTTGGTGTTGGTGTTTATTCTACCTGGTGGCAGAAAGTTGTGCTCACTAATCACTGAAAATGAGCAGCATACCTGAAAATTTTCTGCTGGGGACTCCATTGTAGTCTGTTCTGACTACAATGAACTTATTAGCCTGTGTGTCAAAGTGATCCTTATCTTCAAGAAAACTACACTGAATACCTAGAAGGAGGCTTGTCAAGAAGCAGTGAAGATGCACCTTCATTTCCTTGACATCTCATTACTTTTTCTTTGGAGAAGAAATGAAACAGGAAAACCAGTGATAAGGAGGCAGATGAAAAGAATGAGAAAGAATAAGGTGAGTTTGGAAAGGATGATGGGGCTAAGTCTAAGACTGAAATATGGAAGATGACAGTGACAAACACTAAGGAAAGAAAACAAAGTAGATTAAAAAGAAATATGTTATGGGGAAATCTGAATAAAACCAAGTTCATTTGCACCAGAAACCTAGATGACATGATCCAGTAGCCTTACCAATGACTGAAAAAGACCATGTATTTGAAAATCAAATAACGTCTCTTAGAATATCCTCATTCTAGAAGATCCTAGAATTCAGGGTGTTGATGGCTTCTCTTCATAGGTTTCTCTTGACCTCTGATTGGAATGTATGAAAGAAGAGTAGAAATTGAAAGAAATAAACCTAAATTCTTCTCCTGACTGGCTGTTATTATGAGTAGTTGAATCAATCTCTTCATTAGCTGAGCTAATTTGGAATTGTGTCATTGCTGTCACCTGTTTCAGTGCACCAGGACTTTAAATTCTTCCTCCTTGGCTTAATGAAGGGTCTGGGGGCCAGAGGTTTAACTCAGTTTTCTGTTTCACTCCCAGCTTTCAGCAGACCCCACTCAAATGCCCCACAGAGGAGTCTGTCTTCCTGGTCTTGCAACAAACAGCAAGATCTTAGAGTTCTCAGATCCTGCCTCAGCCTCAGGCTGGCCCTGTGCTTCTTGGCCTCAGAGCTGTGGCTTTAACAGCATTCCCACCCCTCCCCTTGTGGCAGACAAACTCTGTCATTTCTATGTCTTGGGCCTGAGAGAATATCCTGCCTCTCTCTCAGACCCCTGCTTGTATCAATGCAGGTGCTTGGACTCCTCCCTTTTCCTATGAGCAGATGACCTTTGTCCCTCACCTCTACTGATGCTATTGGACTTTTGCCTGGCACTGTCCAGTGGTAGACTAATATTATTTGCTACTAGTACAAGGCTCCTGGTAGAGGCAGGAAGATCTTTCTCACCTGTCCTCAGAGTCAGAGGATTTTGCTTCTTTTTTTTTTTTTTTTTTAAACAGAGTTTCACTCTTGTTACCCAGGCTGGAGTGCAATGGTGTGATCTTGGCTCACCGCAACCTCCACCTCCTGAGTTCAAACAATTCTCCTGCCTCAGCCTCCCGAGTAGCTGGGACTACAGCCATGCGCCATTATGCCCAGCTAATTTTTGTATTTTTAGTAGAGACAGGGTTTCGCCATGTTGACCAGGATGGTCTTGATCTCTTGACCTCGTGATCCACCTGCCTTGGCCTCCCAAAGTGCTGGGATTATAGGCGTGAGCCACTGCGCCTGGCCAGAGGGTTTTGCTTCTACCTCTCCCTCAGGAGCAGTGTATCTTTGCCTAGAACACAAGTAAAAGCGTTTGCTCTTCCTCCTCCTCCAGAGGCAACTTCCATTTCTCCTCTGCTCCCCCAGGAGCATTGCCTGGGCCCTGGAGGTAGGAAGGTTTCCTGTTTCTGTCTCAGCAGTGTATAGCTTTTGCTTTGTGTGAGTCAGAGAACCGTATAAGCAGGGTTTCATGCCTCTGTGCCAACAAAAGACTCCCCAGAGTCTCTATAATGCTCCCAAATATTATTATTATTGTGAGACAGTCTTGCTCTGTCACCCAGGCTGGAGTGCAGTGGTATGATTTAGGCTAACTGCAACCTCCACCTCTGAGGTTCAAGTGATCTTTTCACCTCAGCTTCCCAAGTAGCTGCGACTACAGGTGTACACCACCACATCTTTCTAATTTTTAAATTTTTAAATTTTTTGTAGAGACAGGGTCCCACTGTATTACCCATGCTGGTCTTGAACTTCTGACCTCAAGTGATTCTCCTACCCCAGCTTCCCAAAGTGCTGGGATTATAGGTGTGAGCCACAGTGCCTAGCCCCAATTATTCTTATGATCACCTGGTAGAAGCCCATGGAAAAGAGCTGATGTGTAAGCACCAACTCTCTTTGTATCTAGAGCTTCTAAAGGGATTCTAAATTGTAACATTGGGTCGCACTTGACCTGTAAGAATTCACTAAAATGGTGAATTCTACCTCTTCCTCTCATTGTCTGCCAAGGATGAGTTTAGCATGTTCATCTCTCCTTGGAGAGGCTTGTCACTCTTAGAGAGTTAGTTCATTTGCACTCAGCTTTCTAATGGGCTTAAGGGAAGTTATGATATTGGAGGTTATTGGGCTTTTTCTCATTGATAGGGTATGTGTGGCTTTCTGTATCTTAAGTGGAAGCAAATTTCTCACATTGATCTCTTTAAGTACAAGAAGAAAACCACCAAATTTTCCTTTATCCAGAGTTTCAAAAATGGTTAAAAGAGTAAAACCTTTAACGTCATTCACAAGTATCTTCTCAAGAAGTGCTTTGAACTCTTCTCTGAAATGGGAAAGTACAATCTTGAGAATTCCACAAGGCATCTTCCAAAAGTTTGAAGCTGAGAATTTATGAAGATTGACTAATCAGTGATACCTTTCTGAGTTGCCAGACAGCTTTCTCATCTACGGATGAAATGACTTCTCTCTGAATGTCCCTTGTATATAGGAGAGCCATCACTGGTGAAAGGAAAAATCAGGAGGAAGCTCTGACTCTGAAATATGTGTGAAAGCTAGACTTTTAGGTAGTGAAATGACTGGGTCTTTGAATGAGCATTGCCTTCAGTGGCCCAATAAGAAGAGCTCACTGAGGAAGGCTGGAGCTCCCTGAGGATGAGAAGGAAAAGACAATGGGAGAAAGGCAAAGTCAAGCTTTGAGAATCTAAGCCCATGAGGAAAATCTTGGATAAGAGGGTTGAGATGGTGGCAATATCCAACAGTTGGTGTGATTGTTCTGTTACATCCTGACCTGCATGTATGGCCAGACAACCAACAACAGCAGCTCATCAAAACCCAGGAACTTAAACGGACTCCACAATGGGACTATATTATGGCCACAAAGTGCCTAGACATCAAACATAATGAGAAAGATGAGAACAAATAGAATGACAAAGCTACAAAGGATTTGGTGGTGCTGCCATATGAAACGCAGGGGCTCTCCTCCCATGTCTCCCTTGAGATCTCACAGAATACTCAGATGTCATTCAGCTGGGCCTTGTCATTAGTGAAGATGAGGTGACTGCAAAGGAATCCAGTGCTGTTGTTCCTGATAAAACATAGCCTTCAGGTGTAACAAAGAAGTACCCCACATGGAAGAAGTAGACGAGGAGTCACCAATGAACAAATTTTTGTCCTCTGTGTAGTGTCCCTATGACATTGCAGGGCCTTTAGTGGCCCTGTGTCCCCATCTGGCTCCAACTGCTATATCTACTGGTTTCTTTTCTTTAGTTCTGTGTCTAACGCATGGTTCAAGGGGCTTGAACACCCATCCTTGTTTGACATGAATTGGATATATTAAGTTATGAAATTTCCTTTATTTATTATGTTGAAAAATCAAATATGAAAAATGTAAAGAATGTAATTTTATACAAAATAGTAGAGACATACAATACCAAAGCTCATTCACACAAACATAGATGCATATAAACATATGTAGTACTGAATATATTTATAAAATTTTATATATGTTCTTTATGTGTCTTGGCACATTCAGAAATTACTGGTTTTAACTGGACTGGACACAAAGAGAACCTTAACAGTTTCAAAGAAGTGAAATGTTACAGACCACATTCTATGATATGAGATGAATAATAAAATTCTGATCAAATATTTCTTCACTTAGAATAACTTAATTATTCATTGTAATGAGTAATTATGAAGTATTTTTGAAATGAAACTAATTACAAACTAAAAGGCAATGAAAAGGAGAGCGTTTCATATGCAACCCTATAACAAACTAAACGTTCTTCTGAGATGAAATATTTTAAGTTTAAGACCCCTTTAATATTAATAAAAGAAAATAAAAATAAAACACTCATAAACAAAAAAAGTAAGAAAGTTAAGTTATAAACAAATAGGTTAATCTTAATAAAATTTAAAAAACAGAAAGTAAATTCTTTGGAAAGACCAATAAAATCAATTTTTAAAAAATGATTTAAGACAAAGTAATGAGAGCAAAAACACGTGTGATTTGAATATGAATGAAAACATAATCACATATATGGAAACAATAAAATATTTCTTTCTTTTTTTTGAGACGGAGTTTCGCTCTTGTTACCCAGGCTGGAGTGCAATGGCGCGATCTTGGCTCACCGCAACCTCCGCCTCCTGGGTTCAGGCAATTCTCCTGCCCCAGCCTCCTGAGTCGCTGGGATTACAGGCACGCGCCACCACGCCCAGCTGATTTTTGTATTTTTAGTAGAGATGGGGTTTCACCATGTTGACCAGGATGGTCTCGATCTCTTGACCTCGTGATCCACCTGCCTCGACCTCCCAAAGTGCTGGGATTACAGGTGTGAGCCACCGCACCCGGCCAATATTTCTAACAGAAAAAAATTATACCACTTGTAATTTCAAATTTCAATACATTTGAAAAACTTTCAAATTTCCACACATTTGAAAAACTTGAGGAAACGAATGCTTTTTAAAGCAACATTTAAGCAAATAAAGTCAATCCAAGAGGTAGAAAGCATGAGTAGTAAATGATCATAAAATAAATTGGAAAGCATATATAACATCAATCATTTAAAAAAGGCACCAAAGTCAAATGAACTTAAATATGCTGTGTAACTACTCTGTATTGTTTCCTCATCTATAAAATGTAGAAATTAATAATGTAATAATCATAACATAAAATATAGAAAATAATAATAATGTCCACCTCATAGTTATTGTGACAATTGTTTATATATATATATATATATATATATATATATATATATACACATAAAGTGCTTAGAACATTCTGTAGTATAGTTGATGTTATATAACTATTAGTTACTCTTGTAATTGAAGAAGATATTCCAATACTATTTAAAGAATTCAGGCTACTGAAAAGTTCCTCATTGAAATAATTAAAATATGATTTTGATAAGAAAATAGAAAACTGAACCAGTAGACCAGTTTAAGTAAAATAGATTAATTTTACTTGTAAATAGAGCTACAAAATTCTAAGTATAATATTAGCAGGTTGATTCCAGCATATTAGCAATAAGAACACATTATTACAAAATATGATTTATCCTAGGAAGGCAAGAATTGGTTTATATTCCCTGCACAAATGTAATTAATCTTATCAATGGTTTAAAGAAAGAAATCCTTAAGAATATAAAAGTAAACACTTAGTTTGATCAAATTTAGCTGCCATTCTTAATTTTAAAATTTGAAATGAAAAGAAATTGATCAAATATAAAATATAGGTTGATTTCACAGAAACAACAGTCATCTAACTAGTAAGACTCTTTATCCTAAAACTAGAAACAAATAGGGATTCTTCCTGTTACCATTGTTTTCAGCCCACCCACAACATTGTCCATGGCTCTCCATGTTTTATTTTTATTGTTAGCTCTAAAAAATATGTAACACTGTATATATTACTTATTTTTCGGGGTTTTTATTTGTCATATCAATCTCCAGAGTATGACCTCTACAAGCACAGGGGTTTCTTTTTTGTTCTCTGCTATGTCCTCCTCCCAGCCTTGAACAATGCCTGGTATAAGAATTAAGAAAGTAAAATTAAATAAATGAAGAATTAAGCAATTTATTCTGTATACTTTTGAGGTAATAACTAATGCAATAAGATAAGAAAATTAGAAGAGATAAAGTTAATTTTTATCTGACTACATATATCAAGAAAACCCAAGTTTTTAAATTAAAAAATAAATAAAACTATTATAAATAATGAGCAATTTGAGAAGTTAGATTCTTCCTCCTAGGAATTTAAATCTGGAGGGGAACTTAAATCTCCACAGAGTAAGAGGCAACTGTAATTGATTCACAGGCCCTTCCTCCTGACGTCCTTGGAGCTCCCTAACTCATATTTCTCAAGTATATGACTTTGGCAGCAAATTTATGTTTCTCTAGCTTAAGTTAATCAAAGTCAGTTTTTGCCACTTTATATCAATACATCCTTCCTGATGCAATAGCTAAAACTTGTTTTTATGGTTTTCTTTAATTTAAAAACTGGTAATATAGACACGTTTGGCAAGTCTAACTGAAAAAAAAAAGGAAACAAAGAAAGCACAAAAATAAAACATAGGAAATGAAAAAGGAGCATCACATCAAAAATAGCATCCACATTAGTGTTATAATTGACTGGAATTCTTACAGAAGCAGATGTTCTGATTAATTTAATTTTCTTATTAATTGACAAAAAGGAAGCTCCTGACTCTTGAGAAAATCTTTATGACATGCATTTCTTCATGTGTTGTTTTAATAAGCAATGTGAAGAGCATAATATACTTTTTCTTTGGTGATTCAAGGTTTATGTTCCATCCTACCTCATTCTGACCATTACTGAATGTTGTTATAATTATATTCTATTTTTAATCTGTGTTTTTATAAATTGACTTTTTGTGATCTTAGTTATTGAAGTCTTAGTATTTTTTAAATTACTACAAACTCTTTATTAAAGTCATTAATCTTTGTGACACTCTTCTGTTTGTTATTTGCCTTTTAATTCTCTTTTTTTGTAAGAAATGAGGTTTTTTTAAAAAAAATTTTTTACGTAGTCAAATATATCAATACATTGTTTCATGATGTCCTCACTTACTTTTATGCTTAAGTGTAGTGGTACCCAATCTTTTTGGCTCCAGCGACCAGTTTCCTGGAATATAACTTCTCCATGAACGGGGGCTGAGGGATGGTTTCAGGATGATTCAAGCACATTACATTTATTGTATACTTTACTTGTGTTATTGCTACATTGTAATATATAATGAAATAATTATACAACTCACCATAATGTAGAATCAGTGGGAGCCCTGAGCTTGTTTTCCTGCAACTAGGCTGTCCCATCTGGGGGTGACGGGAGACAGAGACAGATCATCAGGTATTAGAATCTCATAAAGAGTGTTCAACCTATGTCCCTCACATAGGCAGTTTACAACAGATTCGAGCTCCTATGAAAATCTAATGCTGCAACTGATCTGACAGGAGGTGGAGTTCAGGTAGTAATACAAAGGACGGGGAGCAGCTGTAAATACAGATGAGGCTTAGCTCACTTAGCTCACTTGCACATCACTCACCTCCTGCTGTGCAACCTGGCTCCTAACAGATCATGAACTGATACTAGTTCATGGCCTGAGGGTTGAGAACCCCAACTTAAATGGTTTTGATTATTCAGGTATTCTGACATATTTTATTTCTAGCCCTAATTTCTGCTATGTTTTAGTGTTAACTTTTGATAAACCTGAAATTTGTTCTGATTTTGGGAATTAGCTGTGGTTCTAAGTTGATTATTTTAAAATAAGAACATATTGTATAGATTAACTCTTCTATTCCTGACATGTAGTATTATGTTTCTCATATATTAAATTCTCATGTCTACAGGGTTTGTCTATGGCTATTTGTTCTTTACCACTGATTTATCCGTGTATTCTTGCATCTGTAACACACTAATTTTCTTGTCTTTTCTTGTTCATTTACTTTTCCAAACAAAATTTTGAATAGTTTTTGCATACTTGCTGTCAAAAATAAATAAATCACTGCCATGTTTTAGTTGGAATGAAACTAAAACAACAAAATGGGGGGAAGGAATGAACATTTTTATGATAGTCAATTCAATATATATTTATTACATAATATTTCAAAGTCTGAGAAGTTGAATAAGATTTAATCCCTGATATCGAGAAACTTATGGTCAACAAACTTTGTTAATTATTCAGAAAGATAGTTATCCTTTGGTGTAATGAGATAACAAAACTGACATGTGGGCCAAACATCTTGGAAATCTTCTGCAAACTTCTGATTTGACCAACTTTTTAAGTAAAAATGTTATGCAAGTAAATGTTGAGGATTAAGTACAACAGAGATAATTTCACATCAAATAATTTAGTAGATGAGTTGAACCACTGATCAAATTGTAACATTTCAAAACTGAGTTTATGTTTTGTAGCATGAGAGTAAAAAATAAATGTA
This sequence comes from Cebus imitator, assembly GCF_001604975.1. Lineage (NCBI taxonomy): Eukaryota > Metazoa > Chordata > Mammalia > Primates > Cebidae > Cebus > Cebus imitator. The sequence goes on along the minus strand of NW_016107424.1, from coordinate 3,360,065 downwards.
GCAAACCAATATAGTAAGCTACCACATTTAATTGTCTGCAAAAATGGCATAAAACATAAATGCACACACACATAGACATACATACTTTTCTTTCTTTATCCATCCTTTATGGACAATAAAAAATATGAATTCACCTTTTGGGGATAATTTAGAAAGTATAAACAAGTATGAACTAAAAATAAAAATGACAATTATGTCATCTAAAGATGATACAACCATGTACCCTATCTGTATCTGTACCTGTGTCTTTTGTGTCTATATGTGTATCACTCTCTATTTATCTATCTCTTCATCAATGTCAGTACTGAGATCTTAGCAAATATGCTGTTCATTAGCTTGAATTTTTACTTAATAAACTATCCCCATGTTTTTAAATATTCTTCAAAAACAAGATTTTAATATGAATGTACTATGAAGGTCTAGCATATGAATGTACTGTGAAGGTCTTTGCATTAAAATTAGTATAAATAATTTTTCTAATCATTGTTTTGAGAAAATTATAATTTTCTTTATTTTGATGAATCATATATTCACCCACTATAATTTTGATTATTATTAACTAGGCTAAGCAATTATTTCTAGTACTAGCTCACCAATAAACCAAGCTGCTTCTTAAGACTGCTGGTGTTCAAAGACAATAATAGTACCCATTCATTCTATGTTTGTGCTAATTATGTAGGAGAAACCTAAATACTTATGTAAAACCAAATGACATACACACACACATAAGCCTATACATTAAATAACTCTCTGTAGAGTTTCCATTTTCTGGAGGAAAATTAATTCTCCTTTTAGCTAGTTTTTAAGAAACTGATGAATAAATTCTTTGGAGAATCTAGAAAGTTTCTGACACCTGCTCATAATTTTAGATTTACAGAACCATCTCTTGAAAGCATTGGTCACTGTACTGCAAGGTAGAGGCAGACTTTCTGACAGAACGTGACTGAAGTAAGCTAGTTGCTGATGCTTCAGTGGCCCATGTGATGACATCATTATCTTGAAAAAGAAAACACTTTAATTAGTGTTCCAGACTTGATTAGATTCAGGGAGGCTGACCATATTATGTTAAATTATAAGAAATGAAAAGTTCTGAGAGACAATTCACATTTCAAAATTAAAATGAGAAATACAACATTTTACTTGACATTTCTTCCTGTTAGGAAAACATCTGGGGAAACAGGTCTGTTACTTGAGTAGCTTGTCATATATCATGTCCTGATTTAATACTTTCAAGATATAATTTCATTTCTTTTATTTCTCAATTATTAGAGGACAACCATCTTAACTATTATTCTTAGATGGCACCCACTTATTTCCCTTACAGATGTATAAATCTCTGCACATTTACCCTCAGCCCTCAATCTCTGCATTTGGCAATGAACCATTATAGAACATTGATTTTGCCTTCTTTAGCATGACTACAAGGAAGCAAATTTTATCCCTACTCTTTTATCTTCATGTATAAAATTAAAAATTAGAAGCAAATGGGAGAATAAGCCCCAATAAATTATTTTACTAAGAATAACTGAAAAGACTTCTTCACTAAGAGTAACTGAAAGTTCTTCACATATTCTGTGTTACATAATTACTTAGAAAGTTGTTTGACTCACAGAGCATGAGTTATAAAGATATATTCTCATTAAATCAGTGTAAAATTCTCATGGTAAATTAAGTTGTGAGTATTAGCAGCTAAAGATTTGATGAGAAAGATATTCTTGTTTATTTTTATAAATACATTTGCCAATTGTCCTAATTTCTGGGTTCAAATAATTTCCCCAAATGGTTGTATTTTGTCTGTAGAAGAAAAATCTTTGAATTAAAAGGATTTTATGTAAATTTCAGATAAAGTATGTGTCTGGCTGCTAGTCACAAAACAATATGAAACAAGATAATACTGCATTGATACTTGGCAAAACAGTGTGGTGCCTCTCAAGAATTTGCAAAAAAAAAAGATTTCCTTAGTAAGTTATCCTATATAATACATGTAAGTATACATGAACATGTACTCAATTCTAGCAGAGATATGTAAAGTCACCTTAACAGAAAATAATCACAGCCAAATACTACTACATATTCCAATCATCCAACTAGTGCCTCCTGTGATTGAAGGCCACAAACACCTTTCTGGTAACCGACATTCCATGTAATTCATATACAGGGAGAAAATGTGCTAGTCAAATAGAGGAAAGTATATGGCACCCTTAACAACTTAAGTTAATCATTGTAGATCATTAAGTTCATGCTTTGGCTTTATGCATCAGTGTTTATGAACTCTGGCAGTGTGTGACAATATTGAATCCTTATTAATTTTGGTAAACTGACACAAAAAGTTCCTAGCCTGTAAATATGAAGGGTTAGAACCCATCTACCATATGTAATCTTACTGGCAAGATCCTGGGCACAAAATACGTAATACAGTTGCTTAATAACAATTACAATAGTACCAAAAACTCATTTTACAAACATTTTATTTGTGAAAAGCATGCTTTGGTCAAGTTTGCCAGAGGTTTTGTTACAACTTGGCCTGGTGAAACCTTGAAGGATTTAGGACATGTCAGCTATGTACAAACAGTAAGTATATGAGATTGGTAGCCTTTGGGCTCCCACGGCAGATGGCAACCAAAAATATAGTGAAGCTAATTCCCCTCTAATGTTGCTACACTAAGTTGTCCCCCAGTTTTTTGTACCAGGAATACACCAGGTGAAATTCATTAATTTTACCTATCACATAGTATATAATGGTAGTTACTAGGAAATCAAAAAGTGGAAGAAACAGTGGGTGGAATCCAGGAACTATAAGGAATGGAGAAGTTTTTATGGCTACTAACTAAATAATGAGCAATTATTTTACAGGTTTTCCCTCTCTTCTTTTCTCACTCCTGTGCACGCGTGCACGCGCGTGCGCGCACACACACACACACACACAGAGAGGGGGGGAGAGAGAGAGAGAGAGAGAGAGAGGGAGAATCTCACATATAAACCAAAAAAGCCACGTGTTCAAGAAATGGTCTCAAACTTTGAAGAATGGTATGATCATTCAAAATCAATCACAGTGTCATTTGACTTTGAAACAAAGAAAAGTGCAATAAAATATATATATGTGTGTGTGTGTGTGTGTGTGTGTGTGTGTGTGTGTGTGTATATATAAAGAAAACAAATGAAACAAATGTATAACAGTATCAGATTTTTGGGAAAAAATTAAGACAATATATTTATTAGCTTTGAACACATGAAAGACTAAGATAAATTTTTCATGGAAAATGCAAGAATAAGGAATTTATTCTTAGAATTTATCTCAGAAGTAACAAGTGCTGCATTATACATAACAGCTGAATATTATTTTTGTGGTTTGCAGATTTTATAGAATATAAAAACACAGAAAATGTCTGTACTGTTAAGATAACTTGTGGAAATATAATGAAGACAATGGAAGAAAAGGCAAAATGGCAAAGAAGAGAAGACAGAGAAACAAAATAATCATTTTCTAGCCTATCTAAAATTACAACCTGGACTTTCATAAAACTGGCATATCTTTTGCTTTACTATTTGATCTTAAGTTTCCATTTAGATGATTAAGAACATGATTATGAATGTTAAATAAGTGATGATTTATTGTAAAGGAAATATGTTTTGAAAGGTAGAAAAATGTCTACAACAGTAAAAGGCAAACTAAATGATTTTCTCTTTAATCCTTTGATAAAGAATTATATTAAGTAAGACCTATATTATGGTTTCTTTTTAATTATCATATCTAAATAATGCTTATGACCAACTAAACTCACCACTTTTCAGATCCTTGCCCAATTTGACCTCTACAAACCCCTTATTTTCCCCCTTCCCACAATCTGAATCTTTGCCTTTCAAATCCTTGGCTCATGTGTAATGGTAGGATCTGGTCCACTGTGATGACTTCATACTGTTTTTATATCATAACTTATTTGGACTCTGTCAGCATAAGAAAGTGTTAAATAAACATAGATTTCAGCTGTACAACACATGTGAAATTCAAATATATGCCTGACATTTAAGCAGCATTATTTGCACAGGGATGCTAATAGACTTGATGAAGACGGGGCAGAGTGGTAATGTAATGCCAAGTTAGTATTATAGTAATTTTTCAACCATCTTTCATTAGTAAGAATAATTCCTCATGCTTCGTGATTTATAAATATATTTTCATATATTATCTCAATTTAACATTCAGTTTCTGTAATTTACACAAATAGATATTTTACGGGTAACTGAAACTTGGAGAAGAATGACTTGACCAAATTTACAAAGAGGCATAGGAATACAGCACTGAACTAAAACCTGTTGAGCTGAACTGATTAGCAAATGCTAAACTATTCTCATGTTTATTTTTCAGTTTAAGCAAATAATTTCATGTTTATTTTGAAAACCATAAGAAAGGAGTATGAAAAACCTTAAGTGAGGAAATTGAAAAGTTCAGTGGACTCACGCCCCTTATCCTGGCACTTGATCAATCCACATCTGTGGCAGAAACAACACTATGTGTTTAACAATTTCTTTCCACCTTAAGCACACAGATTACATCTGCAAGCCTCCCCTCTCCCGGTAGGTGAGAACATGTGATTGAGTTCTGGCCAATGCAATATGAGAAATTCAGAAATGATACATACCGCTTGTTTATATGGTCCCTAAAAATACACCCATGTGATTCTTTATTCTTACTTTCTTTTACTTCTCCTGCTTGCCAGATGTGATAAATTAACCTCAATTCTCAAGACACTAGGAATTGTGAAACTTCTAGGTTAAAGAAGACTGACTCCATGAATTACTGCATGAAGTAGAGGCTTCACTGCCTATTTGTATTTCACTGAGGAGTCAGCAGGAAACAAATCTTTACTGTGTTAAACCACTGAAATTTGACTTGTTTCTTACAGCAGTTAATCTAGTTTATGTATAAGAACAGTAACAAACTTTTTTGTTTCGACTTGAACCAAGATTTTCCTCTCATCTGTCTGCCTCTGCTTTTTGTCTTCTGTGACATTATTTCTATTTCAGCAGTCTGACAAAACTAGTAGTGTCCCAGGACATGGGTTACAACCCTGCTTTCTCCTTAATCCAGCACTTCTAGAGTAAATAAAAATAATTTAGAATCGATTTTAATTTTTAAAAATATACAATTTCTACCAAGGCTTCATTATATTTGTAACTTTTCAAACATTATCTTATTTGATTTTTACAGCAGCCATGTGAACTGTACGTTATTATCCTAATTTCATAAGTGAGAACATTAAGGCACAGAGACATTGAATAATCTACCCAATGTGTCACTTACAGATTGGCTAGACCTAGCATTTTCAGTAAGGACCCGACACTCTTCAAAATGGATTGCCATGGGTTTCAGCTTTCTTTAAGCACCACCTTCTCCTATCTAGGAGGAAGAGGAAGAGTCTTAGTGTCATATCACAACTTCATCCTACTTCTGGAGTTATAATGTGACCCTTTTTAGAACACATAAAAGCAGAAGGGGGCTGCATTTAAAAAGAGTGTAATAGCTCTCGTTGATATTTACAGCATCTAATTCTATAGGAACACTTAAAAGACCAATATATTCTTAATCTATTCAACCATTTAACAATAGCATTTTTTTTTTCTGATTTTTGTGTCACATCTGGCCTATGCTCCAGGATAAGAAAATTGTCTGGAGAGCAGCCAGTCAAAACTTCTCCTACATCCTAGAGATTCCCTTCTGCTAAACGAGATAGAGTTAATTGAGTAAATGTCAGGTTACTGAAGAAATGTTGTCTTGTACTGTGCATATGCATTTTGTTGACTGACAAAATACTTTATTGAGTTTTCAGAGTATAGTTACATTTTAATATTCCATAAGAAATACATGATACATAAATCTTTATTTCTATTGAAATTCAAGGAAGGTAACACTACTAAAATTAATAGTGGGTCAACTGTCTCATTTTTCCTTCTTTAAATCTCAAAATTATATACCCCCTAGAAAAATATCCAGGTGATGTAGTATTGAAAATTATGGAACTGCTAGTTTACTAGATTTAAAATTAAAAAATTGCTAAATAGATGTCCAATTTACAAAATTGATAATGTTTATTCAATAATTATTAATAATTTTAAATATTTATTTTTCTAAGGAAAAATACAAAACCTTATTTAAACTTATTTTTAGATATCTTGAAAATAAAGCATCACTGAATTGTTCATAATATATATAAATTTGTTATTTTCATATAAAAAATAATACCCTTGAGATGTCATAGTAAGCTGTAAATCTAAAAATGCTACAATGGCGCAGTAGGAAAACGCTTTACCCTCTCTTTCTATTTCAATTCCCTGGAGTTGATTGTTAAAATGTTTTTAAAATATACATGATTATTCTGGAAAATAAGAAGGATATCTCTTTTTAGTATAGAAACTATGAGAAATTTTAAAAGACTCAGACTGAATTCGGTGGCAATAGAAAAGCTTATTTAAAACAAAAGGACACAGAAATATTGGAGTAATGAAAAACGAAATGAAAACAAACTAGTAAATTGTCAAAAAGTATAGTAATATTAATATCAGACCTTTAGAATTTACAGTAAGCAGCATTAAAGGGTCAGAAATAGATATTTTATACTGTCTTAATATAACATAGGAATTTTAATAGCATATAGCAGTAATGGTTTTTTATGTACCAATCAACATAGTTACAAAATATATAAAGTGAAACTAAAAAATATTTTTTAAAAAAGGTTAAATCTGCAATCATAGTGAGAAATTTTAAAACCTACTATTAGGAACTATTGATTTATTAAGTTTGAAATGCAAACATATAATAAATAATGATATAAAATATTTGTGTAACACAACAAGCCTGATCTAATAGATATACATTTACTTTTTTAAGAAGTTTATATTCAACAGGGGATTTAGCACAAAGGAGACACCAAAAGAAATCCGAAAATTGGCCTTATACCAAACTACAAAGAGACCTCAAAAAAGTCACCAAAAACTGACCTCATGAACAGGCTATACTCACTGAGGGTGCTGCAAGAAAACAAGAAATTAACGACAAAACATAGCTCTGCTTTAGGTTCCCTTCAAACCTATAAACCTATCAAGTAAAGAAGATGCTTCTAAATAATAATTTATTAAGAGGAAAAGATACTTTAATTATAAGCTATTTTCAAAGGATATTTATCAAGATGTGTACTCCATGCTCATAATAGAACTAAGAGAAAAATGTATGAACCTAAAGGCATTATTATGAAATAATGAAGATAAATTAAATTAAAATACAGAACTCAGAAAAATCAGAAATTAATAAAGATGAAACATATTAATAAAATAAAAATAAAACAACAAAAATATTTCTAAAGTTATTTAACAGAAATCAAAAACTAGCTTTTAACAGAAATTAATAATCAAAAAACTCTGAAAATATGATTATAAAAAAAGTAAAGGAGAAACACATTAGTAACCCCCAAATTGACAATGGAATTGAGTAACATTTAAAAAATATAAATAGTATTTCTCTGGATAAAGTAAATTCCCATATTAGAATACCTATTAATATCTATTAACAAACATTATTTGTTCATTTCAATGAGTAGTGAAAAACATTTATTAGAAATAAATACTCATTAATAATAAATACATTTAGTAAAAGAAGTCCAAAATAGAGCATTCTTAAGTACCAGGCATTTAAGTGATCATCAGATTTAATGGTAAGACATTATAAAACTTTCTAATTAGAGTTGATATTGAGATGAAGATACTTTTTATTGTTGCTATTCTTCAACATTATATTAGAAGTCCAACTAATGGAATAATGAAAATAAAGTGACATATACAATTAAAAAGAAGAAGTAATTCTATCTTTCATATATAATTTCAAGACAACTTATCATTATTGCTACATGATTTCAAATTGTATGACAATCAGCAAACAAACTTTTAAAACAGCTAAGAAATTAAAGCAAGTTGAATGGGCAGAAAAGCAACAACTTTTCCACAAATGACCAACCATTAGTAACCAATTAGAAAATTAGTAGAATGTAGTAGATGCCATTAATAAAGCTACAAAAACTATAATAGTCAAGTAATAAACAGAAATAAATACATGACCTGAATGTAGAAAATTATGAAACTTTAATAAGATATAAAAAATACGTAAATTCAAGAATAAGGACACTTGGTATTGCAAAAAACATTTAAAGTTAATAGCAAAGTCTGTGCAATATCTATCCACATACACTAAGATTTTTTGTGTAACCTGAAAAATTGATTCTAAAATATATATGAAAGCTGAGAGTTCCATATCGAGTGATATGTTTAGGCTTAAATATTTAGATTGATCTCTGGCATTCTGGAATTCCTCACAGTGAAAACAACTAAAAACACTGGATATATATGAAAAAATATGAGAGGATATTGCAAACTGTATCTTCCAAAGAGAGTGACAACAGTATCTTTCATCTCACAGATCTTCTATAATGGGATCTGACAATGGTGAGGATTCCAAACCACCCTGAAACGTTATACACAGGTCCTCCTGTCAACAGTTCCACCTAAATACAACTAAGCTTTCATCTTATCCTAACCTAGGTACCAGACATATCTGAAGAAAAGCTTAAAGATGATTCCAACTGCCAGCCATTTGAGTCATTCCCAGCATTTCAGGTGTCCCAGCTGAGGCCCCAGATACTGTGGGACAAACACTTTCTGCTGAATCCTGTCCAAATTCTTGACCTGTAAGATTTTTGACATGAGAAAATTATTATTGCTTTATACTACTGATTTGTGGTGGTGTGTTATGGAATAATTGTTAATTGGAACAGCTGTATTTTTACTAGTAGCAGGAACACTAAATTTGCTTATGACCTGAGGGTGTATGTCACAGCTGAAAACTTCAGTGATTTAAACAGCTTTCAGTGGTTTTCACAACTAGAGCTCACTGAAGTTGGAAAACATATTAAGAATCTCTCAAACACTGAGTTGGAAACCTTAATATAAGGAGGAAGCAAAAATGCAAAAATAAATATGTTCATTCCTGTCATCAGAGGATTATGGTTGCCCTGACTCTGAGCAGAGAACGGAAAAAAAAAATCCCTGAGAAGTCGTACCCATAAGCAAGTTTTCAAATGTTTGCAGTTCAAAACTTGAGGCCCTTACACTCAATTAAGTTTAAAGTGGACTTAATTCTTACTGTTGTCACATGCCTATAGTGGCAATACAAATCCTCTGGTTACAAATGAAACTTCCTCCAGACCCTGTAAATTATGATAAATAATTTTCAGATACAAATTGAGCTGCTCAAAACTTCTGCTCCCAACTATGATGAAATAACAGAGACTGGATCTAACCTTCAGCTGAAATCACTAAAAATTTGAACAACATCTATTAAACAATGGTTTTCAGGCATTGAGCATCAAGTAGCATGGGACAAAAATTCCAAAGGGAGGGTGATAAATGCATATAGGCTCTGAATGGTTTTGATTAGAGCTTAAAGTTTCCAGGCACATGGAGAGGAAAGCCAGTTAGAGCCTGGTGGTATGCTTGAGTTAAGAGGATGTAGTTGGGAGTCTGGCAAAGTCAAAGCAGCTACAATTCACAGGGAAAGGTGTCAGACAGGAGACAACTACAAAGTAAGCCCTCTGGATAGACAGAATTCACTCCTCTTGAAAATTCAACTGAGTACTGATTGGTGAATGAATGTGAGGAAATAATCTGCATTTGAGAAACGAATCACCAGGAAATATCAAAGAGAAAAATCCATAAGATTAACACATGGTCAGAAATAGTTTGTATTTATTCCAGACAAAATGGAAATGCAACATAATTCCAAGAGCAATGGCTAGAACAACCATAAGTATATTAGGTCAATAGCAAGACAAAATGCAGAGACTAAAGGCTGATCTGTTTCTGCCTAACAAAACTTAAATCTCAAAATGATTACCCTGTTTCTACGTGACAATAAAAAAAATTTCCAGGCATGAAAACAAATAGGAAAATATGCTGCACATAATGAATATAAAGTTCAGCCAGTAGTAATAGACTAAGAAGTGATATAGATAATATAGTTAATAGAAAAGGATGATAAACAGTTATAACTATCTTCCCAATGATCAGGAGGGTAGAGGAAAGGGTAAGTATGCTAAGGGAAGATATAGATGGTATTCAAAAATACCAATTTAAAATTCTAAATATAGGAAAAAATGTCTGATGTAAAAAATGTACTAGATGGAATTAATATTAGAAAATATGAGTAAACTTCAATATATAGATATGAAGCAATAAAAACGATTTGAAATTATATACACAGAGAAAAAAAGAGAAAAATATGAACATGCCAAGTAGCCTAATGCATATATGTTTGAAGTCCCTTTAAAGTAGTGAACATCATTAAAGTATTGAAATGAAAACTGTTGACTTAGAACTCTATGCCCAGCAATAATATCATTCAAAAATAAATGAAATATAAGGACTTATTTAGACACACAAAAGGTGAAAGAATTCATCAACAGAAGGCACACATCATACAAAATGCTCAAGACATTCTTTTAAGTAAAAAGAAAATAATACCAGATGGCAACATGGATCTACACTGCTCTAGAGTAAAGAGCACTGGCAACAGTAAATATGTGGGTAAATATAATTTTTTTCCCACATTTAAAAAATCTCTTTAAGAGAATATTGAATTGTTACAGCAAGAATAATCACATGTATTGTTGGGTTTATAATATATAGGGAGATGAAATATATGACAATAGCACAAAGAGTAGAGAAATGGAAATATATTTCATCAAGTTTCTTTAACTACATGTGAAATAATATAATGTTTCTTAAAGATAGATGGTGGTAAGTTAAACATTTATACTATAAGCCACAAAGAAAACGTTAAAATGTTACAGCTATGAAGTCGGCAAAGGAAACTAAGTAGAATCATAAAAATATTCTATAATTCCAAAATAGGTAGCAAAAGAAAAGAGAACAAAGAAGGGACTGAACATATAGAAAATAAACAGAAAGATAGTACATTTAAACCCAATTATATCAGCAATCACATTAACATAAATGGTCTAACACCTCAATTGCAAGGCAGATGTTGTCAAATTAGATTTTAAAAAACAAGACTCAACTACATGTTGTCTACAAAAAAGAGAACACTTGAAAATATAAAGACACAAATTGGTTAAAAGATTGGAAAATAAAACCATGTTAACACTGACCAAAAGAAAGCTGACATGATTATATTTATATCACACGAAGTAGATTTCGGAGTAAAAGAACATTACCAGGGATAAAAAATGTCATTTCATAATGATAAAGCAATCAGCTAATCTTAGAAGACCTGACATACACACATAATGATAGAGCTTTAAAATGCATGAAAACTGATAAAACTCCAAGAAGAAATACACAAATTCATAATTCTGGTAGGAGAGTTAAACACCTTTCTCTTAAATAGTTATTAAAATAAGTAGACATAATCAGTAGAGATATACAAAATATGAACAACTCTATCAACCAACTAGACACAACTGAAATTTATAGAATGCTACTGAGGTAAAGCAGAACGTGCATTCTTTTCAAGTGTACGTGGAATATTTACCAAGAAAACCTATATAATAAAATAAATTTCTATACATTTTAATTAATGAAAATTATACAAAGTATATTCTCTAACCACAACAGAATTAAATAGTAAATTACTAGCAGAAAATTATCTGAATAATCTCCACATATTTGGAAAGTAAATAACATATTTTAAGTAACTCATTAGTCATATCAGAAATCAAAATGCAATGAGGTTTTTTAAATAAATGAAAATTTAAAAAATGTTAAAATCCATGAAGCTTAAGTAAGGATTAGAGAGGAATTTATGTTACTTATCTCCTCTATTAGAAAAGACAGAAAATTCTCTAATCAATGACTTCAGTTTCTACCTAAAGTAACTAAAACAAGAAGAGCAAATTAAATCCAAAGTTAGCAGAAAAGGGAAATAAGATAAAAATAGAAATCAATGATTGAAATAAGAATCTGAAAAACAAAAGAAAAAACAATAAAAATAAAAGCTGGTTCTTTAACAAAGATAATAAAATTAAAACTCTAGCCAGAGAGATTAGAAAAATAAGACAAATTGCTACTACCAGGAATGTGAGAAGTGAGGTCACCACAATTCTACAGAAATAAAAATGACTATAAGGAATATTATGAACAAATTTATCTCAATAAATTTGACAATATATATAATACATTCAAATTCTTTGCAGTATACAAACTACTAATGGTCACTAAAGTAGACAATCTGAATAGTCTTATATCTACTTTAAAAATTGGTTTTGTATTAAAGATCCTCTCACAAAAAGTCTAGGCTTTGGTGGCTTCCTTGGAGATTTCTACACAAAAATTAAGAAAGTAACACTGGCAGTTCACACAAATTCTTCTAGACAATGAAGAGAAGTGAATACTTCCCAACACTTTTGGTGAGGCCAGCATATCTCTGGGACCAAAATCAAACCCTGGCTCCTCCAGACTGTGGAAATTGGTGAGGCCATAAGAGCAGGCTCTCTGGGGCAATACACCTTAAGCAACCAGGTATCCTTGATTGTGGGAGTTCCTTTCATGCTCACTGGTGGTACTTGGGGTGGGGAACATGAGCAGGAGGTGAGCATCCCCGAGAGTCAGGCCTGCCAGAAATAAGAAAGAAGAGACAGATTCAGAGAAGAATGGAACCCTGAAACCAAAGCTGCCTTTCAGCTCTCTCCTCAGCCTCTGTGGGTGAAAAAAATATTTCCGTCTCTCTTCCTTCTCCTTTTGATTCAAATCCAATTCTTGGTCCCAGGCAAGGCCCTGTAGAAGACATAAGGCTGAAACTGGTAAGGTGCCTGTGAGTACCATGGCATCTCCATATCCATTTACAAAGCCCTCTCAGAATACCAGGCTAGTTGCTTTCTTCAGCTTTAGTATTACGTGTCAAGTGGGTGGATGAGTAAGGGCTACCTATCAGCATCAAGCTGGGCTCAGGAAAGCCTGGATTCCAGCCTTAAACTGATGAGATTGCTAGATGTGATGAGCTCCTTCAATTTTTTTATCTTATGATTCAGTCTTTGAGATCTATATCGAGATACTATCAACCAATTAAGAACCTCTCCTGAGAAGAACTTCAGCAACAACTTAGCTTGAGATTCCATACACCATCTATAGAGTAATGAATTTCTTATTTCAGGCTAATAGTCAAGATGCCCTTCCCTAAAGAAGGAGGTCACAAGTCGTGGTTGTGTGTTGGTGTGGACCTTTTGGAATGAGATGAGCTCAATGAAAAAGCTTGAGGCTGAAGAGTTTGGACTTCATTTTCTGTTGGATGGTTTGAGGTGGGAGCTGTTGGATAAGGTACAAGGCTCACTCCAGAACACTTTCTACCATCAGGTTGGTTGGTATACAAGTCCTCGCCCTGTAGCTTGAAGCTGAGCCCACAGTCCTGGGTGTCCAGCAGCTGGTACGTGTAGAAGTGCTGTTTGTTACTGGGTGTGTCCTTGCAGTCAGGGAAATGAACCTGTTTCAGGCTTTCCTGGCCAAGGAGCTCCACTTCTCTGATGTGGCCACCAGCTGACTGTAGACAAGGCAATAACCATTAGGATGCTGCTGTTGATGGCACAGGGATGCAGCCTGAAATGTAACTTGACCTTCAAGTACTTGATGTGGAGCTATTGAGCAGATCAGGCAGAAGAAACTGGTTGTCTGCACAGGTCAGGTTTGTAGCCAACAGCAGGATATGGAGGAAGCAGTTCCCCAAGCCTAGTGATGTCACAAAGTAAATATACCAAAGTGGTGCGGTTTCAGATAAGTGATCCCAGACTTACACAGTGGTGGTCATTTGAACTCCTCTTTGAGTAAAGAACAGAGTGCTATAGGGGACCACAATGTATTGGACCAGAATGTACTGTGAGGCTCAAACTTGGGAGTATTCTTCTGAACTATTCCTCTTCCTTTTCCCCCTCGGCAGTAAAATTGTTATCCTTACCAATCTTGACTCTGCAGAAGCTGGGTCACCAGAGTTAACCTTGTACATTTTATAGTAGTGAAATGATATCAGTGCAAGATAAATAATTTGTGGGGCCCAGGACAAAATGTAATTGTATGCTCCATTGTTTAAAAATTTGTTTAAAAAAAAAATCAAACAAGAAAAAGTGCCAACAAGGGCATAAGATACAAAACGTTGTTTTGCTTTCTTCCAAAGTCTCTCTCAACTTGTCACAGTGTTTTATATTGTTATTTGACACTGGTCTAAGTAGAGAAAACAAAATTTTTCATCGCATGCATGATCGTTACCATTCACCTTCATTTTGTGCAATTGCAGTTTTAAATGAAAATATAAGAGCATTTGCCAATATCCAGAATCACCAAAATTAGACAGTTCATATTTCATAGTTCATAAATGCATATGTATATTGTTGTTACTGAACCAGTAGAAACTGCAAAAAAAAAAAAAAACACCTTGAAACTATTTTTATTTTACTTCTTGATATGCACACATTCTACCAATACTCCATGGAAGCAAATGACTTTTATAGCATGTTTAACTCACATTTGCTTTGAGTCTCACTGAAATCCCACCTATGATGGGTCCATCAGAATTCTGTTGCCATGAGACATCATAACTATGTGCAAGTGGGATCACAAGAAATGGTAGAGAACTTCTTGTGAATGTCTTTTCTGCTCATACACATTCTTCATTATCCCATTAGATTTCTCTTACAAAAATAAGCTCAAAGATAAAATTATTAAAAATTTCAGCAGGGCAATAGCAGATCATTTATCAAACAGGGGAATCTTCTGATCATGGGTGCTGTGGGACTGTACATTTCTCACACCATGAAGCTGTCCCTGAGTTACAGGTCTTGAAACAGTAAAGATCAGATGGAAGTTTTGGCTTTTGTTAAAGGCTCAGCACTGTTTAGCCTTCTACTTACTGGGATTAGCCTTATCTACTCTTCTACTTCACTGTCCTGTTTTCTTGGCCCAGGTATAAAAGGTAGTGTTGTTACCCTCCTGGTTGGGGCCATGCCAAATGGCATAATGTTCAAGGAAGTAGAAAGTTGGAGTTGGGGAGAAAACAGGGGGAGGGGGGAAATGTGAAGGAAACGCTTATGGAATTATTCATAAAACAATATTACTTGGATACAACATTGATGATTCTCAGCATAAGAATATACATTGTTAACTCTAGAATAAAATAATAAAACAAATATAACTAAAGAACTATTAGAAGCATAATCTGGAAGCCTCAACATTTTTGACTAAAGCAAATAAGAACAGGAAAGGACAAATGAAGGAGAAGAGAAAAGTAGAAATGAAAAATAAAAAAATACATAGAAAAAATGGTAGACTTATACGTTCCATATTAATAACTATGTTACATGGAAATTGAATAAATATTTTTATAACAAATCAAAGATGGTCAGGCTGGAAAAAAATGAAAATTCAACAGTATGTTGTATACAAGAGACAGACTGAAATATAAAGGCCCAGATAGCTTAAATGTAAAGACATGGAAATGGATCTAGTAGAAACAGTAGGCATAATACACCTGGTCTACCACTATTAATATCAGGCAAACAGACTTCAAGACCAAGGATAACCTGAGATAAAAAGATCAGCATTTCATAATGATAAAATGATTGATTCATCAAGAAATCATAATAATCCTAAATGTATATGAGACTAATAACAAACCTTCAAAATATATAATGAAACAACACAACTAAAGAAAACATAGTGTGACGTTGGATAGCGTGATGCCTCTAGCTCTGTTCTTTTTGCTTAGGATTGTCTTGACTATATGGGCTCTTTTTTGGTTCCATATAAACTTTACAGTAGTCTTCTCTGACTCTGTGAAGAATGTCAGTGGCAGTTTAATGGGAATAGCATTGAATCTATAAATTACTTTGGGCAATATGACCATTTTCAGGATATTGATTTTTTCTATCCATGAGCATGGAATGTTTTTTCATTTGTTTGTGTCTTCTCTGATTTCCTTGAGCAGTAGTTTGTAGTTCTCCTTGAAGAGGTCCTCCATTTCCCTTGTTAGTTGTATCCTAGGTATTTTATTCTTTGTAGCAATTGTGAATCGAAGTTCATTCATAATTTAGCTCTCTGCCTGTCTATTGGTGGATAAAAATGCTTGCGATTTTTGCATATTTATTTTGTATCCTGAGACTGTGCTGAAGATGCTTATCAGTCTAAGAAGCTTTTGGACAGAGACAATGGGGTTTTCTAGCTATAGGATTATGTTATCTGCAAACAGACAGTTTGACTTCCTCTCTTTCTATTTGAATATGCTTTATTTCTTTCTTTTGCCTGATTGCCCAGGCCATGTCTTCCAATACGTTGAACAGGAGTGGTGAGAGAGGGTATCCTTGTCATGTGCTCCTGAGTCTGTTACTACAAGGCTACGGTAACCAAAGTAGGATGGTACTGGTTCAAAAACAGACACACAGACCAATGGAACGGAATAGAGATCTCAGAAATAAGACCACACATCTACGGCCATCTGATCTTCGACAAACCTGACAAAAACAAGCAAAGGGGAAATGACTGCCTATTTAAGAAACAGTGCCAGGAAAACTGGTTAGCCACATGCAGAAAACTGAAACTGAACCCCTTCCTTATGCCTTATACAAAAACTAATTCAAGATAGATTAAAGACTTAAAGGTAAACTCAAAATTATGAAAACACTAGAAGATAATCTAGGCAATGCTATTCAGGGGGAAATAGGCACAGGTAAGGATTTCATGACAAAACATCAAAAGCAATTTCAATGAAAGCAAAAATTGACAAATGGTACTAAATTAAACTAAGCTTCTGCTTAGCAAAAGAAACTATCATGAGTGAAAAGACAGCCTACACAATGGGAGACAGTTTTTGCAATCTATCCATCTGACAAAGGCTTAATATCTAGAATGTACAAGGAACTTAAATTTACAAGAGAAAACAACCCCATTGAAAAGTGGGCAAAAGACATGAACAGACACCTCTCAAAAGAAGACATTTATGTGGCCAAGAAACATATGGAAAAAAGCTCAACATCACTTATCATTAGAGAAATGCAAATCAAAACCATAATGAGATATCATCTCACACCAGTCAGAATGGCAATTATTAAAAAATCAAGAAACAGATGCTGTGAGGCAGTGGAGAAATAGGAACACTTTTACGCTGTTGGTGGAAATGTAAATTAGTTCAACTGTTGTGGAAAATAGTGTGATAATTCCTTGAAGACCTAGAAGCAGAACTCCCATTCTACACAGCAATCCCATTGCTTGGTATATACCCAAAGGAATATAAACAGTTCTGTTATAAAGATAAATGCACACACGTGTTCATTGCACCACTATGCACCATAGCAAAGACATGGAATCAACCCAAATGCCCATCAATGATAAACTGAATAAAGAAAATGTGGTACATATACACCATGGAATACTCTGCAGACATAACAAGGAATGAGATCATGTCCTTTGCAGGAACATGGATGGAGCTGCAATCCATTATCCTCAGCAAACTAATGCAGGAAAAGAAAACCAAACACCGAATATTCTCACTGATAAGTGGGAGCTGCACAATGAGAACACATGCACACAAGGAAGGGAACAACACACGCAGGGTCCTGCCGGGGGGATTTAGGGAGGGAGACCATCAAGATAGATAACTAATATATGCTGTGCTTAATGTCTAGGAGATGGGTTGATAGGTGCAGCAAACCACCATGGCATACATTTACCTTTGTAACAAACCTGCACATCCTCCATATGTATCCTGGAACCTAAAATAAAAAAGAATTAAATTTTGTAAAAAGGAAAAGAAAATATAAACAAATGCACAAGCATGGTTGGAGATTTAACACTTGTCTTTCAGTAAGTGATAGAATGTGCCTAAAAACATTGGTAAGGATCACCATGGCACATGTATACCTATGTAAAAATCTGCACATTCTGCACATGTATCCCAGGACTTAAAGTTTAATTAATTAATTAATTAATTAATTTTAAAATGTTCTTTAAAAAAAACTGTCAGGAAGGATATAGACTATAATTGACATTTAGAGAACACTGCATTCAACAATTTCAGAATACACTTATTTTTTTTCCAAATACACTGAGAACCATCCTCAAGATAAACCATATGCTAGGCTATAATATAATGTCAATAATTTCCAAAAGTTTGAAATCTTACAATGTATATTTTCTAACTACAATGGAATTAAAAGACAATAACAATAAGAGATTAGAAAACTCTCGAATACTTGGAAACGTAAAAACACAATTCTAAATATGTAACCAAATGACAAAATAACTCAGAAAAAGGGAAATTAAAACATGTCTCCAAGTGAATGCTAATTAAAATACAATATATCAAAATTTATGAGATACCTCCAATGCAATTCTTAGACATAATTTTCTCATTTAAATGCCTATATTAGAAAAAATAAAAGTTTAAATCAATTGTCTTAGATTATACCTTAATGACATGCAAAATAAGAAAATTAAGTAAGTAGAGAAAAAAGAATCATAAAGGAAAGAGTAGAAATCAATGAAATCAAAAGCAATAAATTTAAAAGCCAAAGTCTGGTTTTCTGAGAAGATTAGTATATTCAAATCTCATAAACACTTCTGTTAGGCAGATAAAATGGTACAATATTTCAGGAAAATAATTTGTTATTATATTTTTGTTTAGAATATGAACATGTACTACAAATTTATGATTCTACTCCTGGTTATAAATCAAAGAGAAAGTCTTGCAAATCTACACCAGAACTCATGTTTATAACTACCCTGTTAACTATAGAAAAAACCTAGAAATGACTCAAAAGGCCTACAACTGGAGGATAGATATATCAGTTATAATATATTCAGCCACTAAAATATTACACAGAATTTAAGCAAATCAATCACAGCTATGCACGACAGTTAACTCAATCAAGAAAACCATTTTCTTGAGTGTCTGTTAGGTGCTAGGTACTGGTCTTAACCCTTGGGATAAACCAGTTAATAAAACTGACAAAGATCTATACCTTTAAGCAACTCAGATTCTTGAAGTGGAACCAGATAATAAGCAACACACAGAATAAACTATGCATAAAATACACTAAAAAGTGGTGAGGCCAGGTGCAGTGGCTCACGCCTGTAATCCTAACACTTTGGGAGGTCACGGCAGGCAGATTGCTTGAGCCTGAGTTCAAGATCAGCTTGGGCAGCAGGGTGAGATCCTGTCTCTACTAAAACTACAAAAAAAAAAAAAACAAAAAAAAAAAAAAAAAAAAAAAAAAAATTCCCGGACATGGTGGCGGGCGCCAGTGGTCCCAGCTACTGGAGGGACTGTGGTTCCAGCTACCGTTGGAGACTAAGGTGGGAGGATTGCTTGGGTCTATAAAGCAGAGGTTGCAGTGAGCCGAGATTGAGCCACTGCATTCCAGCATTGGTGACAAAACAAGACCTTGTCTGAAAAAAAAGTGGTGAATGACTATGAACCAAAGAGCAGGTGAAGCATGGTAAGGATACTCAGCAATACTGGAGTGAGGGAGAAACTGGGCTGTAATATAAAGGGGAGACTAGGGAGATAGCTTTTCACAATGTAATATAAAATGGATATAATGTTGATGAATCTTGGCACTAATACTGAATGACAGAAGTATATTCCCAATGATGTGTCTCAATTCTGCTCTGTGGCAATGAAAAGCCCCTCTCAGATCCTACAGCTGCTCTTTTCTCCACATGTGAGGAATGTGGAGGCCTTGTTTTCAGATGGAAGAGATGCAAAATTAAAGTGGCTTGGATTACTGAGTCGTTGCCTGGACATTAGGAGGCTACCAACTGTAAAACATATTATTATTATTATGTTTACACTAAGAAAGGGAAAAAGGCCATCTGGGAATTATTTGTCAGTGGCACCATGATTCCAGAAATGTTTTGGAATCACTGACATATACTAAATGTTCAAGAAAGTGAAAAAAAGTAAATGTGAACACTTTCAATTGGTTTTAAGATATTCCTTTCCATGTCATTTGTTAAAGAAATGGCTGGCAGCTACACATTTGAAATTATATCAACATATTTGCATGTGTGACTCCATCTCTCTTCCACCTGTGAAATAATTATCTATATGAGTTCTTATATCTGAAAAATATTTGAGATAATTTTTTTTAGATTTCAGAGATAATCTTGAACTCAGTTCTTCAGAAGGCAAATAAGCATTGAACTATGCATTTAGTAATGTAGGTCCATTCTTTCTGAGGTAGGAGGGAGAACTAAACAAACTCTGGAGTGGGGACTTGGACACTAGACCAATCTGAGGACTAGCTAAAACAGTTCCAGGGCAGAAGCACCTCCCCATAAGACATGCCAACCCGTGTGCCATGTCAGTTTACCATTGCCATGGCAACCCTCAGAAGTTACTGCCCCTTTCCATGGCAACAACCCTACACTCTGGAAGTTATCACCCTCATCCTAGAAATTTCTGCATAAACCCCCACTTAATTTGCATATAACTAAAAGTGGGTATAAATATGAGTGCAGAACTGCCTCTGAACTGCTCCTCCGAGGACACTGTCAAGCAGTACCTCTGCTGCGGATGTATACTGTTTGTTTAGTAAGAGTTGCTGTCACCATCAGCTAGCCCTTGAATTCTTTCTTGGCAAAGCCAAGAATGCTTCCAGCCTAAGCCTCAATTTTGGAGCTTGCCTGTCCTGCATCCTTTCCATGGAGTTTATTCTGTGTAAGTGCTATGTAACTATAATTTCAAATAATATACAAGTCAGTGAAAATGTTTTTATGGTTAATTAATTTTCTGAGTTTTCAAAAGGAAATTTTTCTATAAGAAAAGCAAACCCATTTTCCAGTTTTTATTAAGTAGTTTAAAATATAGTACTATAAATTAAAGTCAAGACTTTCGAGCATAGACTTTGGGGATTACAGGGATTTCTTAAATGAACTCACATGAGAAATCATTGCTTTAAATGTTTTAAACAAAATTCATTCTAGTTGCCTCCCTGATATTGTTCTGGGGTGATTGAAAGGAAATAGCAATATGTATGTTTGATCTATTAAGTGATCCAAGTTACTCAGAGAGTTAGGTTGGATAATTATTTTGTCTTACGATTTAGAGCAAAGGACTGCTGAATAGGATTAAGTAATTTGATGCTGTATTTATCATGTTAAAATATTCAATATGCATCATTCGCTTTTGACAGAATCAATTTTGTTAAGATATTTGAGCTTCATATTTCTAAAACAAATTTTTACAAATGATTCAAATATATATTTTTTTCAAATTTCAATCAATATGCATATTCATCTAGGACAAAGGAGTTAGTACATACAATTATTAGATTCTAGTTTACATTTCAACTTGCCAGAATTTTAAGTCAATAAGGTATGTCTTTATATGGTGAGTAAATAAGCGTATAACATACATCTGGATGTTTTAATTTTAAAACATTAAGCTATTTCCTTCTTTTTCAGTGTCCCTAAGATATAGTTATATATTTGATAAATTATATTTGCTCTTCGTAAATTCTTCCAATATACATTTGGGCCTATGGAGGGATTTCAAATTACACATGTTCCAAGTTTTATAATAGAACATGAGGTAAAAAATAAATAAGTGAAGTGTGAATAGCGTGAGACTCTTCTACTCCAAAAGTTACAATATATGTGTTCTATCTACATATCATTTGTAAAAGAAATAGCTGGCAGCTACACACTTGGAATTATGTCCTACTTGGGAGTATTAATAAGAAATATTTAGGAGCTTAATTATTTTGAAAAACACTTGAAAGACTACTTTGCAGTAGTTAAATGCGTGTAGAGTAAGATGGCTAGTGCCCATTTTATAGATTAATAAACTGCTTGTAGAACAATTAGCTAGGACAAGCTCATCTCACAAAAATGTGTTCATAATAAGAAATGCAGTGGTAGAGACTCACTATTTGCTGTTCCACCCTTATTTTGAAATAGTAGATACAGTTTTAAAATGTATTCCTATGCATATGTAGAACATATTTTCTCCTGGATGTTTAACTAGACACCAAGGTGTCAAGTTCCAGCAATTTGAGTGCATGCTTCAAACATCTGGAGCTATACATATGGGTAGTATACAGCTGTGTTTATTTCAATGATTACACATTTACATGCATATAATACATTTATTTAAATGTATAATATTTTATATATGTGAGAATATTCAAACAAATACATTTGCATCTTTAAATATGTAATGAAAATGGACTCAAGTACGTTCACCACTTTTATTTAAATCTTACAGCATTTATTTACATAATATACTTACTAATGTACAATCATAACTCTTTTCTTTTAGTCTAAAACCAATTTTTTTTGTGTTTTTGAGACAGAGTCCTGCTCAGTCACCCAGGCTGGAGTGCAGTAGTGCAATCACAGCTCACTGCAATCTCCACCTCCCGGCTCAAGCGATTCTCCTGCTTCAGCCTCCTGAGTAGCTGGGATTACAGGCATCTGCCACCATGCCCGGCTAATTTTTGTATTTTTAGTAGAGAAAGAGTTTCACCATGTTGACCAGGCTGGTCTTGAACTCCTGACCTCAGGCATCTGCCTGCCTCTGTCTCTCAAAGTGCTAGGATTACAGGTGCGCATGCCACCATGCCTGGCCAAACCAAACATTTTTAAAAGATTAAAGAAAATCAAGAAAGTTTTATAGAGAGTTATTTACATTTAGCAAGCTTTCAGAAGAATTTAGAAGTTCAGCAGGTCAAGAGTGTAAAATTATTTGTAATTGGAATGGATTTCTTTTATTCCAACAATTGCATCACAGTGTGATGAACATTTTAATTGAATCTCAAGGCACTTTTCCAGAAGTACTTTTTTTTTTTCGTTACTACAACCGCATCAGACAAGATAAACACTTCTGGGTTCTGGTTTAATATGTAAAGGAAAAAAATTTCACTACATAAAGCCACACACATAACAATCTAGTTAAGAGTATTAATATAATCTCATTTAACTCTACCTTTATTTCTGGGAGAGGAACTGGAGACCAGAAAATGATTTAGGAGGACAGAAAATAAAATTACATTTTGGATTCAATTCCTGGCCATAATATCCTGTGAGATTTCAGAGAGCCTTCTGGTTAGTCTATTTATACTTGTCTCCTTTTTTTTTTTTTTTTTTTGTATGCTACTTTCTTTCTCAAGGGCTTTTTAAAAAAGATATGATGGGCTGGCCTAGAGGAAGGTAACTTTTATGTGAGCAAGAGAAAAATTACATTGGATGTTGCATAATATTTAGAAGGAATTTTAGATTTAGTTTACCACAGTATTAAAAATAATGGCTGCAGGCACTTAGATTTGTTGAATGCTTGAACAAACCTAGCCTTTCCTAGCCTGTGTTTCATTGTTCATAGGCTGTGGATAATACTTTCAGTGTGTTTTGTAAGGATTACATGAGTATATGAATAAAGCATTCTATATTCGAATGCATTTCAAATAACATCTTAATATTTCATTCCCATTTTGTAGATGTGAAAATTGAGTACCTAAACATGGGCTCCTAAATCTTAATTGTCGGTCGTGTTTTAGCAATCTTTCCTAAGTTGATTAATCTCTAGTTAATATAAACTGTTTTTTTCTTTTTTGCTGTTTGAATGGTTAATGAATTCATTGTGTACACAGACAACGTACACTTCCACTTACGGATGCTCCTGGGAGTGTGAATTGGGGAGTGTGTGTGAGATGGGAAGGGTTCAATAACCAAAATAACATATTTGTCCGTTTTATATTTACAAAACAAGTCACAGTCTTTATTTTTAATTTCTACAGTCACCTTGTGAGACAAATATTGGAACTCCAGGGTAGCATCAAAAGGAGGGAAAGGCCGCAGGGCGGGCGCCTTTGCGTCCTGGACCCGCGTAGAGGCGGGAGAAAGACCTACCAATCCGAGAGCCGGCTGAGGCCTGGTCCCGCCCCTGCGAGCAGAGCCCCGCCTCTTTTCCGCCTCGGCCTTTGGGAGTAGGAGTGTGCGGCTGGCTCGTCCCGCCCCTACCCCTGAGTGACAGGACCGTGGACAGCAACATTTCCAGCCGGACACGAAGTTTGTCGGCCCTTGCCTTGGCAGAGCTGAGGTGTGTGTCCGGCGAGTGCGAGGGGATTTGGGGAGACCTTGCTCAGGATGCTCGGGATCCGGGACTGAAAATGGGCGCACCTCCTTAGCTAGCCTTAAAGCTTTTAGGAGACGATCGTTCCGTCCCTGGGAGCGGCACTTGGGCGGGCTGGGCGGAGGGAGGCCCTGCAAGAGAATCCCGGAATCCGGGAAACCCACTAGGTACGAAGATGACGGAAGGACCCGTTCCCGCGGATCAGGGCGCTGGATGCGGGGTGGGGGATGGAGGGTGCTGGGTTCGGTGGGCGTGGCCGTTGCGGTTGCTAAGGAACGCGCGGTTCCCAAGGAACGCGCGGTTCCCGCCCTGCCAGCGTGTCTGGCGCCTGCCGCTGGGCCCCGGATATGTTTGTCCCGCCCACTACCCAAGGTCTTCCATGCGGCTCGGGATTGGCTCCTTTGTGCTGTCAGATAACTTGCGGCAGCTTATTTCTCTGTGCAGCTCTTCGGGTTCTGCAGTTCCCTTTTGGGCCCCCCTTTTCCATGGTACTCCTCTTCACTCTTTCACCTGCTTCCTCTTATTAATGAACGAGTATTTGAATGCCAAAACTTTTGCAGAGAGGCGATTCAGACAGGACTAGGTGGCTTTATTGGTGGTGGTGAGGAGAGTGGGGTTACTTTTCCTAGAGCTTGGTGAATTCTGAATCCATCAGATGTTGGTGTCCACGTGGATGACTAGGAAAAGGGGACTGGAATCAGGTTTCTTCTACTTGGAGTTCTCTGGGGCTTGTTAGAGCTTAATAAGCCTTCCGAAGAAGTCGAAGCAAGTTATTTCTAGAGAAGCCCCAAGACATAATCTCCCTTTCATTCTCTATTGTGGAGAGGTGTGCTCAACCAGTAGAGCTGTTTTTGCTTCATTAGGCCCATACTTAATGATCAACCAGTATGGGATGAGTTGGTAACCTCAGATAACCACTTCAAATCTCCTTTTGTTTGCTCATGTACTCTTGCCCCTAATGATTCAGACACAACAAACATTCCAGAGAGAAAACACAAAAGAGCTAAAAAACCTTTGCCAGGTTTACAGTGTAAACCCGGAGGAAGGAAGCTTGTACTACTTGTTAACATCGGAAAGAGCATTGGCCTACAAGTCAGGAAACTGGCAGGGTTAAGAAGTGTTTGTCCTTGGGCAGTAACTCTCGCAATTGTTTTCTTATCTGTAAAATGGGGACTGTAAGATATACCCTTCCTTCCTAAAAAAAGGAATAATTGATTGTGAAAGTATCATTAGAGCAATGATCTACACATATGTGAAGTGTTATTGATTACACTTTTAATCTTTTTGTCTATATGATCCTAATTTATAAACATGTGTAAATATTGCCATTCAGCTTAAAGTATTTTCAAATTTCCCTTCTGATTTTTTTTTTTTTTTTAATCTTTGGGTCATTTGGAAATGGGGAAGAAATTCACTCATCTATTCATTATTGATTCTGTATTGGTTCTGTTTAGGTAGCACCTGTAATATCTTGAATGACACTTTTTCCCTTTTAATATCACTAGGTATATATATACCTGAAAAGATTGAGATGGAGTCTCGCTCCGTTGGCTAGGCTGGAGTGCAATGGCACAACCTCAACTCACTGCAACCTCTGCCTCCTGGGCTCAAGCAATTCTCCTGCCTCAGACTTCCGAGTAGCTGGGATTACAGGCACACACCACCGCACCCAGCTAATTTTTGTTTTTTTTAGTAGAGACGGGGTTTCACCATGTTGACCAGGCTGATCTTGAACTCCTAACCTCAGGTGATCCTCCTGCCTCGGCCTACCGAAGTACTGGTATTACAGGCGTGTGCTTCAATGCCTGGCCGGAAACATTACCTTTTAATGCGAGGATGACTAACCTTTTGGTGTCATTTACCACTTTGATAAACCAAGGAAACGTATTGACTCACTCCTCAGAAAAAGGTGCAATTTGAAGCCTAAATGGGCCCTGGATTAAGAACATCTGTTTTTGTTCAACTTCTTTAGGAATAAGGAAATTATTCTCTGCCACTGCCTCATCCTACAGAGAGACTAAGTAACTTTTACCCAAGGCTACATACCTGGGAAAAGAGTGGGGCTTTTATTTTTCTTCTACAGTGCCTCTTACCATAGCATACCTTAGTTCAGGGTCTTCAGCCATCCCCCTATCATTTTTATTTTTTTTAAGTGCTAATAAACAGGAACTAACAATGTTCAGCCAATTGTTGCTATCTTACAAAACCATGTAATCTATGTTTTATCTCAAATGCCCTTTGATCATAACCTCTTAAAACATATTCTGGTATTTAAACAAGTTAAAAAGAGTATTGTCAAATATTTTGAGAAAAATGTGAAATTGTATTTTTGAGATGAGCATTAGATACATAAACTTCCTCATCTATCCAAGTCCGTTTTGGACAAAGAAAGCTTATTACTTTTAATACATGCCACTTGAATATCATTACTCGATACTTATAAATCTTTTTTTTTTTTTTACTTAAGTGAATAATCTTTTGTAATGTTTTAATTCGTGGATAAAAAATATTGTGGTTGTTTTCACTGTGGCTCTTTTCCTGATTCTATATTCATACAGAGATCTGTAAATAGAGTTCATTATTTTCTTTGGTCGAATTCTCTAGCTTTACCAATAAAAGTGGGCATCAATAGTAGATATAGAAAAGTTGTTATTGGATAAGGAAAAACTTAAAGAGGTAAAGATCTATTGCTTTTGTAGTATGCATGAATGTGTATAGGAGTACCTGTTATTTCTTTAGTGCTTATAATTTTATTGGAACTGTTTGATACTTGACTATTCCTTTCTTTACTCAATTCAGTTCATTTCTTGTAGAGAAAGAGGGATAAAGACAAGTGGCTTAGAGAGAGCATTACAATGGATTTAGAGATTTTTAGAGGCTCAATAATAGCTCTTTCCATCCTCTCTTGAGTTTGTAAACAGACGTGGAGTTTGCCATATCAACTTCAACTTGCAATAACAAGTCGATAGGGGATACTGCTTTATCCAAAAATCAGACCAAAAATGAGTGCCAGTACTTCCTACCTCCTTTTACTCCTACTCTCTTTCCTAGAACCTAGACTTTAGTTCAGCTGAGATAAAAATTTCAGATTGCAGGACCGATATGCTTACGCACAATTACTGCTTTTCATGGTCTAAGGCAGAGAGGGTAGTAAAAGAGGGCAAATCTTCAGTGCTTACTGGTGTATGTGGGTTAGCTCCACGGGTGGAGTAATGTGAACTAGTCACTGATCAGATTAGTCTCTTTTTGGTAAACTTGAATAAGAAGTGGGATCTGAGGCCAGGACTGTAAATCTAGGGCTGCGGTTTTCCATTCTGGGTGACACCTCTGGAGTATTTGATATATGCCAGGGTGTTTTAAATTATTCTAATGTCTTTAGAGGAAGTACTACTGACTTTTGGGACCTTGAAGTTTAGAGATGATAAATACTGTGTAATGTAGAGGGCAATCAGCTCAATGAAGAATTTCCTTGTCTTACTCCAATGCCAAAGCATCTCCACTGAGAGCCCCTGCTCCAATGGAAGCTCCTCTACGTAGAAACGTGAAACTAGGCCAGATTTCCCCTTAATCTTTGTTCATATGTATCTGCATTTTTAATATCAGTAGATTTTACTCTAACTGTGAATGTCTTAAACAATATTACTTAGAATTTTGTGTTTTTCTGATATTTGTCCAGAGTGACTAAAATAATACTAATGGAAAATAGTAGTGATACATATTTGATCATATTTAATATTCTCAAATTTCCTATTAAACAGATAAGGATCATGTAGGCCTAGAGCTAATTTTTTTATACCCTTTACATATATTTATACCCTTTTTACGTGGTAGAAATGTTCAGTACCTTTCCAACAATAGAATGAGATAGGTATATGTTTTCATGAAAAAGAAATGATTCCTACTTACCTCATAATTTTGAAATGTTAAACAACAGTAAAAAGGTAAGCATTCCATACTCAGTGGTTTAACAGTTTTGTTGACTTAGAAGGCAAACACAGTTTCATTAATGAAAGACTCTTGTCAGTTGCATGACTTTTAAGCCACCGAAATTGAGCAAGGACGTCAGCATAAAGTAGCTTTGTTCTTCTATAGTAGTATTTTTTATTGACATACTTGCAAAAATGCCAGCCTAATTATATGGAACAATTTAAAATGTTGGCAATGACAAAAGAAAGATAGGTTAATCTGAGTAACATTTGTTTTACATACTTTGAGTCTTAAAATATTCAAATATTGCAGGGTATAGAATAATGAACTATGTGGATACCTGTGGCAACGTCCCAACTGTGGATTACA
Source organism: Cebus imitator (assembly GCF_001604975.1). NCBI lineage: Eukaryota > Metazoa > Chordata > Mammalia > Primates > Cebidae > Cebus > Cebus imitator. The sequence goes on along the minus strand of NW_016107424.1, from coordinate 3,331,603 downwards.
GTTTATTACCTACAGCAGGTGGAAGGTGCACTGCATTGAAAGTTTTAGACTTAGCTCTGGAAGTAGAAATATCCTTTGTTATGCAAAAAACAAATCTTCAACCTTTTCCACATGCATAGTTAACTTGACTGGAAGTTAACTGTTTTTTTTTAACAATATGTATGAGTATTATAATACATTGCTGTCATTCAGTGTGACTCAATATATAATACTGAATCTCTCTGGGCAGAGGTACATCAGATGTTTTTTCAAGATAGGAAGGTACAGTTTTAAAAAGAACCTCCCAGTTTTCAATTCTGCTTTGTCTGTGTTCCTAGGAAGTTAATTCTCTGTCTCTTCTCTCCTCAACACCATCCCCTTTATACATGTATGGAAAACATTGGCTTATGTAGAAATTATTTATACAGTTTTTTTCAGTGTCAAAATATTCTGGATAAATTTGCATTTGAAAATGAATCAAGTGAAACAAGGCATCATACAAAATCAAGGCAGAGGATATCAGCAGAAGACTCAGACGTATACCTATGAAACTCTAAAAATAATCTTAAGCTAAGGAAGAACATTTCAGAGTTATTTGCTATCCAACACATTTAAGACTATATGGCTTCTATGGATAGAAGAACTTCATGTAAAAAGAACAGACAATGATGAAGTGACAGAAAGAAGATATTAACAGAAAATAAAAAGATGAGAAACTAAAAATATGAGAGCCATGTCAGTTTTTGGTTTCTCTTGTAACACATTACTCCACATTTCGTGACTTAAAACAACACAAATTTATTATCTGGCAGTTCCATAGTTCAGAAGTCTGACATAGGTCACTTTGGGCTGAAATAGAGGTAAGGACAGGGCTGCATTCCTTTCTGGAGGCTCTAGGAGAGATTATCAGTTTCCTTGTCTTTTGTGGTTTCTGGAGGCTGCCCACATTTCTTGGTTTATGCACCGCCCCCTAACTTCAAAGCCAGAAACATTGCAGCAATCTGACTTATTCTGTAGTCACATCTCCTTCTGACCACACCTGGAAGGGTTATCTACTTTTGAAGACACATTCAGATAATTCAGGACAATCTCTTCATTTTGAGGTTCTTCATTGAATCATGTCTGCAAAGTCTCTTCTGCAATCCAACTTATTTGTAGCTTATGGGAATTAGGTCTTGGACATCTTTGGATTGGGGGGACATTATTTTACCCACCACAAAAGTGTTAAAAATCTGTATTTGAGGCAGTAACATTTATAATTGATGTTGTTGTACAAGGTTTAGTCAGTGTGGAGAATAGACTTGAGAGGTTATTTTAGTTAAAAAGTTGTAAATCATAAAAAGATGATATATGGAGAATAAAGAATAGAGTCCACTGTATGGCTATTTGGAGTCTCTGAATAAGAGACAAGAAAATAGATAGATAGATAGATAGGTAGACAGATAGATAGGTAGATCAATTAGTTGTTCCTAAAGAAGAGAACAGAGCATTTGAAAGAAAACTATTTTTAAAAATATAAGAGAAAAACTTTCCTGAGCTGAAAAAGACCTATGAAGGAAGTAAGAGCCTTTTTAATGTAAGGCATGACAACTTAAAGAGACACAATAATCACAAAATTATCAAATTGTGATAATAAAGAAAAAAATGTTTTCCACATCAAGAAAGAAAAAAAAAAAGCATGTTATTATCAGGAAATGAAAATTATATGGGCCTCAGACTTCTTTTCTGTAGTATGAAATGCCAGAAAACAATAGAGCAACATGTTTATAGTTAAAAAAAATTCCCATGCAGTTTGCAATTCTTGTGTGATGGCAACAGAAAACCACTCTTATTGTATACAGTCCATCCCTGATTTATGATGGTTTGGCTTATGATTTTTCAACTTTGTGATGGGTTTATTGGTATGTAATCCTATTAGTTGAAAAGCATCTGGACTTATGATGGTTTGATTTACAGTATTTCATTTTTACTGTGGGTTTATTGGGGTATGAAATGAATTTTCAATTTAAGATATTTTTGACCTATGATGGGTTTATTGGGATGTAATCCCATGGTAAGTCAAGGAGTATCTGTATAAAGGAATCTAAACTACTTCATGTTTGCTTTTGAGGAAAAAGACCTGAAGATACCAGCTTATTATGAGATAATGCAAGATCAACACAAATGCCATTTTGCATGTGTGTGTGTGTGTGTGTGTGTGTGTATAATTGATGGTATATCCCAGGTTTTAAATAATTTGTTTAAATCTAGTTAAAAATTGGCTGCTAATTAAAAAATCATTTGCATGAGAAAATATATATTTTTAAATTGATTCAAAAACAAAAACCTAGATTTAAATAAAATTTTGTGAACTTCTGACTTATTTACATCAGAGAGGAAACTTGATAATTAAAGAGTATAAATGGATATAAAAAGTATCCCTAAACCATTGATTAGCAAACTTTGACCAGCAGGCCAGATCTGACTCACTGTCTGCATCCTATGATCCGTGAGCTTGAAATGGTTTGTACATGTTTAAATGGTTGAAAAATCAAAAGGATAATGACATTTTGTTACATGTGAAAATTATGTAAAATTCAAATTTAATTGTTTATTAATAAAGTTTTATTGGAACACAATCACACTCATTTGTTTACATATTGTCTATGGCTGCTTTTACAGTACAATACAATATAGCAGAGTTGTGTAATTGTCACAGAGCCATACATGGAGGCACTTTCATTGGCCTGCTCTGAATCTCAGCACACTAAAATCACAGTCTCATTGTTATAATTTGATTTTCCTTCTTGACATGCAAAGCCTAAAATATATATATATCTACAAAACAGAATAAGTTTTTCAACTCATGACCTGAATTGTAAACCTTAGTCTACTTTTCTTTTCAGTTCAAGGGACTCAGATTTATTCAATTTTTGGTGAATAAATGTTTGACTTACCCCAGCATCTCTTTGGTTTTATATGGTTAAGATTAACCTCAAAAATCTATCATTATTTGCATTTTACAATCCACATCTTCACTTTTCCATCTCTATTCCATAAATGAAACAAAATTCATGTAAATATTTTATAATATTTTTCCAAAGATGAAAATCAGGTAATATTTCAATATTATAATAAGAAACAATGGGTACTATTATATGCGAAAATTCTAGATGTTTTTGGAGATAAGTAGGTACAATATTTAATAAGTGAGTTACATATCAATCAGATAACCACAGATTTTTCTGGCAGGCATAGGTGAATTATACAGAGAAAGCATGTAATTAAATGGGGTCTTGAAGAGTACCTATGAATTCAAGTTAGACAAGGTTAGGGCTGAGCAACATTAAAGTAAGTATAATACGATTTGTAAAACTATTAAGCTGTAAATAGGGTCTTGTGGTTGGAAAATCAAAAGAACTTTAGGTACTGGAGACTAATCTAGAGAAAAATAGCTAGAGTTGAGGCAGTATGAACCTGCTAGCCCAGACTGAGAAGGCTGTTATATGACATGCAAAACTATTTTTATCTTGCAGGCAATGAGGATCCATTTCAGGTTTGCAAATGGTAGAGCAACAAGATCGAATTGTTATTTTAAAATGGTTCTGAAACTTTTTCAAATATGGTACCACACTTTCTAAAATTCTTTAATTCTATGATTATACTTTCATGGAATAAAAGTTGTTTTGCGGTATATATAAGTTTTCCTTTAAAGGGAATATATAAACAATCCCTTAGTTACCCTAGGAACTTACATGGTAGGTAAACTTACGTGAGCAGACTGTTAAATAAACTTAAATCATTAAAAATTTTCAGAATATACATATATGTATATTATATATTTATAATGATATACATATAATATAATATGTATATATAATATTATATATATGTATAATATACTTTATAAGATGTTACTTATGAAGTAAAAATGTAATCTGTTCTGGCTTCTCCTGGGTAGAACTGTTTTAAGACAAAACATAATGTATATGTAAATGTTTTAAGACAAAACATAATGTGTATGCTTGTACACTGCACCACTTTTATATAGGACTTGCAAAAATTTTATGAAAGCTTGAGATGATAGAAGTTTAGCTATAGACCATTTGAATATAATTAGATTTTCTTTGTTTAGTATTTAAAAACAATTTAAATTAATGCTTAGCATTTCTTCTAATAAAATTAATACATTTGTTTGGAATGCCTGTGTAGATTTGACTGAAAACATATCTCCTTTGAACCTTGATTTAGAGATATAATGAAAATAGTTATTCAGATGATGTTGTCTCATATTTATGTAGACCTTTATATTTAACACATTATTTTCATTGAAAGATTTTATTTCATTCTTACTTCACATATATATGTGTATATGTATATATGTGTATCTGTATGTATATGCATACATAAACACACATATGTGTATACCTACACACATGTACATATATGTATGTGTATGCACACACATGTATATGTACATATGCCTGTGTACACATGTATGTACATGTACATACAGCTACACACATATACATATACACATATATATGTTCATGTGTACATGTGTATATATACATATACACGTACATATATGTATGTATACACATATATGTTAAGTAGGAATGAAATAAAATCTTTTAATGAAAAAATATATGTATGTATATGTATGTATACATGTATGTATATGTAAAAGGGCTCTTACTCCATTTTACAGAGGTAGAGTCCATAGTTTAGGTGAATGGTCCGAACATACTCTGATATATAGAGGAAAGAGAGTGAGCTCTATGATCGGATAGATTTGAGTTTAAATCTGTTCCCTGTCAACTTTGCATGCTTGGGTAAATCACTTAATCATTAGGAAACTCAGTTTCCTCAGTTGGGAAATTGTACCTATTTTATAAAAATGTTATGAAAATTTATTATATGTGGTGTGCTTACCACAGTGGTTGCCACATTAGTTGCTAGCCAACAAAAGGGTAGTTGCTGAGATTATTACTAATATTAACAATCACCATGAGTAAGGCTCCAACACCCATCATTTGCATTTTCAAAATCCAAAAGTTCTGCAAAATTAAACTTTGTCAAGTTTTTTGCAAACTTAATTGAGACAAAAAACAGATTTGAAATGACATGGGACTATTTACGTAATTAATAGGCATAAGATTTTTCTATGAAGTATTAATGTGCTTCCTTTCAGGAGTATTATGTAATTATGGTAGATGGGATTTATTACCTTTTTATAATCTAAAAACATTCAAGTCATATCTGGCCCAAACATTTTAGATATGGACTGTAGACTTGCATTTTTATGACACTTGTATTTTAATAACCGCTTTATTGAGCTATATTTCACAAGCATAAGATTTATCACTTTAAAGTGTACAATTCAGGAGTTTTTAGCATATTCCAAATGTTGTGCAACTACCTAATTTTAGAACGTTTTCATTATCTAAAATAGAAATTCTGTATCCATTATGTCCATTTCTACCCCTTCTAGACTCCAACCCCTTAAACAACCACTAATCTGTTATCTTTCTCTATTGAGCTTCCCCTATCTGGCTCAATAGAGAAAGATAGAGAAGTTCCATTTCATATAAAGGGAACAATAGAAGTTATGTATTAAGTGGACTTTTGTGACTGACTTCTTTCACTTAGACACATGTTTACAAGGGTCATCCATGTTGCAGCATTACCAATATTTAATTCTTTTTAATATTCCATCACATAGATATATAACAGATTTTATATACCTATTCATCATGAGTTGTTTCTCCTTTTTGGCTATTAGAATAATGCTGCTATGAACATTCATATGTAAGTTTTTGGTTGGAGATGTTTTCCTTTTTTTTGGGTATATACCTGAGAGTAGAATTGCTGGCCATATGATAACTCTGTGTTTGGATTTTTGAGGAGCTGCCAAACTTTTTCAAAGTGTGGCTGTATCATTTTACTTTTCTACCAGCAATGTATAAAGGTTCCAGTTTCTCCACATCCTCATCTCCAGTTGCATTTTAAAAAAAATTGTCATCCTACTAGGGGTAAAGTGGTATATCACCATGGTTTTGATCTGAATTTTCCTAATGACAATTATGTTGAGCATCTTTTCCTGTGCTTTCTGGCAATTTGTATGTCTTCTCTGGAAAATCGTTCAAATACTTTGGCCATTTAAAAATTGTATTATTTGATCTTTTATGTTGAGTTGTGAGAGTTCTTTATATATTCTGGGCACTAGACCTTTATCACATATATGGCGTGCAAGTATTTTCTTCTATTCTGTGGACTGCCTTTGCACTTTTTTGGTCATGTTCTTTAAAGCACAAAAGTTTTATTTTAATGGAGTGCAATTTATCTATTTTTTATTTTATTGCTTGTGCTTTTAGTGTTGTATGTAAGAGAATATTTTCTAAATCAAAGTCATAAAGTTTTATTCCCATGTTTTCTTTCAAATGTTTTATAGTTTTAGTCTTTGCATTTAGTTCTGTGATTCATTTTGTATTAAATTTTGTGTATGGTGTGAGGTAAGTGTCCAACTTTATTATTTTGTAGCACCTTCATTAAATGAAAGTGATCATATACTTCCATGATCACTGCAGCAGTGGAAAGGGAGAGTGGCTCATTATGCACTGGTATTTAGTGTTTCATTGGTCAAATAAAAAATATTATTCTTTCATATTATTACTCTTGGATTGTTAGCACTATTTAAAAGTAACCTAAAAATTACTATTTTTAATTATCTCATTAGAATTAGTAAAGCTTGTGTTCCCAAATAATTGGGGTTACATTTTGAGTTGGTATCATGATTAGACAGCAGTTTGAAAATATTTAAATTTGATGCTCTTATCCATATGAGAGCAATTGCAATATAAAACTAGACATAACTTCATTGCCTGGCATTTAGTAGGTTTTCAGTAAATATTTAACAAACAGAAATGAATAAATCATGCATTACCTGCTTATTATTCCATGTTGCTTTTAAAATGGGCATTTAGAAATAACATATATTTTGACATTTATGACTGAATAAATATAATTTTTAAGTCAAACTTGTGCAAATTAAAATAACAGAAAATAATTTTATAGCAGTCTCTTTACATTTATGCCTGACTTTAGAAAACAGTGGAAGCATCTCCTGCTACTTTTCAGATAATTGTTTAAGACACACTAGGTCATGTAAATTTAAATAGATTTTTCTGTTACAGGACTTCTCAGAGCCTTTATTATGAAAATATGCCTTGTTAAAAGGGGCATAATATGCAACATTTTCCAAATATATTTGGCATAGAAATGTATTCAGATTGAATAAACAACAGAGCTAGCAAACTAAGAAACACTTTTTGGAAATGTTTTCACTGTGATTTAGATTCTTGGACAACTAGGGAACTGGAGATCATTCATTTACTATTTCTATATACTTTGTTTTGAATTGCAGTAAGAAAAATCACCAACAATATTATTTTTGGTATTTGGAATTGAATTTGCCAGGAATGCAAGCACAGCTACCTAAGTAAAGACCTTTGGCTTTGGAAACATCTTACCCCTTGGCAGCTTTCCAGAGTTTAGACTTGGCAGCATCAAAGACACAACGCAAGGTGTGTTTATTTGATTTAACATTTTGCAAAAGGTGTTTTGATTTGTAGTTTGTTTTCTTTCACTTTGTACTTCTTGCTTTGGGTTGTTTTCTTCTGGCAATGAACCTGTGTTCCAAGCAGAGGTTTTTCTTATGGAAGGCAGTATTACAATAAGGGAATGTTTTTACTTGTATTTATTTTGTGATATTTCAGCAAACCCAAATAAATGAAGTAACATTTATAAAGTTATACATTTATAACTAATATATTTGTTAAATGTTTAGTATTTTCAATTGCCTATTAAGATATGTTGCTACATTAAATGCTTGATCTGTCTTGACATTCAGTACATTATTATACTTTGGTATATTGCAATATTTTGGTAATTATTTATTGGTTTTAATCACTTTTCCTGCATATGAAGTGATGGACAGATAATCATCATAAAATATCATTTATTCAACAATACTTCTTAGTAAATTGATCCATTCATTTTTCTCATGTATTGTGGAGAGAGGAAATATGACATAAAATAAAATGAAGAATATGGGTCCCTGTTTATCTCTGACCTCATCTCGTCCTGTTCTTTCCCACTCCTCACTCTACTCAAAGCCTTTCAATAGCTCTCCATTTTACATAACATAACATCTAAATAAAGCTTTTAGACTGGCCTAATTGTCTCTACAAGACTTGATCCTTTGTTACTTCTCTAATTTCATCTTTAACTGTTCTCATGGTCCTTCACTTGCCCTGGGCATACTGCCTCCTTGTTGTTCTTTGTACATGCCAGGCATTTTCTCATCTCAGAATTTTTGCACTTGCTATTCTTTCTACTACATTGCTCTTCTTCCATATGTAGAAATTGTATGACCAATTTCCTTCCTATTTTTTTTTTTGGTCTTTATTAAAAATTCACCTTCTAAATGGAGTCTTACCTGATGACCATCCAACAATTTATATTCTTTGTTTGCTCTATAGTTTTTATCACTATCTATTGATCTGTATGTTTACACTTATGTGTCTTCCTTATTATCATTATCCCTCATAAGAATATAAGGCATGTGAAGGCAGGAGTTTTGGTTTGCTCTGTTTGTGCTCTATCTCTAGTAACTGGAGTGGTCCCTGGCTCTTGATGAGTGAACGTAGGAATGATCAGTGAATTCAGTAAATGTTTTTTTAACAACTTACTACAAGCTAGCCACTAAGAGTTCCTACCTCAGGAGTATAGTTTAACAAAGGAAGTGGATAATTCCAGCAGCCATTTTACTATAGTATTGTGTTATAATAAAAGTATGAGTAGAATGCTGTCATCACTTGGAGAAGGAGCATTTAAATCAGACAATGTTGTACTTGTGAAAGGCTTCTGGAGAAAAGTAACATTTGTATCGGTAAGAGGAGCTGAGGTTATACTGTAGAAACAAGCAAGCTCAAATTTCAATGTCTTAACACAACACACAGACTAAATACCCAAAATGAGTTGGTAAGAAATTGAAGGTTTTGTCTGAATATACTTCCATGATCACTGCAGCAGTGGGAAGGACGAGTGGTTCATTATGCACTGGTATTTAGTGTTTCGCTGGTCAAAGCAAATCACTAAATTTTGAATGTGGAACTATGAAGTGCAGTATTGCCTTCTATGCAGCAGGAAAGCAGAATTGTAAGTTTAATGAGTTGAATTAATGACTGCTATACCTTTGTACTGATGTAAAGAAGTATAAGATATCCAGGTAAGAGGTATTTAAAAGAATTTTCAGATGATATACCTAGGTGTAGTTTTTTTTTTTTCCTTGACATTTATCCTTTTTGGGTGGTTTCTGAGCTTCTTGGATCTGTGGTTAGGTGTCTGAATTTACTCTTAATCATTATTGTTTCAAATATTTCTTCTGTTCCCATCTCTTTTTCTTCATCTTCTGATATTCCCATTATATGTATATTATACCTTTTAGAGTTGTACCACAATTTTTGGGTATTTTGTTCTGTGTGTGTGTGTGCGTGTTTTCTGGTTTTGGAGGTTTCTATTGATTTATCTCAAGCTCAGAGAGTCTTTCCTCAGCTAGTGTTCAATCTGTGAATAAGCTCATCAAAGGCACTCTTCATTTCTGCTATTCCTTTTTTGATCACCAGCATTTCTTTCGGTTCCTTCTTAAGATTTCCATCTCTTTGCTTACATTGTCCATCTGTTATTATAGGATGTCTACTTTATCCATTAGAGCCCTTAATATATTAATCATACTTGTCTTAAGTTTCCAGTTTGATAATTTCCACATCCCTGCCAGGTCTGGTTCTGATGCTTGCATATCTCTTCAAATTCTGTGGGGTTTTTTTGCCTTATAGTATGCCTTGTTATTTTTTCTTGATAGCCAGATGTGATGAACTGAGTAAAAGGAACTGCTGTAAATAGGCCTCTAGTAACATGGTGGTAAAGTATGGGGTGACAGGGTGCACTCTGTAGTCTTATTATTAGGTCTTAATCATTTAGGGAATATTGGCTTTTGGACTGTGAACTTTGCAAGTATTTCTCAGTTATTTTTCCCCCTTTACTGAAGACAGGATGGCAAGAGTGGGCTGGAGTTGAGTATTTCTCTTCTTCCACATGGAAAGCTGGAGTGGGCTAGAGTTGGGGGTTTCCCTTTCCCCAGGTCAGTTAGGCTCTGAAAGTACCCAGCAAGTTACCTCTGATTAACCAGTTTCTCCTGAGGACAGACCTTGTTAAGAACAGGCTGTAGTGAATTTTAAAATGGTTCCTTTTCCCCTCCCTGTGGATTTTTCTCAGATATTTACTGTGAGAAGCTAGTCGAACTCTTGGGGGTAAAACAGAGTGTGGGAGTCCTTTCTGTCTTGGTTCAGACAAGTTATTTAATTCAGACTTTTTCATCCTGAGCCTCCAGAAACTTGTCAATTACAGTTCAGGTTTTTCTACCACAGCACTGGTTCCTGTGACACTTCCTACTCATGGGTTTCTGTCTGGTAAGCTGTGACTCTCTGCATTTGCCTGTTTCTCCAATCTTGAGGGTCAGACTCGTGCTCTGTGTGTGTCCTCATTTTTCTTAAGAATTCAAAAAGAATGATCACTTTCCAGTCTGTTTAACTTTTTACTTGAAAAAGGGATGGAGTGGTGACTTCCAAGCTCCTTACATAGAGAAATAGAAACTGGAAATAGATTTTTTAGTAAAAATTTTTCAGTTGACCCTCCTTATCAAGGGGTTCTGCATCCATGAATTCAGCCACTTATACATCAAAAATACTCAGGAAAAGAAAAAACCAATAAAAATAACTATGCAACAATAAAAAATAATAGAAAAATATAGTAAAACAATTTTTACATGGCTTTTATATTGTATTAAATGTTATACATGACCTAAAGATGATTTAAAGAATGTAGGAGAGTGTACAACATAGTTTAATGCAAATGCTACACCATTTTATATAAGGGATTCCAGCACCTGTGGATTTTGGTTTCTACAGGAGTCCTGGAACCAATTTCCCTGTGGCTATGAAGGGAGACCTGTATAATGTTACATGAAAGCTTAATATTCAAAAAGAAAATAGAAAAGTAGAATATTTATATAATTTTTCTTAACGGTTTTTGGAAGATATGGTCAGAATGTACTATAAGGGCTTTTCTAAAATTGTATTCCTTGTTTGCCATTATGTGTTAGACCTAGGGTTATTTTAAATATTTGAGATGCTAAACTTATCGTTGAAAATTAAAGGCTTGAGGCCTTTACGGCAGAACCAGTTTTATCTAAAGTCAGGCTATTGCTCTAATAGGAGGAACAGTATTGACCTGCATAATGCAAGTAGTGGATATATAAGATGAATTGTGACTTACAGACTTAGTAGAAAAAAACATCAAGAAGTTTATAACTCCTGAAGAGAATATGGAATAAAGAACTGTGGAAGTGTTTACCTGGGAAATTTTTTCTTAAAAATTTGGATAATTTGGAACTTCCTACAATGATTAGAGATTCAGTTGCCAGCTTTAAAAATGGGGACTAGTGTACAAGCCTTTTTGTGCTCACAAGTTTTACATTTTAGAAAGTAAACATTTTGAATACTCATTATTTACATACACTAGGTATGTAAATACATACATATTGTGAGACTAGGTTCTCACAGTAAGTATCTGAGAAAAATTCCTTGGGGGAGGGGAAAAGGAACCATTTTGAAATATGCCACACCACTCTGTTCTTCTTAACAAGGTCTGTCCTGAGGAGAGACTTGGGTATGTAAAAATATTTACTCTCTAAATGTAACTGTTACATTTAGAATGTAACTGTTACTCTGTTAATCCAGAGTTTCAAACATGTGTGAACAAGATAGCGTATATAATTTGGCATTTTTAAAGTTATCCAAAAATACTTTTGTTGAAGCCACTTAGCTGATTATAGAAGATATTTAAAAGATTATAGCAGAAACTGTAGATTGTATGTGTGATTAAGTTGTTATTCACTTAGGTATTCTGAGGCCATTCTTATATCCTAAGAACATTAAATAAATGGAGCTCAAAAAAGAGCATGAGATAATCAAGCTTATGTTTTGTTTTGTTTTGTTTTACTATTTGGACTGCATACTGTCTCATAGTATTCTATTAAATCAGCATGATATGATGTTGACAACATTTATTTAGCACCTACTATGTGATAAACGCTTAATATCAATTAACTGTTTAACTATTACAAGATAGCCATATGAGGTAGGTATTCTTATGAGATATTCTTACTGTACTCATTTTGAAAATGGGAAATAATCCTATCTTAGTAAACTACCCAAAAGGGCCAAAATCAGAAAAGAAACAAATAGGGAAGAGTTAACCCATCCTTTATCAGGCTCAGATTTTCATAAAATATAGCATCAATTGTTTCTGGATAAAGAAAATGTGGCACATATACACCATGGAATACTATGCAGCCATAAAAAATGATGAGTTCATGTCCTTTGCTGGGATATGGATGAATCTGGAAACCATCATTCTCAGCAAACTGACACAAGAACAGAAAACCAAACACCACATGTTCTCACTCATAAGTGGGTATTGAACAATGAGAACACATGGACACACGGAGGGGAACATCACACACTGGGGCCTGTCATGGGGTGGGGGCACTAGAGGAGGCATAGCAGTGAGCACAGGGTTTAGGGAGGGATTACATTAGGAGAATACCTAATGTAGATGATGGGGGGATGGATGCAGCAAATCACCATGGCATGTGTATACCTATGTAACAAACCTGCATGATCTGCACATGTACCCCAGAACTTAAAGTATAATTAAAAAAAATAAAGAATTCCTAATAAAAAATTAAAAAATGAAACATAGCATTAAAATAAAACCTTAGACAAATTAAATTTAACAAGTTTAACTGAGCAAAGAATGATTCTCTAATCAGAAAGCTTCTCAAGCCAGAGCAGGCTGAGAGAGCGACCAGCACAACCACGTAGTAAAGATTTATCAACAGAGAAAGGGAAGTTGTGGACAGAAAACAGAAATTAGGTACAGAAACAGCCAGATTGATCACAACTTGGTGTTTGCCTCATTTGATCCTGGTTTGAACAGTTGGCCACCTTTGGCCAAAACTCAGTGAGTGGCACAAAAGTCGATTGCAGTCTGTTTACAAACGGAAAGGTTACAGTTTACTGTGCACAGAGAGCCTGGGTTACAGTTTACTGTGCACAGAGAAACCATTAGGTCAAATTTAGAATATATAAGGAGGCAGCATTGGCCTAAACTTAATTTAGCAATTGTTTAAACTCAAAGCATTTTCAATTAAGTTTACGACAAACACCAAATATGTATGTTTCAAGTTAACATAATTGTCTTTTGAAGAATATTTACTCAAAAATGTCTATCGAGTATGTACTATGTGCAAAAATTGTCATTAGTGTTTGAGATTCTTCAGTGTAAAAAACAAAGATCCCGACATTCTTGTTCAGGGAAGCAAGGAAATAAACAATGGACTAAATTTAATATGAAAATAACTTTTTAATATTTTAAATTAGCTGATAAGTATAAGGTAAAACAACTTTCTGTTGCAACACTGATAATTTCATTGTTCATTGTTCATTTCATTTCATAATATCTACATAAATCATGAAAAGAAAGCAATATTGATTGCTGTAAAATGGCCATTTGCTTTAAATGATTAGAGATTAAATATTGTTGACCATTACAGTGGTGAAATTTCTGTCTCTCCTTCCTCCTAACTGAAGATGCAGCATTCCAAGTAAGCAATTAAATGTCATTTGCCATATGTAAAACAACTTTGTTTTCTATAATTACGAACCTAGGTGGTCCTTAGCTAAAACAGAATGAAAGTGAATTAAAAAAATAAAAATGGTCCGAGGATGTATTTTTCCCATGAAGGACACATTTAAACATAATCTTTGTACCTTTACTGCAAATGCTCATGATTAAAAATTAAGTTTTGTTCTTTTTGTTTGTAGTATATGGGCGTGTTTTTATGCATATGAGAAAAAGAATAAGGGAGAGAATGAATATGAAAAGGAGAATTAATTATGTGAGGCCTCCCTATGTGCATTTGTTTCAGTAGCCTTTCAGAATCCTATCACTGTAACTCAGGGAACTGACTAAACACTTACATATATTGTTCAAATAGAAGATGCTATTTTTCTCTGTCTTATTTTTCTTCTATTGTCCCTCAAGTGATCTCAGTGTTACTATACTTAATGTTCCTTCATGTTAGATGTAACCAGTGTACCCCTCTGGACCTCTGGACTGCTCTATTTCGTGAACCATTTTTTATTAATTCTTTATTGTGAATACTTTAAAGAGTTAAGTAATGGATGTAGTTATGGGCTTCATTATCAAAATAATAATGTGATACAGTGAAAAATTTAACTGTTCAATCACAAGGCCATTAACAAAGAATGAAAAATAATGAAGGGCAAAAGAAGGAAGAATGAAAAATAACGAAGGGCAAAAGAAGAAAGGTGTTTTTTTTTTTTTTTTCCCTAAGGCAGAGTTTCACTCTTGTTGCCCAGGCTGGAATGTAATGCGCGATCTCAGCTCACTGCAATGTCCGCCCCCTGGGTTCAAGCCATTCTCCTGCCTCAGCCTCCCAAGTAGCTGGGAATACAGGTGACCATCACCATGCCCAGTTAATTTTTTGTATTTTTAGTAGAGCCTGGGTTTCACCATATTGTCCAGGGTGGTCTCAAACTCCTGACCTCAGGTGATTCACCCACCTCGCCTCCCAAAGTGTTGGCATTACAGGCATGAGCCACCATGCCCAGCCACAAAAGAAGCCTTTAAGATAAAGTCCAAACTTAAGTATAAAAACAACATTGTTGAGAGGCACAGGAAGGATTTTTGCAGAGGATAGAATCTGTATTAAAAGAAAAATCCAGTCTGTTGATGACTAGATTTTTGTAATGGAAGAGATAACATGGAAGTCTTTAGAATAGGCTCTAAAATACCTTCAGAAAAAGTAGAGGTGACACATGTAGTTAAAAAATAAATGGTAGGGAGTATGACACATAAAGGAGAAACATGGTTCAATCAGAAATTATCATTATGGTCAATAATGTGAAAAAAGTTAGAATACAATGCTTTAAAATATTAATTGCTTTAGGCAGTTTATTCATGAAATAAAGTTGTTTACTTTCAAAAAATCCCATTTTCTGATCTGAGCTCAATAGGGCAATTGTAAAGATAGGGGTTCGACATGGTTCATAGCATTTTTACTACATTCATTTTTCAATGCCTTAAAGGGAATGTCCTGGTTTATGATTTTCATATTTTTTTCCCTTTTAGAAAGAGGCAGATGGTATGAAAACTGGACTCCCTTATTTAAAGGGAATGTTGATATTTATAACCAAGCTTATCTCCAGCAAGATTTGTTTTTTGCAGCTGTTCCAGGTTGGAAAAAAATATTATATTAAAGCTCTGGCTTGTTTTTCTTTCCATATTTAGGGGGGGAAATCTTTAAAATGTGAAAAAGTGATGTTTGATTTTAAACACGAATGCAATGTAAACTGTGATTTTTTCCGTCTATATGTGAATTTTCTGTTTGTATGCTGTGATATTACTCTTTTTGTTTCACTGATCTATTTCCTAGATACATCACACTTGAGAAATAATTTACTCATTATTTTCTATATATCATCAAAGTATCCTAGGAAATGCAGTAGACTTTCATTAAGACTTAGCCTATGTTATTAAATAGACCACCGTCTAATTTTCTATTTTGATATTTTAGTCTTTTTTTTTTCTTCCCAGAGCATTTTTTTCACTGGGAAAGTAACATTTTTAGTTCTTAGTTACATTATTTAAGATAAGATTTTCTTTTCTTTTTATTTTCTATTCTTTGCTTCTATTTTTAACTAGAAATGCTGCTTTTTTTCTGGACAATTTTGGTACTATTTTATATAACTTAATTGATAATTAACTTTATTTTATATCCTAAACTTAATACATAGAGCTATCTCTTTGAGCACATGTTAATATTAGAATGAATATCTATGCCTGCACATGCATATAATCTTTGAACAAATGTATATCTATATACATATCTATGTGGTACATAAGGAGGAAAAAGAAATATAAGTTGTTTACTAAGCTGTCCACAGCTGCACGAGCAAACACAGACTCTGGCATAGTCATGTGAGATGTCTCCAGATAGGCTGTACAGGATGAGTCAGTTAGATTGAGAAAAGGAAATATATTTATCTGCCAACGTCTTCCTCTCATTTCACATTGGTCAAAGCTCACCTCATGGTATGTTACTGTCCCTATACTTGCAGATTGTGTTCCATGACCCTAGTAGGTGATTGTTGGGGAAGTCAGATCCTACACTGTATGCTTTGTGGCTTCACTGGAATCTGGAAGTGACAGGAGGAACTGAGCTTCCGTGGGTCAGGGTGTAGATAATGCTGTGGCTGCGAAGGTGGTGATAGGACTGTGACTTCACCTTCACTACAGAGGAGGCCATGTCAATCAGTGGTACTGAAAAATGAGTTGAAGGTAATGGCTGGTGCTGTCCATCGGACAAGTGACTGAGAGTCCAGTATGTAGTGAATCTAGTGAGATAGATAAATTGCGCCCAACACAAGATAATGGGTAATGACTGCATCTGGCCAACTTTTTAAAAGATTTTTATCATATGTAAATATGCCTTTGACAGTACCCATACCACACTTAGCATTCATTATCCATTTATTTTTTTTATTAACTGTTTTATTAAGATATAATAAATATACATATTTACAGAGTGCAGAAAGATGTTTTAATACATGTATACATCGTGCAAAAACCAAATCAGGACATTTAGCCATCATATCCCTCATCTTACATATTCATTGTTTATTTGTGGTGAGAACATTCAAAATTCTCTTCTCTAGCTATTTTAAAATATACAAAACAATATTGTTAACCTTAGTTATCCTAATCTACAATAGAACACCAGAATTTATTCCTTCTAACTGTAACCCTGTACTGTTAACCAAAATTTACCTGTACCCTCCTCCTTTTCTCTCCCTAGCCTCTGTTGACCACTGTTCTGCCTTCTATGTTTATGAGATCAGCTACTTTAAATTCACATGTAGGTGAGATCATGCTATAGCTGTCTTCCTGTGCCTGGCTTATTTCTCATAACATAGTGTCCTCAAGATTTATCTATGTTGTCATGAGTGCCAGGATTTCATTCTTTGTTATGGCTGGATAGCATTTCATTCCATATATATGTCCCATTTTTTTAATCCACCCATTCATTTATGGACACTTAGGTTGATTTTCATCACTTGGTTATTGTAAATAGTGCTGTTATAAGCATTGGAGTGCTGATACCTTTTTGATAAACTGATTTTGTTTAATTTTTGGATGTATACCCAACAGCTGGATCATATAGTAGTTATGTTTTTAATTTTTGATTAACCTTCATACTTCTTTCCATAATGGCTGTGTTAATTTACATTCCTAGGATTATATACCTATAATGCTAGCACTTTGGGAGACTGAGGCAGGCAGATTGCCTGAGCTCAGGAGTTCAACCAGCCTGGGCAACATGGTGAAAACCTGTCTCTACTAAAATACAAAAAATTACCCAAGTGTGGTGGCATGTGCCTGTAGTCCCAGCTACTTGAGAGGCTGAGGTGGGAAACTGTTCAAACCTTGAAGGCATTTGTTATAGTAAGCCAAGATTGTACCACTGCACTCCAGCCTGGACAACAGAGCAAGACCCTGCCTAAAAAAAAAAAAAAGAAGAAGAAATACTACTGATTTTTTGTATGTTGAATTCAAATCCTGCAGCTTGATGGAATCTTTAATATTTTCTCCATATAAAATAATGTCATCTGCAAACAAGAACAACTTTAATTCTTTCTTTCCAACTTGGAGGTCTTTTAATTCTTTCTCTTATCTAATTGCTCTGGCTAGGACTTCCAGTACTATGTTCAATAGAAGTGGTAAAAGTGAGCATCCTTTTCTTGTTCCAGATCTTAGAGGAAAGCTTTCAGTTTTTCCACATTCAGTATGTGGGTTTGCCATGTATGGCCTTGATTGTGTTGAGGTGTGTACCTTCTATACCTAATTTGTTGAGAGTTTTTAATCATGAACGGATGTTGAATTTTGTTAAATGCTTTTTCTGCATCTATTGAAAAGATCATAAGGATTTGGTCACTCATTTTGTTAATGTATTATATAATATTTATTGATTTGCATATGTTGAACCATCTTTGCATCCCTGGGGTGAACTTCACTTGAACACCATTAATGAGCTTTTTAATGTGCTCTTGCTAGTATTTGTTGAGGATGTTTGCATCTATGATCATCAGAGTAGTTTTCTTTTTTTTGTTCTGTCCTTGTCTGATGTCACTATCAGAGTAATTATGGCCTCATAGAATGAGTTTGGACATATTATCTTCTCTTATTTGGAATAATTTTAGTAAAATTAGTATTAGTTCTTTATTAAATGTTTGGTAGAATTCAACAGGGAAGGTTTCATGCCCTGGGATTTTCATTGGTGAGAGACTTTATTACTAATTTAATCTGGTCAGTTATTATTGTTCTGTTCAGACTTTCTGTTTCTTCATGAGTCAATCCTGGTAGGTTGTATGATTCCAGGAGTTTATCCATTTCTCCTACATTATCCAATTTTTTGTCGTATAGTTGTTCCTAATTATCTCTTGTGACCTTTTGCATTTTTGTAATTTCAGTGTAATGCCTCCTTTTTCATCATTAATTTATTTGAGTCTTTTTTTTATATGTAGTTTGGCTAAGAGTTTGTTAATTTTATCTTTTCAAAAAAACAACTGTTCGTTTGTTTACTTTTTATATTTTTTATTTTTTATTTCTTTCTGCTCTGATCTTTATTTCCTTCTTTCTATTGATTATGAGTTTCATTTGTTCATTTTTCTAATTCCTTGAGGTGCAATGTTACATTATTTGAGATCTTTTTTGATGCATGCATTTATTGCTCTAAACTTATCTCTTAGAACTGCTTTTGCTGTATCCCATAGGTTTTGGTGTGTTGTGTTTTTATTTGTCTCAAGGAATTTTTAAGTTTCCCTTTTGGCTGGGTGCAGTGGCTTATGACTGTAATCCCAGTGCTTTGGGAGGCCCACCTACAAAAATTAGCTTGGTGTGGTGGCCGGCAGCTGTCGTCTCAGCTACTCAGGAGGCTAAGGCAGGAGAATCACTTGAACCTAGGAGATGGCGGTTGCAGTGAACCAAGATTGCACCACTGAAATTCAGCCTGGGTGACAGAATGAGACTCTGTCTCAAAAAAATAAAAATGGAAAAGTAAATGAATAAAAAATAAATAAATTTCCCTTTTAATTTCTTCATTGACAAATTCATTTTCAGAAGGATGTTGTTCAATTTCTACATATTTGTAGAGTTTCTAAGTTCCTCTTGTTATTGATTTCTAGTTTTATGCCATTGTGGTCAGAAAAATACTTGATATTATTTTAGTTTTCTTAAATTCATTAACACTAGTTTTGTGGTCTAACATATGATCTATCCTGGGAAATGTTCCATGTGCAGTTGAATAGAATGTATATGCTTCAGCAGTTGGTTGGAATATTATGTAAACATCTGTTAGGTTCTTTTGGCCAGAGTGCAGCATAAATTCAAGTTTCTTTGTTGGTTTTCTGGCTGTATGATCTGTCCATTAATGTAAGTGGTGTGTTGAAGTCCTGTACTATTATTGTGTTGGAGTCAACTTCTCTCTTTATATCTAACAATATTGGCTTTATTATTTGGGTGCTCTAATGTTGGGTGCATATATATTTACAAACATCATATCCTTTTGCTGGAAAAACTCATTTATCATTATATAATGACCTTTTTTGTCTCTTTTATGGTTTTAAAATTTAAAGTCTATTTAATTTGATATAAGTATAGCTACTTCACTCTCATTTGCTTTCCATTTGTGCACATATCTTTTTCTGTTACTTCACTATCAGTCTGTTTGTGTCCCTGACAGTGAAGTGATTCATTTGTAGACAGTATATAGTTGGGTCTCTCTCTCTCTCTCTCTCTCTTTTTTTTTTTTCTTTTAAATCTATTCAGCAACTGTAAGTCTTTTAATTGGAGAATTTAATCCATTTACATTTAAGGTGATTATTGATAGGCCTGTACATTCGAGAAGACAGCCTGCTCTTCTCGCATTTACAGGTGTTCTACAACACGGATAGAACTTCATTATTTTGTCTAGCATGTGATTCATGAAGGGCCAGCTGGTGATGATCATGAAGATAATTTGTGTATTCTCTAGTTGGCTGGGCCACTACCTTTGCTCTGATGTCAGATAATGCTACTCTCTGGGCTCTGCTGAACTGGTGAGACTGCCAACCAGGCTCTCCTATTAAGTGAAGCTGCTGGCTGGGTACTGCAATGGCTTCTTGTCAGCCCAGGTATAAGATGTATTCCTTGGCTGGGTAATTCTGCTATTTGGGATCTGTGGTTGGGCAAGGGTGCAGGCTGCAAGTTTAGGTGGAGTTGCTGCTCTAAACAGGTGGGACCTGAGAATATGCTCCTTAGGAATGTGTGATGAGGATTTGCTTCCCTCTGTGTGTGGTACTCTAGGATGGGCTGAATTTAGTGGCTGTTTGACCCCTTGGATCAAGCAGGACTTGTGCCTACATTTCTCCAAAATGCATAGAGGTGGGAATTTCCCTGCCTGAGTAATGTTATAGGGTGGCATTTCTTTTTTGGCTGTGTTGAGTCACTGCTTGCCTTCTCAGTTCAAGTAGGTGTAGCCCCTTTGCTTCTCTGAGGTCTGTGGAGGCATTTCTTTGCCTGGGCAGGGTTGTAGGGTGAGCTTTTTGGTTGTATGGAGCCATTGCTTATTTTCCTAGGCAAAGCTGGTGTGGTTTCTTTCCTTCTCTGATACCCCTTCATGTCTCTGATATCCATGAAGCTAGGAGTCTTTTTGCCTGATGGGGTCACTGGGTAGGCATTTTGGCTGTGTGGAGCTGCTGTTTGACTTGCTGGATCAAGCCATTCTAGCCCCTTTGCTTCTCTCAAATTCACAAATAAAACAATTCTGTGAGCTCACACAGAGTAGGGAGATATTAAGGTTTTGACCAGTCAGAATGGCATGTCTTCATAATGTTTTCGAATTTGGCTGATCTAGCCCTAGAGTAAAGGTTGCTTAGACACAACCTAGAAAAAAATCTTAAATAAAACCTGACCATACTAATCTTAACTCTCTTTCGCCTCCCAACAAAAAGCCCCAAATATTTTAAAAGAATAAAACAATATTTAGACATTAAACAATGTAACAATTACAGTTTCATAATCTGGTAAAAATCACTAGTCATGTCACAGAGCAGGAAGTGTTAGTCATAACCAAGAGAAAAATAGTCAATAGAAATAGATCTATAAATGATAGATTTGGTAGAACTACCAGCAAAAAAAAGTAATCAGTTATTATATTTTGAAATATTTAAGGAAAATCCTTAGCATAGGAGGAAAACAGAAGGTATTAGAAAGAATCAAAGGAACTTCTAGTGGTGAAAACTATCATTTTTGAATGAAAAATTTTACTCTATGGTATTAACAGGAGATTGGACACTGCAGAAGACATGTTCAGTGTGCTTAAAGATATTGCACCATTCACCATGTTGACCAGGCTGGTCTCAAACTCCTGACCTCAGGTGATTCACAAAAAAAAAGAAAAAAAAAAGATATTACAGTAACATTGATCCAAAATGAAAGACAGAGTGAATAATTTCCCCTCCCAACAAAAATTAATAGTGCCTTGGTTACTTATGAAACAAAACATGGTCTCATATATGTGTAGATATTGTCTCAGAATGGTGGCAAGAACATGGGAAGAAAAAACAGTATTTCAAGAAATCATGTCAGAAGTTATTCCAAATTTGATGAAACTATGAAATGTTACACCTAAGAAGCTCAGAGAAGCCTGACCAGTATAAAAATAGACAAACAGATAGGAACCAAAGCAATTTAATTAAAAAACTAAATTGCTGGAAACAATAATGCAAAAATCATTAAAAGTAACCAGCATGGATGAGGAATATAAACTAAAGATAAATTTAAAAGGGTTGGCGATGGATGTGTTAATTAATTTGATTGCAATAATCGGTACAAATTGTATACATATATCCAATCATGTTGTATACATATATCCAATCATGTTGTATACTTCAAATATGTCAATTAAATATTTTAAAATATAAAAAGGTAAGCTTAAAGATAATTTAAAGACGGTTCCACAAAACTATCCCAGTTAATAGACAAAGGAGCGTTAGTTTTCAGTACTGTAAGAATAGTTGTGACCCTAGAACCCTAGAATTCTATTTGAAGAAAAATATTCTTTAAAAATTAAAGACAAAATAAAAGTTTTTTGTCTCTAAACAAAAGCTGAGAGAATTTATTTCCCAAAGACTTGCACTGCAAGTAATGTTAAAGGAATTCTTCAGAAAAAGGGAAAATGAAACATTAATCTACTCAAAAATATTGGAAATAGTAAATATGTAGGTAAATACAAAAGGCATTTTTATCATTTTTAAGGTTTTGAAAAAGATATTTTGGCACTTTACAGCAAAAATATTAGCAATGGTTTATATTAATAAAAATGTACATGTTAAATGTATGACAATAATATCCCAAAGGATAGAAGGTTGAGATTGAAAGTGTATTATTGCAAGGTCTTATGTAATATGTAAAGTAGTATAATATTATTTGAAGATAGATTATAGTAAGGTTACATATATATTATAAATTCTAGAGTAACTACAAAAAATGTAACACAGAGGGGATGCCTAATAAATTAAAAGTGAAGGTGAAATAAAATACTAAAAAATGCTCAGTTAATCCCAAAGAAGCAAGTAAAAAAGAACAAAGAAGATGAGATAAAAGCAGATGGGACAAATAGAAAATAAATTGTAGGATGTTGGATATAAATGCAAACATATTGTTAATTACATTAAATAAAATAATCTTAATTGTACATTTGAAACACATATTTTTAACTGGGTAGAAAAGCAAGACCCAACAATATACTGTCGACAAATCTGATTAAATAAATAATGCTGTACAAGCTATCTTAATTGTATCTTTCTCATTCCTGTTATATAAGCACAGAATTTGGCGTTTACCATTTGAGTGCATATGTGTGTGTAGGTATACGAGTATTTTTCCTAAATAATATTGACTATTGATTTGCATGTTTTAAATTGTTTTGTAAGTATATAAATACATGTGTCTTTGTTAACACATTTTATATTTATATTTATATGCTTTATATTTCACTTATGAATAAATTATGTGAACATAGTTTTGTTTTTCTTTTTTGCTGTTATTAAAAACATTTTCAGTGAATGCATTTACTAGTATTTTTGTGCACATATAGAATTGTTTCCCTGGTTCATATAACTAGCAGTTGCATTAATGATTCTTGTATGTACATAATCTTTAACTTTACTGGGTTTTTTCACATTGCTTCCTCAAATATTTTATTAATTACTATTCTTACCTTATTGTAATAATCTGAGCTCCTATAAAAGTTCTGTAAGTGGCCATGCACATATTTTTTAGAGGAATCCATAGTATTTGTAGCTACTTTGTAGATTTTGTTGCTAGAGTAAATTAGAATTTTTTTTTTAAATTAGAATTTTATATATAAAATTTATATATCATAACCTGGCTGAGATGTTATAAATAATTTTATACAGATCTAATATTTGTCTGCAGTTTCTCTCCCTTTGCCATCCTAGAGCCTATTTGTGAATCATAGTGTTTTATTTTTTTTTCCTTTCCAGTCCTCTATGCTCTTTCCCCTTTTGTCTCACTGTGCTATCTGGATCTCTCATTACAATTTCTTTGTCTTGCTTATGATTTTTAAAAGAGAGCTTTTTATTTGTCTCTATTAAGGATAGTCTTTGCTTTGTCTGTTTGTCTATGTATCAACAGAGTAAAAAGTTCTTTTCTATTTCTATTTACTAAATTCCTTTGCTTTCTCCCTTCCTGCTTCCCTCTGTCCATACCTCTCTATCTTCCTTCCTTCTCTCTCCCTGTAATAATGAATGGTATTGAATGTAACTTTTAGTTTTCTGTATCGATTGAGGTCTGTCAGTATTTTTCTCCTCTAATCTGTTAACAAGAAGAATATTATTAGGATATTATCTAATGTTAAATTGTCCTTGCATTTTTATGATTAGCCCAGCTTCATCATGGAAAATTTTATCATTATGATTATACATACTGGATTTGGCTTTTTATTATTTTGTTCAGAATTTTTATATCTTTGTTCATCAATAAGATTGGCTTGTAATTTTTCATTCTCATAATGACCTTGCCTTGTTTTTATTTCAAGATTCTATTAGCCTTATGAATGCATTGAGAAGTGTGCAAATTTTTAGGCTTCAAAACAGTTTATTATTTTATATTTCTGATGAAGCTTGTTATAGGGATTATGTGATCCTTGAATAGTTAATAAAACTTCCCTGTTGACTATTTAGTCTTACCTGTTGCGTGTGTGTGTGTGTGTGTGTGTATGCGTGTGTCTTATTTTTTATGAGTAGATTTTTAAACAAGGATTGATTTTTTAAAAAATAAGTATAGTTCCATTCAATTTTATTCTATTGGTTTTCTACCTTCTTGAGCTGCTATTGGGAAGTCTATTTTTAAAGAAATGTGTTTTTATTTTAATTTTCAAATTTATTGATGTGAAATTTTTTATAGAATCCTCCTATTATATAATGCTAATCTCTACTGAACATTGGATCGTATTCTATTTTATTTCTAATGCTGCTTGTATATTTATTCTTATTGTGTCAGGACAAAAGTTTCTGCCATGTTATTTTTCAACGGCTCAGTTTTTGTCTATGTTGATCATCTCTTTTGACTCTATTTTTTATGTAATGATTTATTGCTTTTAGTTTATGACTTTTTGTAATTTGAAGGACTTTATTCTTTTTCTATTATTTTCTTTTTTGTTAATTATGTTTCAATCTTGTCTTTTCTAGTTTATGCTTACCCTAAGCATCACTTTAGCTACATTACTAATTTTTCAAAATGTTTTTAAATACATAATACTGTACATAAAGCAACATGCAGAAAACAGAATATGTAGATGGTGAATTTTCACAGAATAAACACGCCTTTAACCAAAACCCTGATTATTTTATTTTAGCAATAGCTTCTAAACATTTTGCAGTTGAAGTGTTTTAATATTTGTAGTCCACAACATTGATGAAGTTGGAATATTTTATTACTCTTGAACAGTTTATTTCAAATTATATCTTTCATGTTTTCATTTGCTAGCTTTTCTTTGTTTATTAATTTTTGTGAGACTGAATGCTTTTAAAAAGGCCAACAATTAACTATCAAGCAGAACTTTGACATCTTTTTTAAATGAAATATCTTCTAAAAGGCATGATAGATTTGATAGAATGGGAATTAGGGAATAGGAGATGAAAGATAAAAAACTGGAACACAGTAGAACATCTGGGTTTTTGTTTGTATTTCAGTTTATACGTGAGAAATTCTTTTCTCCATAAATGATTACAGGAAATCTATTTATACTTTTTAGTATTGTACTGTTCCCTCTATTTTTGCTTATTTATTTGTTTCTACATAGTAGAGTTATATTAGTTAATAGCCCAGTGCTTCTTTCCATTAACCTTTTTCCACATTGTTTTGTCAATTTTTTAAGCTCAAAATTCTTTCTTGTATTTTTCTAGTAGAATAATTCAGTGGTATTTTGAAAATGTAACTTGTATCATAGTTGATAAATACACGTTATAATACCACAATCTGTTTGAAAACGACCAGTCTACAAAATACTAGCAAAGTGCTAATGCTATAATCACATGGGACTTCACTATAATGAGTGCATTTAGTACAGCTTCTATGAAATTGGATATATACCAGTTGTGTTTATGCTTTTGACATTTAATTACTAATAAAGCTCTTTTAAATAAGTCATACAGCATTTTGAAACTATTATATTAGAAGCAAAATTTCCATGAAGGCATTCTTATTGTTGTCTTGAGCTCTTTGTTTCCTCTTATATATATAAGCTTATTTCAGTGCACATAACTTCTATTAGTGTTAAGATATATATGCTTAAAAGTTAGTTCTGTTTTAACGTACAAGGATGTGTATCATTAGTTCTGTCTTAACATACAAGGATGTGTTTCTAGGCATGAAAATAATTACCCTTAGTCTGATACATATGCTTATGTATTCTGTGTTTTTTAAATTGGAAGAGAATTTAGGAATTATGTAAGAAGGGCAATTGCATGATTTTGTCAATGTCATCTAGTCTTGTATTGAAAAGATATGGCTAAGGTTTTATGCCTTCTTCTCTGGTACATTTCCCTACTATTATTTATTTTGCCAAGGGATAAATATTGAATATCTTTTGGACACTATCCTTGTATCCAATTAGAACTTTCTTTTTCAGTTCACCATTGAAATACTATCTATCTATCTATCTATCTATCTATATATATATATAGAGAGAGAGAGAGAGAGAGAGAGAGGTTTTTCTTTTCTTCACACTTCCTCTCCTGCTCTCTCTGTGTGGATAAGTGACTTTTCCTAGTCACTTAAGGATGTTTTTGTTGAATTTGGAAACCTAATTACTTGAAATTGATAATACACATAGAAATGACGAAAAATTAGCATCAGTGATGCTTTCTATTAAAATAGATCGATGAGGTTCAGTGAGTGATATGTTATCTGTGTGTTTTATAGTCAGAAGTGTGAGAATAATTGTGTTTAAACCTTAGATTAAGTGATGAATCAATATATAGTAACATCATTTCATAATATATATCTTGAAAGTTAGCAATCTGATATAGACAAGCTGTGTTTCTAAATGTGTAAAAACTTATGTAAACCTACGGTATGCAGCTACACATAGGAATCACACTTTTAGTTTTCTATCTAGAATCTTTATGCCTTATCTTCAAAGAACAGTGATTTTATTATTTTATCTATCCATTTTGCAGACAGTCAGATGTTTAGGAGAAACAGACCCCATGGCCAGCTTCAGTAGTAGGTATGGTTGGTTTAAGCATAGTCTAAGTTTTCTTGCCATAGAGTGGAGCATATGTCTGTAAGGTGTAAAATAAGGTGATAGGTTTCTATGGGATATTTAATTTTTGATATTACCATTATCACCAAGTTGGCCTATATGAGCATAGGTTAATTATTCTGTATATTTAACTCAAGTAGGTTCTTATCCTTTGTTTCATAGGTGATTCACAAATTTAAAAAATCTTAGGTATTAATTGTTTTACAAAATATTATGCAAAAAATCAAATATGAAAACTTTACATTGATAATAATGTCTGACTCTGACAGGTTTCCTAATGTCAGAGAAGAAAGTTTTAAATATACATGTGGAAAGGGCAAAGTAGAATGAGAGCTGTGTGATGCTGGATTGGAAATTGGAAGTACTGAGCTCACACCAATATGTATATTTCCTAGCTTTCTCTGCTTAGAAGGCCTGTGAACAGTATCATTTTATTAGCAATGAGCATGTCTTGTCCTCAGATCTTGCTTTCTAAAAACCATACTCCACTAAAGGGGAACTGGGCTCCTTAGAGAAATGGCAGGTTCCAGGGCATGAGCAGAGAAAACACATGCTAAACCATGAATGTCTTATGTGTCAGAAAATAAAGAGGTTCTTAAAAAATGATGATGATATGCCAGAAGGACACAAACCACCTTTAAGGAACTTTCATTGGCCAAATCTAGGACAATTTGGGAATCAAAAATTTTAAAATGATATACATGAATTCTAACTAGTTGAATAAAAAATCTATGAGTACATATTGCTGTAAACACATATATGAATAAATAAATGGAGAGGAAAAATGCTTTTTAATATAGTAGGATACTAGAAAATATGGAAGAAATAAAGAATTATAAAATCATCATATGTCACCTGTCAGAATATAAGTAATTCAACCAAGAGACATCAATAAAAGCTAACCAAGCAGTTGCAAATTTGATGAATAGGATATTCACATAGTTTCAAAGCAGCTCCACACCAAATACTTATTAATTACAAAGGGTAAAAGACTAAATTCTCAGTGAAGAAGTTAGGCAGGTACCACCTTAATCAAGTGCCACAAGTTAACACCATCAGAAGAGGATAGCATGCAATGAGAACACGTATTGGTTAGTTTAGTTAACAACAACAACAAAAAAAAATGGGAGAAATTTGCTAAAGGACAATTGAGAAATTCAAGTTGGTTATGCTTTGTTAGAATGATGCTAGATGGATGATTGAAGAAGTTGGGAGTAGGTATATAGGCCCTGGGAATGTATTTGAGGGAATGAGGTACACAAGGAGGGCATAATATATAAAGTGAATGAACTGTGGGGAACACAAACACCATAGTTTCATAGGCAGCTAAAGGAAGAATGCTAGTGAAAGAGGTAAAGAAGTAATTGAAATGTAGGAGAATCAGGAAAGTGCTGACTTGGAAGCCTACGGCTTGAAGTTTGAGGACGGAGTATTCAGTAGTGTCACGTGCCACAGAATGATTTTGTAAATAAGGACAGTCTGTCTCAGCACAACCTAGTATTGAGATATTCTCATATCTGCTTCAGGTATTACCTAAAATATTAATCTGTTTTCTGAAATGCAGTATTTTAGAAGAAAATTTGCCATTCTTTCCTTGAATTGCAACACCTTATGGGTGATGCAACTAGCTGAGCTATGGTTTGTGGGTAAATTGTCCTTGTGTGCTTCATAGTTGGGGCAAGGGCTGTACTGGATGGTCCTCGTTTAAGTTTATCTTGATATAATGAATAGGCCCCTCTTTCATTTTCAAAAGTGTTCTGGCTTGGATGGTAAATTATATGGTCATCCTGGTATAGGTCTCTGATGACAGAATATTCCTTTTATTGTCACAACCTGGGGAACTGGTTGATAAGCACGTCTCTTAGCCAGTTTTTGATATCTTTTATTTATTAACCAAAATACTTATTTCCTTCGGTTACAAGCCATCTTAATTAGCTTTCCAATGATCTAGGCCTCCATTTCCCAAACTTTACATGAAATAGAGGCTTCATGGGATGATAATATGCATTGTTTGAGAAATTGGACAAATAACATTGGGTAATATGGCTTATGTAAGCCCCCTCTTAGATTGACAGGGTACTTACAGAGACTCAGGAATGTTTATCTGTAGACTTCCTAAACTTATTAATAGTAGTTTTATCCTAGAACTATCAAATTTTGGGAACTTGGTTCATATTTTGTTTCAATGTAAGATGCATGTAAATTAAGAAAAATAAAAATTTTAACATTGGATAAAACAAAGTTGGCTATCAATAGTAATTTTGATAATATTTAGAGTGTATCAGAACATTTCATCTACACTGAACACAGATAAATTACTTAGAAATTGTTAGCCAAATGCATTTAACATATGAGTTAGACATAAAAGCAGTGTCTTTTTTTTGCTAGTAAATCTTTCTTTCAGAAAAATTTATTGAAAAATCTGAATCATAAGAACTCACTAATATTCCATTAGAGCCAAGAAAGGTAGCTCATAAAGATAGAAGGAATTATGTTCGTTTAGTCAGGAATTACAGAGATAAAAGTAGATGCCATCTGAGATGTTTACGTCTAGAGCTTCTTGTTTTCCTTCATTTTTTAAGCCCAGTTTTTGGTACCAGCTGGATGAAATAAAGTTTTTTATTCATGTGATAATTCAATCTTGAGTTTTATTTTATTTTCTTAAGATAATCCAATTTAGAGGGATTATAAGCATTGAAGACTCAAAGTTTGTGATCTTTAGATCAATAACTCCTTTTTCAATTACTCTGTCTCATCAGGAAAAGCAGTCTGAAGGTTTGTTGGGTAATAGTCAAGTGGATATGAAACTGCCCTTTCTGAACCTCAGAATCCCTAAAGCTAACGGTACCTTTGCTTCTATTCATTCCTTTTGTCTGATTAAGCTCTTAGTATGCAGGGGTACAAGCTGCCCGCCTTAGTGGCTTTGTAGCAGAATTGCAGTTGTCTGTTCTTTTTGCATGTTTGGCTATATATTTGCTCTTGTATTAGCACTTTGTAATCTTGAAAACAGGGCCTGCAGTTTCATTTGTTGGGTACTATATTATTGTAATCTTTAAAAACTTTTAGAAAGAAGTTTATATTTTTAAAGAAAACCGTTTATTTAAAGGATAGTGCAATTTGTGTGATTAATGACTTTTTAGTTTGACTACTAAAAGTTGCATCATAAACCAATCCTAGCTTAACTAACCTATCTTATTTTGCAAATATAATCCAGAAAATTAACTCAAGTACATTTCCCATACTATTGAACGCAAACCCTGGTGAATCATAACAATCATTTTCCTACTTGAAAAAATCGCTGTTTAATAGAAGTTCTCTCCCTCATGTGGGCTTTCAGGTTTGAAGTGCCTATCTCTTTTATATTTGTGACAAGTCCAGAATTTAAAAATATTATTCCATGGGACCCAGCTAATGCAGCCCACCCCTCCCCCAATGATGAGCATTGTTGATGGTGCTTACAAAGCAGCTTTTTTGTCTATTCTGGGCAGTATAAATTTAATGTGTTGTTTCCAAGTGTGTCATGTGTCCAGATGCCACAACAATCTGTGCATTAAAAAGACATTAAAATAAAAGTAAGTAAAATATTTGTGGGTATTTTTTGGTGGGGGCTGGGTTATGTGTGATACAATTATGTTTAGATTAATTAATTCTATTAGGTTTTGGGAAAAACAAGTGTTTCGTTTTTTTATAGTAGTTTTAAACTTTTTATAATGTAGATTTCTAATGCTCCCCAACCATCCTCAGCCACCCCATACCTACTTCTAGATTACCTGTTTTGGTTAACGACATTACCATCTGTCTAACCCAATATTTTGCCAAGTATGGCCCACTGCCCACCTGAATTTGAAAACTGGCAGGGAGTTAGTGCTTGTTCAAAATGCTGCTTCCTTGGCCACTCCCCAACATTACTGACTGTGTATTTTTGAAGGGTGAGGCCTGGACTTTGTATTTTAACTATCACTGAAGTTGAAAAACATTGTTATCTTCAGTTTTTCCTCTGCCTCATTGCCCCCATCCAAGCTGTTCCTATATTCTAAAAAGTAAAACACCAAATAGAACTTCCTTTCTACTTGTTGCCTTGATTTAGCACTTAGTGGATTGCTTTTGGAACTCAACTGGATTTTTTTTCTAGCCTATTAGTTAATGTCAAACCTCCTAGTCTTTCTAATCTTATTAAAAAGTATCAGATTTGGTTACCTCGCTGCACAAAATTCTTTTATGTCTTCCTGTTGAATTCAGAAAAAGTCTAAAGTTTCAGGGGATCATTAGAAACTTTCACAATTTAATTTTGCTGCCCAACCAGGCCTTGCTGTCCACTAGAGGCTGAAGGGTCTCACAGTCCCTGCTCAGGCCTCCCATCTGCTTCCAGCTGTGTTTCTCAAATGCTAACATGCAAAAGAATTGCCTGTTAGCTTGTTCGAGATATAAGCAATGGTTCTCAAACTTTAATGGTGACAGCAATTGCAGGGGAAATTTAAAAACAAAACAAAACAAAACTGAAAACCCATAGACCTTAGCCCCTAAGATTCTGATTCAGTAGGACTGTGATGGGGCCCAGGAATATGCATTTTCATGATTATCCCAGACAACTCTAATGGTGATTATGGACCACACTTTGACAAATGCTGATCTGGACCCTAGAGTTGCTCCTAATGAATAGGTGATACCCAACTAGACGCTTGAGATCTGAGGCTTTCATCTGTGGTGCTGAATTCTAGCCAACTGACCTTTTCTGGAGGGATTGGAACTCCTCCATTTTACTAAGGCTACAGCTGAGTCCTGGAAAGGCCTGAGTAATCATTGCAGTTTTGAGATAAAGCTAGTTCAAGATACTACACATTCCTGTTAACTTTTCTCACTGTCCAACCTGACCCATTTGGTCACATGTCCTCCACAAAATACTTATGCCCATATTATTCTGTATTATCTTTGGTTTTTCGTGGACTAATCTCCTGCTATTTTCTTCCCTCTCTATTTTTTATAGCCCCCTTGAACCAGTTCATCCTCAAACACTTTATTATTACTTTTACCTCTTGACGTTAATTGAAACTTGATTCTTCTTATAGACATCTCTTTCCTGAAGCCACCTTAAATGGAAACTTCTTTCTTTGTTTACATACTTGTGGATCAAGAGGTTGATTTTCCAGAACATTTACATTTCCTTGATATAAAAGCAAATAAGATAAATCAAACAAAAAGCCAAGATACTTTGTGATTCATTCCATTTGACTGTAGTGTCCTCTACCTCTGTCTTTTGCTGTTTATGGACATCCAGTTTCCTTCTTAGTCTTCCTAACCCTTAGTCTTTCTTTGAATCCTCACCCAAATCCTGCTACCAACCTGGGTACCCTCATTATTCACAGGTATGACATATGCATTATCCTGGTCTTTCAGTTCCTTAATGTATCTGCCATAAAGTTTTCCTACCACTTTAGTCCTTCTGGACTGAAATCTACTCCATCTCAATAATAATATTAATTGCCTCACACTCACGCCGACTAGTGACCTTAATAACCTTTTCTTCTCTCATAAAATAACTAATTTTTAACTCCTAGTATTGGCTTTTTTTTTTTAAACTCCCAAATTTTATTATTTGGTTATTTAACTTTATTAAGGCCAAAGGTTTGGTCCATTTTCTCCTTAATTCTAAACCTCTCCTGTCCTCGCTTCCTTTTCTACCTTTAGATGCCATAGAACATCATGTCACCCACTTTTTATAGTACCCTAAAGTTTTTTTGCAATACTACCTTTCTGTCTGGGAAAACTTAAATTCTGCTTACTCTAGTAGACTATCCTTCCCTATGTCAGCACTGAGTAGCTAAGCACTCAGAAGGAAAAATATTATTTGCAATCAGGTAGTCCACTGCAGCCTCCTGGGCTCAAGAGATCCACCGACTTCAGCTCCCAGAGTAGCTGGTATTATAGGCACAAGTCACTGCACCCAGTTAATCATGTTTTCTTTACAGAACTCTTTCCATTCCTCCATAGCATTAATTCCAGCTCTGTACTTGCAAACCTTCAAACTTCCCACCTTTCCTTTCTCTCATAAGGAGATAATCTTGCCTTCTACTTCACAGTGAAAACAGAGTTACTAGATAGAATTCTCTCTACTTTTGGTTACCAGACCTCAAGCTTATGTCTAATTTAGCCCGTTTTTTCTTTTTCATGTTAAAGTGACAGATATAGTGGGCTATGATTATTACTTGAGGTAAATGCTGGATTCTATGCTTTCTTCTGTAGTTGGAAACCTCATTCAATATTACTTTTTTTTTTAATGTATCTTCACCCTCTCACTTTCTAGTTATTCCTTCTAGTTATTATTTAGACCAACTCAAATTTTCATTTTTTATTAGAAACAAGCCCTAAAGAATAAAAACAAAGCATAACAAAAACACTGTTCCTCAACCTCAGTTCCTTTCTACTTACTGTGCTGTGTCCTTTTTTATATTTATTTGTAATGAATTGCCACTTTCCATCTCTGCTTTCTCACCTCTCACTTATTCCTTAGCACATAGGAAGTATTTTTTCAAGTATTTCCAAGGGAGTAGAGATCGCCATTGTCAAGTGATGCTACAAGAACAAATAACACTGATTAATGACAATTTAAATAGAGAGACACCATTGCTTCTTTTTCTCAGCATATTTTTGAGATTTATCTCTATTGCATATGTTCAGTTTTGTTTTTGTTTTTGTTTTTTTTGGTTGGGTGGTATTATACTGCACGAATAAACCACAGTTTATCAGTTCTTCTGTTGATCAGTATTGGGTCAGCTTCCAATTTTTAACGATTGTGAATAAAGCCACTATGACCATTTTTGTAGAAAGTATTTTGTAACCGTATACATTTATCTCTCTTACATAAATATCTAGGAGCTGAATTGCAAAATTGATGCTTGTTAACTTTGTAGGAACTGTCAATTTTCTGAAGAAATTGTACCAGCAATTTTAGTTGCCCCACATTCTCTTCAATATTTTGTATATGAAATATTTTTTATTTGAACCATTCTAGTAGATATGTAGTAGTGTCTCAATTCTAATTTTAATTTGCACTTTGCTGATTACTAGTGGTGTTAAGAACTTTTTCATGTGCTTGTCATTTATATATCTCATTTGTTGAAGTTTCTGGTTCCTGTTCAAGTTTTTTACCCCTTTTAAAATTATTAGGTTGTATGCTTTATATTATTAGATAGTTTTTTTAATGCATTCTGGATACAAATTATTTTGTCAGATACATATATTATGAATACTATCTATCTGTAATTACCTATTTATTTTCTTATTTGTGTCTTTTGATAAGCAAATATTAATTTTGATGTAATCCAGTTCATCCTTTTTTCTCTTTTATGATACATCCTACTATGTTTTCCTCAATAAACATTTGCCTCTACAAAGTCATGAATATATGTTTCCCTAGTAACTTTATTGTCTTAGTTACTTTGTTCAGTTGTATGATCTATCTTCAATTAATTTTTGTGTATGGTATTGAGAGAGGGGTTAAATATTTTTGGTTCTTTCTTTTTTTATAAGGAAATATACCTGGTCTAGCACTATTTCCTGATACTGTGTTTTAGTTCCAACATTTGGCTGGAAGGTGAGTCCCAAAAAATAAGATTTCTTTCCTGGAACATGACTTTCTAGGCTTACACAGATAAGGGTCCTGTACTTACTTTTCTTATAAATTTTTATATCAATGTTGGCAAGTAATAAAAATTTTAGAAATCATTTTTCACTTATTTAAGTTTTGAGATACTTTTTCTGCAACTATAAAGGAAATTAATTTGTCAAAGCGTAGGTGAACTGGACACTTTGATCTCTGAAAACTTTAGAATAACTCTTTAGCTCTCCAATTTTATACAGTAAGAATTATTTCCTCATTGTAATAATTTGTCTCAATGATAATATGATAGCATTAATTTGAATAATACATATAATTAATTGAAATAATTAATATTACTTATAATATTGAATTTTAATATTATAATTGTGTATAACTTGTCCACTTCACACTTGATTGTCTTTCAGATGATCCTTNCCTTAAGTGTGGTGAGCTATCTCTGAAGGTCTGAATCATGAATGATGTCTTTTAGGCAAGATCTGAATGATTGATTACTCAGAGGTGACTCTTGTGTGCAATATTAAAATATATGTGTTCTACAAGTGGGGATGTATTGAAAGGAAATTAAGTAAATTGCAGAACATGAGTAAATTCATGGAAACATGAATGAGCTTGTCAAAATCGTGGAACTAAAAGCTGAATTTGTTAGTGTACTGGAACATGAGAAAGGAACAAATGACAAATTCAGATCATTAATGGTTCTTTATACTAAGGATTTTTGCTTTGTCTAGGAAATGTGTCATCATTTCAATGACTTAAGTATGTTAAGTGAATGAACACTTTCACATTTGTAATACTCTGTAAACGGTCGGTGTGCCATTAGATCAGGGACAAATATCTTCTGTGTTTATTATTATATCCTCAGCATCTAGCATGAATTTGTATTTTCACGATTGGTTCTCAACTTTGATCTAGCCATAACCAAGTACCTTTTCTGCCTAATTACAGCTTCATGTTTAACGAAGAGTTTTCTTAAGTAAATGTCTTTCTTTTAGCCTTAAAAACTAAGATAATTATTTTTCTGTGGTCATGGGTTGAACTTTTTTTAATAACCCGTGTTTTTATATGTATTTAAATGTCACA
Source organism: Cebus imitator (assembly GCF_001604975.1). Lineage (NCBI taxonomy): Eukaryota > Metazoa > Chordata > Mammalia > Primates > Cebidae > Cebus > Cebus imitator. The sequence continues at coordinate 3,295,850 of NW_016107424.1, read as the reverse complement.
GTCTGGATTTAATGCTTTTTCTGGAAGCAGAGACATATGTGAAGGCTTCCGATTTCTTATTTCTTTACTTGTTCTTTCTGGATTTCATAAAAAAGGTATAAATGAGCAATAAAATAACTTAGTCAGAAGGTAATTGAATATATTACTACCTTTGTTTTTAAAGGTCAGATATTATGTTTAAAAATACAGTTGGCAAAATTGCTCTGCAAAATTCAGGTTAAGAAAGCATAGTAAAAACAAAAATGCTGTATTTGATCTTAAAAGTCCTAATGAGTGCAAAATTTTAATTAGAAAAAAATTAACTGAATTATTTTAATATCCAATTTAGTTATTAAATAAAATTAGCATTTTTCTTCTTTAAATATGTGTTATCAAGTTTCAAGAATCTTGGAAACTTCTGTGATGATTTAATCTGAAATCATTCCTACAGCAAAATTCATAAATAATAAATATTATCTTATTAATCCATATTTTAGTTTAGCTTGGTCTCAGAGCAAGTTAGTTCCTCAGGGAATGCAGTGTTCTTTATAAAAGAAGGTGATGAGACATAATCTCCAAGGAATTAAATTGTGAAAACAATCTTGGTATTGTACATGCTAATATAAATCTGTTATTCCCTTTCCGCATCTATCACAACACATTTTAAATTGTGGCTGATCTTGTATGCAAATAGCTGTCTTATTAGAAATTGCGGCTGTATGTGCTAATGTCTCCCTGGATTTCTTGGGAGTTTGCTATCTAACCATCAAAGCAATAGAAATGAATGATGATTACTGCAAGGCTTTGAAGAACAAAGAAAAGTCAGAACATTTTAAAGGTTCTACATGTCTGAGTCATTGACAGTTTGCACCATACAGATGAATGGGTATCTCTTTAGGTCATTTAAAATAGCCTCAGTGTGTTTATTAGTAAGGTAAAATGCTTTCTATTTTTTTGTGTTTCTTGCAGCTAATAAAATGTAAGTAATTTGTGTAAGAATGTGTTCTATAGGCAGTTCCTTGGTCTTATCATTTGGTAAAATGTTATTTTACTTACTGAATAGAATATAATAATTTCAAAGACAATGAGAAAGTCTAAATTTTAATTAAATACTACCAAACCACTAAAAATAACTAAGAACAAAAAATTTAAACCAGTTTTTCTCTAATGTATCTTGGTTGAAATCCTTTTGAAGCTTTATATTCAGTGATTATTATATATATAAAATGTCTGTTCATAGAGCATAGGCCCCTCTAAAAATTTAGATTCTTTAAATTTTTCCCTGGTATAATTTTTTATGTAAAGCATATTAGCATAAAAGTAAAATTCAGCTACTTTGGTGAAAACATATTTTTGATAGACCTCTTACTTTTTTATTTATTATAGGTAGTGAATGAATAAAATATTGACCTCTAAAGTGTTATCTATGTTGGGATGTTGGTTTAAATGACCAGGAAGGAATTGGGAGAAGCATAATGAGTAAACATTTTGGCAGATAGCCTTAGTGATTTTCTTTAAAAAAAAAAAAAAATTAAGCATAGTCTGCAAAGGAAAAGAAGAAAACTAAATTGAAAAGGGGATAATATCTTGGGTGTTTATTCATTTAATTCAACTTGTTTTGTAAAATAGAGTGGCATCTTCCCTAGCTGCACACAATTAAGATTAAAATAACTTGATTCCTAGTTACAATTAATAAATGCAAAATACTATGCAAATAGGATAGCTATATGAATAAATTATAATATATCTATTGATAATTTTTATGGTGCTTGTCTTGACAGAATTATTTTTAATGTTTTGAATTATAAAGAGTAAGACTATAAAATTAGTTGCTGTCTTGGCTTTATTTCTAGAATTTTAAAATGTTATCTTAATGCAGTAACTATATATTTTATTAGAAACAAAAATTTAACTTATTTGACTTTGTCTGAATTTGAACATACCTAGATATTGCAATAATACTATAAATATAAAGATTGTTATGATTAGAAAAATAGGTTTTTAGCTGAACTTATAATTTTATTGCATATGAATAAATATTGTTAAGTTGTAGATGCTTTTTACTGCATTGGGTGGGATCATTGTTAACTATCTGTGTGAAAACATATATAGATAAACAATACAATTTTGTCTGGACAGATTTCAAATGCATTTAGTGTTTTAGAACCTTAATAAAGCTCTTTAGAAAAATTACAGTTTGATAATTGCATCAGTTTATGTGGAAACATCTATAATTATTTGTTTTAGTTTCAGTGATGACAACTATTGTAACAAATAGATGCCAAAAATATACAGTACTACAAATGCTGCAAACTTATTTCTTGTTATCACAGCAATATGAAAGAGAAAAACAATTTGGTTGAATAGCTCTCCTCCATGCAGTCATTCATGATCCAGGCTGTTATCATCTTCAGCACATCATATTCAGAGTTAACCTAGAGGTCATCTCCATTTCATCTGGATAAATGAGTATACAAGGAAAGTTTTTTAGGTCAGTTCTAGAAGTAGCAAACAGTAATTTACTCACATTCTGTTGGCTGAAAATAAGTGATGCACCCACAACTAGCATCAAAGGAGGCTGAGAAATACAGTCAAGTGTACCCTGAGGGGCAGGAGGGGGAAGGAGAACATGTATTTTAGTGAGTAGCCAACAGTTTTTATAATAATTTATCTTTCCGGCCTGAAAATAGCTATGCAATTATTTTTTTCTGTCTTCCCAATAGAGAGAACCTAAACTTTCCATTTATTGCATCTAGCTCCAAGCCAAGGATCTCAAGCTAACACACAGTCCTCTGTCTCAATTTGACTCTGACATTCTTGACGGGGCACGGTGGTTCACGCCTGTAATCCTGGCACTTTGGGAGGCCGAGGTGCGTGGATCACCTGAGGTCAGGAGCTCAAGACTATGACATTCTTCTACTCTTCTCCAGCATCACAAAACCCTAAGAAATAATGATTAAGCAGTGGATAACTGCTTTGTACCTGCAATAATAATTCCCCTCTGTAAAGGGAAGAATGGGACACCCACAGGAGTCATTGGTCCATTGTGATAATGAAACCTGCTGCCCATGAGATCACTGAGAAGATCCACTGTACTGAAGTAGAAGTTTCAGTTTATGGTCTTTTTGTCCATTTGTCATGGCTCTCCCCTCTGGATGGTTCTTCCTTTCTAGTCATGTGTGAAGTAGATGTTTCAGACTCTAATAGAGTTTGTCTTCCTTGGAGTCTGCTGTATGCTGATTTAAATGTATAGGCCCAAAAGTTGGCTTTCATTCAAAGACTTTTTTAGATTATGTTTCTGGTTTCTTCGCAAACACAGTTCCCTCACATTTTAGTAACATTTTTACCATTTCTACTCAGTTGCATGTGCCCATAAATACAGTGCAGTTTCTTTTCTAGATCTAATTCTCATGTCCACTTTTTTTTTCTGTGCTTCAGAACTCCTAGGCTTCTCTTTTTCTACCAAAAGTGTCTACTTTGAAGTAATCTGAAATAATAGGCTGAGGTGAAACAGTAAAATCCCTAATCTGCTCTTTGTCTCTCTCTCTCTCTCTTTTTTTTTTTTTTTAGCTGCTAAGTTTTAATGGGTCTTTGTTCTTCAAAGCCTGCTTTTGTTTTTTTTCCCCTGTTATTTGGTTCTTAGAAGAAATTGGATTTTTCCAACATTTTTTGCCCCAAATTACTAGACTTTCCTTTCTCTATATTTTTTCTTGTGACAAGACCAGTTCTTGTCTGACCTCATCTTCATCTTGCAGCACCTTACTAGAAGGAATGAGGAACAACTTCCAGGTACCAGTTTGGAGAATACTTATGACTGTAGCATTCATATTCCATAAATAATAACATATTTGAATTGAGGCTACGAAATATAGTCTGTGCTAGTAAGAAAAGGAGAATACGAATTTTTTGATCAGATTGTACTCTCGGCTGCAATAAATTCAATAAAAATCATAAAACTTATAGAGCAGAAATAAATTTTAATTGTGACAAAAGGTACAAAAAATCAACAAAACAAAAAGTTGATTTTTTAAAAGATAAGTAGAACGAGCTTTTGCTTGCCCAAGGAATAAAAGGAGAAAACTCAAATAAAATGGGAAATAAAAAAGAAGCATTACAACTGACACCACAGAAATGCAAACACTGTAAGAGACTGCTATGAACAACTGTACACCAACAAATTGCAAAGTCTAGAATAAAAGAATACATTCCTCAGCACATAAAACCTACTAAGATTAAACATGACAAGACAAAATAGTTGAACAGACCAATAATGAATAATGAGTTTGAAGTAGTAATAAAAAAATCTTCCATCAGAGAAAAGTGCAGGACCTGATAGATTCATTACTGACTGCTACCAAACAGTTAAAGAGCTAATACCATTTCTACTCAAACTATTCCAAAATATTGAAGAGGAGGGAATACTGCCAAACTCATTTTACAAGGCTGGCATTACTCTGATAACGAAAATCAGACAAGAACACAATTTAAAAAAAAAGGAAAACTACAAAGTAATATTCCTGATGAACATAGATGAATAAATCTCAGCAAAGTACTACAAACCAAATTCAGCAACACATTAAAAAGATAATGCATCATGATCAAGTGGTATCACCCCAGTGATGCAGGGATGGTTCAACATACCCAAATCAATAAAAATGATGTATCACAACAGAATCAAGAACAAACACCATATGATCAATTTAATTGATGTTGAAAAAGCATTCAATAAAATTTAACGTTCCTTCATGATAAAATTCATATTGTTAAAAGTTCTCTACTACCCATAGTGATCTACAGATTTAATGCAATCTCTATCAAAATACCAATGACATTCTCCACAAAAATAGAAAGAACAATCCTAAAATTTATATGGAACCCCATAAGAATAGCTAATTCAGTTCTGAGCAAAAAGAGCAAGGCCAGAGTGTCACACTATCTGATTTCAAATTATACTACAAAGTTATAGTAATGAAAACAATTGGGTACTGGCATAAAAGCAGACACATAGACCAATGGAACAGAACTGAGAAACCTTAGGGTTTACTCATTTTTTATAAAAGTGCCAAGAACTCACACACTTAGAGTTATACTCATTTTTTATAAAAGTCCAAGAACTTACAATGGGGAAAGGATTGTGTCCTTAATTAATGGTTCTGGGAAAACTGGGTATCTATATGCAGAAGAATGCAAATAGATTCCCTGTCTTTCATCATATACAAAAATCAACTCAAAATGGATTAAAGACTTAAATGTAAGACATAAAACTATGAAACTACTAGATAAAACATTGGGAAGACACTACAGGACATTGGTCTTTCAAAAATTTTGGGGGGTAAGCTCTAGAAAGCCCAGGCAACAAAATAAAAAATAGACACATAGTATTACATCAAGCTAGAGAGCTTCTTCACAGCAAAGAAAACAATCAACAAAGTAAAGAGACAAATTACAAAACAGGAGAAAGTATTTACAAAATATTCATCAAACAATGGATTAATACTCAGAATATATAAGGAGCTCAAACAACTCAATAACAAAACACAATTCAATGAAAAATGGGCAAAAGAACTAAACAGACATTTCTCAAAAGAAGGTACAAATGGCCAACAGGTATATGAAAAACATACTCAACATTACTAATCATTAGGGAAATTCAAATTGAAAGCAGAGTGAGATATCATCTCATCCTAGTTACTGTGGCTACTATCAGAAAGACAAAAAATAACAAGTGCTGGTGGGGATGTGGAGAAAGGGGAATGCTCATACTCTGTGGGTGAAAATGTAAATTGGGACAGCCATTATGGAAAACAATATGGAGGTTCCTGAGTAAACTAAAAATAGAACTACCTTATAATCCAACTATCCTGCTCCTGGGCATATATCCAAAAGAAAGGAAATCAGTATATGGAAGACATATCTGAACTCTCACATTCATTGCAGCATTATTCAAAATAACCAAGATATGGAATCAATCTAAGCATCCATCAATAGATGAATGGATAGCAAAAATGCAGTCTCTATGCACAATGGAGTATTATTCAGCCATAAAAATGAAATGCTACCATTTTCAGCAGCATGGATAGAACTGAAGGTCGTTATCTTAAGTGAAATAAGCCAGGCACAGAAAGACATATATTGTCTGTTCTCACTCATTTGTGAGAACTGAAAAAGGGGATCTAATGGAGATAGAGTAAAATAGCGGCTACCAGAGTCGGGGACAGGAAGTGGGTAAAAGGGTAGAGAAGTTGGTTAAGGGTTACAAAAATACAGTTAGCTATAAGAAATAATTTCTAGTATTCAATAGTACAGTAGGAAAATTATGATTAACAATAATTTATTGTATATTCTAAATACCTAGAAGAGAAGATTTGTTATACTCCCAACACAAAGAACATGTAAATGTTTGAGGTGATGGATATCCTAATTATTCTGATTTGGTCATTACTCATTGTATACAGGTTTCAAAATATTACATATATTCCCCCAAAGTATGTACAACTATTGTATATCAATAAAAATATGTTGAAGATTAAATCAAACAGTGCATATGATGTAATAAGCATGTAAATATTAATAAATGGTAGTAGTTTTTGCTGTTTACATTAACAGGGGTAGAACTAGAACTGAAATTCATCTGCTTTGGTTGCATAAGTCATGCTTTTTAAAATAAAATACAAAATACTTGAGATTAAACTTTACCCTTACATTTTATGTAATATAGTAAATATGTATATCCAAAATATATATACTTGTAAATAAACATGTTGCCAAAAGCATGCCAAAAGCCCCAACCTATTTTCATATTTATGGATAATATTCTCTAACAGTGTGGTTTAATTGAGCACTCATAGTACTTGATAAGATAAATGTTACCAAAAACAAATGACTGAGAAATTTAATTACCAGCAATTATATCATTGATAATTTATTTGAAAAATTTTGTTTTTTATGAATATTTAATAGAAATAAGTCAAAGGTACTTGTACCCATTGCTTTAAAAATGAATTTTATAGAATAAACTATTTCTGAATTTTATAGATATTGCTGTTTTAAAAAGAATTTCATTATAATTTTTTTCTTTTCAGCAGGCATTTTGGAGATCAAAGATGGGTAAAAAAGATGCTTCTACTATAAAACTTCCTGTTGATCAATACAGAAAACAAATTGGTAAGCATGAATTATCTTTGATACACTCCTATGAATTAAGATTAAAAACACAATTATGCATATAAATTTTCTTTAATACATATGATACACAGAAATATATGAGTGAAGAAGGACTTAATAGAGTTTTATGGAAGCAAAAGTAAATGCAGTCCTGCTTACCATTAAGATATGAACTTCAGGTACTTATGATCTTTCAGTGTTCTCATAATTTTAATTAATTTAATAAAATAAACAAATATTGTTATTATTAAGGATGAATGCTTTTATACAGTCAGCATTTTTAAATTTTATAATTCATTAAATCATTCCTTTGTATTAACATATTACATATTACAATTTAACATATTATAACTGTTAATTCTGTGACTCAATAATTTGATAACTTCAAAATTCTCTTGCAAAATATGCTAAATGAAGTAGAACAAATGTACTTTTAAGTGGATAGCTGAGCTCAGAAAAAAAAAAAAGAATTTTCCAGGGGTGATACGTGAAAGAAGGATTAAGGAAGAATGCATACAAGGATTTCTAGTTGGAATTGAAACTCCCAAATATATTTGGACCCTCAAAGAGATATTACCCTAGCAGAATGGCAGACTAGAAGAGCTCACTTAGCACAGGAAGATAACAGGAAGATTACCTATTTTAAATTAGGCTCTAGGTACAGGATTTTCTTTTCAAGGATACATGGAGTATTTCTAAAAAATTACCTACCTACCTACTAGTGACAAAGGAAGTACCTCAAGTTTTAAAGAATCAGTATTCTATAACTTCATTTTTTAATCAAATGTAGTAAATTAGAAATTAGTTAGAAGCAATAAGGTAAATTTCCCTTCTTCACCCTACCCTCTCCTTTAGTGTACTTTTTCCCATCGCTACCATTACTTTGGAAATACAAAATAAATTAATAAAAATAACTCTTCTAGGCAACTAAAGGATAAACAAAGAAGTTACAGTAGAAGTCAGAATATAAATAGAAATAATTGATACCAAAATAAAGTATATATCTATTTCATAAATAAGATACAAAAAGTACACTTTATAAAGAAAAAATATATTTCCGCAAAACAAAAGACATGAAAACAAAGTGAAAATTATTTGGAATACAGATAGCCAATTAAGAATTTTTATAGTACATATTTAAGGTGTACAACATGACATTTTGTTTTATACACACATACATATACATACACACACACAGTAAATGATTACTACAGTCAAGCCAATTAAAATGTGCATCATTTCACGTAGTACCTTTTCTGTGTATGGTTAAGAGTTCTAAAATCAACTCTCAGCAAATACCCAATGTAAAAATACAATATTATTAACCATAGTCCTCATGTGGTATATTAAATCCATCCTACATAATTGCAGTTTTATACTCTTGACCTACATCTCTGCATTTCTCCTTCCCTCCAACTCTGGTAACCACCATTCCACTTTCTTTTTCTAGGTATTTGACATCTAGTTTTTAAGATTGAAAATATAACAGAGATCATGCAGTATTTTTCTTTCTTTGTCTGGCTTGCTTCACTTAGCATAATGTCCTCCAATTTCATCTACATTTTCCCAAATGGCAGGGTCCTCTTTTTAAAGGCTGAAATATATTTATATATATGTATAAAATTTCTTGAGCCTGTCATTTGTCAGTGGACGCTTAGATTGTTTCCATATCTTGGCTATTGTGAATAATGCTGCAGTGAACATGCTATCTCTAAAATGTGATTTTATTTTCTTTGGGTATATACCTAGGAGAGGGATTGCTGGGTCATGTAGTAGTTATATTTTTATTTTTTTGAGGAACCTCCATTCTTTTTTTTCCCATTTCTTCTAACAATATACAAGGATTCCCTCTTTTCTGTATCCTCGCTAACATTTGTTATCTTTTGTTTTTTTGAACATAGTCATCCTAACAGGTGTGAGACATTATCTCATTGTGGTTGGATTTGCACTTCTCTGATAATTAGGGAGGTTAAGGACCTTTCCATGTACCTGTTTGTCATTTTCTTCATTTTCTTTGGGAAAATGTCTGTTCAGATCTTTTGACCATATTCTAGTCAGGTATGTTCAATCAGGTTGTCTTTTTTACCATTGTAAAATAGAAGTTCCTTATATAAATACATGGCCTAGAGTACATATTTTTTATAGTACATATTTAAGGTGTACAACATGTTGTTTGGTTATACGCACATATACATACACATACACACAATGATTACTACAGTCAAACCACTTAAAATATGCATTATCTCACATAGTACCTTTTCTGTGTGTGGTAAGACATACACGGAAAAATATAAAAAACGGTAGGTGATTACTACACACACAGAGTAGGTAATTACTACAGTTTTTGGTTTAAATTCTATTTTGTCAGATATAAGTATAGCTATTCTTGCTCTTTTTGGGTTACCATTTGCCTGGAAGATCTTTTTCCATCTCTTTACTTTTGGCCTGTGCATGTCATTAAATCTAAAGCTAGTCTTTTATAGAGAACATATAACTGAACCTTTTTTTAATCCATTGAGGCACTGTATAGCTTCTGATTGTTGAGTTTAATGTATTTATGTTTAGAGTAATTTTTGATAGTAAGGACTTTTTATTGTCATTTTGTTGTTTTCTGTCTGTTTCAAACTTTTTTTGTCCTTTTCTTACTCTCTTTGTATCTTCCTTTGCAATTTGATAATTTTTGTGGTGATATACTTTGATTGTTTCTATTTATCTTTTCTGTATCTATTATTAGTTTTTTTTCTTTGTGGTTACCGTGAGACTTCCATAAAACATCAGTCTAGTATAAAGTAATAATAGCTTAACTCTAATCACACACAAAAGCTCCACTCTTACTTCTTTGCAAATTGATTTTTAACCTTGTTTTTTATACAGACAATGTTTTCTGCATGATGTCATTTTGATTCTAATGTTTCCTCTCTGAATTAGTATGCAGTCAATTTTGTTAACATTCCCTGTGCTTGAAAGGAATAGGTATTCTCTATTAGGATGCAGTACTACTTATGTTAATTACGGTTTTCAAATCTATTTTGTACTTTTTATATATTTTAGCTGTCATTTTTGAAAAATGAGAATTAAAATACCCTAAGACTATAGTTTTCAATTCTTGTAATTCTATCCAGTTTTGCTTTGTATATTTGAAGCTGTTTTTGTTGCTTAGCATTTGTAAATTGGTCAATATTTATGATGAGTTTCCTTTTCTATTATATAATGGCCATTTTATTTATAAAGTATTTATGAAGTTTTTGTTTAGAGTTCTTTTTGTTTTATGTTAATATTGGTAAAATACCTTTATTTTGTTAAGTATTCTGGTATTTTTCTTGTCCTTTTATTTTCATCTATAAATAAATGATATAATTGATTTCTTAATACAGCTTGAGAATCTTTGTTTTAAAGCAAGTAAATTTAATTTTATATAATTTACTATGAATAAAAAATCTGGATATATTTTGATATTTTTATTTAGATTTTTCATTTGTAGTGATTTTCCTTGAGTAATCTCCACTCTAAGCTTTTTTCTTGACACATTTTGATCATGTTTTCTTTTGCATTCTCCAAATTTTCAACATTTTCCATTCATTTTTTTTCTTTCTTCCCTTTTTTGGGAAAGGGGGAGGAAAATCTCATATTTTTTTGGCATATTTGACGTAATAAAGTTTATTAATATTCTTATTTAACCTAGACAATAAGGATTTTTAAACTTTTATATGTGATTAATTTTTCCTATCTTTCATGTATGACTTTTAAAAACTGTTCATACTATAATTTAAATATTATTGATGACAGAAGCTCCATCTAATTTTTTTGGCATCTCTAATGATGTTCACAAAAGGTACTTAATAAATATTTAAATAATCACTAAAGCAACTTTCCTAATTCTTAGGTCATTCTTAGTTTTGTGCTATTCTTTTTGTTTTTGTCTTTGATTTTACTTCTCTAGATCCCCAAGGGTATCCTGCATATAACCACTTCTTAAATGTTTGTGGATTTTCCTTTTGTGCTAATCTTACAAATTCAAGATTGATTTTATTTATAATATCTTCTATTTAACTATAATCTCCCTCCATGTATAACTTGTTGCTTGGTTTGGATGTTTAATATGAATTTTCTTGGAAATTAATTTATATTTTTTGAGTAACTTGATTTATATTTAGCAGCTCTAAGCTTAGTGCTTGTTTCTTAGTACTTAATGTGGTATTAAATGAGGGTGTATTCTCTGTAATGGTAATGTATGACAAGCTGTTCTGTCCAAGCATCGAAAAATTATCATTGGTTTGAATTGCTTCTATAAAATAATTAAAATGAAAATATTGCACAAGATTTTCATTTTTAATGATGAATTTACTAAGCCTGCTGTCTATAGCCTGGATATCTCTAAATAATTTTGAGAAAAGTGTTACTTTTTGCATAGTTTACTTTGGTAGATAATACTTACTTTTTTTCTTTAGGGAAATTACGGTATCATTTGCACGATTTATTTAATATAAAGATACCTTATGCTGATGGTAATCTACTGGATTATTTCTGGCTTTGTGGTTATTTTCATTTTATCAATTTGATTGATTAACGTTTTACTTAGTTATTTTCCTGTGAGCATTTGTAATTTTATTCATCTTGAAGGTATTAAAATGCAGGCCATTTGTTTACTGACATAGTTACTAGACTTTTTTTAACAAGATTCCATACAAAAGACTTTTGACCCCTAGTTTTGTAATGAGTCTTCTTCAGATATTTGTAGTTCGCAATATAGTAACTGAAAATAGTGTTCATATGGCAGTTGCAAATTTACTTTATATGACAAATTGTATTACTTTTATATGTAATTCAGGTAATGCAAGAAACGTAAGATTCCAAGTAATGTTTTGCTTTTTGATGAAGGGAGGAGGGATTTGAAGCAGTTGATGAGATTTATTCTAAAAATGTTGAAGGAAATATAAAAGTCTTTATTGTTGATTACCAAATATTATTTGCCAGTATTTTTGGCATGCTGTAAATAACTCATCTTCCAATAATTCATTTGAGTAATTAAATTTAGATTGCAAATTTTTCTTTTCAAATATTTTGACTCTTATCTTTCTGCTTTACTATTGTATCTTAATTGGTGTGGTCTATATAAATGGACAATAAATTATATATCTTTGTTATAGAGATCAGACAGTGAATAGAATTTGGTATTCATCCCAGACAGAATTATGATTGAATGTATTTGCAAGATTAAAGCACTGAATTTACTTTTTTCTAATTAAAGGCAATTAAAGATTTCTAGACACAAATAAAAGACAATGAATTGAGGAATAAGTGCAGGAGCAAGTCCATTTGCAGGTGAAAAGATGTGCCTTTGAAGCAGAACCAGCTGTATTTTCATTGAAAGAATAACAGTTTAGGAAGCTTTTCTGCATGTGCTTGCTTGATAGCATAATGTACTCATAAGCAGCTTATGCAGTATTCAGAAAATAACAGTGCATTAATTTTTAAAGCAGCAAAGGCAGAGGAAGAGCAGTACTGCCATATGATGATAATGAGTGTGGCTAGTGTAAAGTTGGCTGTTGAGAAAGAAACAGTGAGCTTCTAGAAAATGAACATTCATAAAACAATAACCAGATATTCACATGATAATGAGCTTGAGCAGCAATATCAACAAAGGGCAAAGATCTAGTCTTGTTTCTGGGGAAGGGTAAGGAATTGAACAGCAAAGAGCCAAAAGCAGTAAAGTAGTCTATTTTTTAAATTAAACTAAGGAAACTCCCATGAAAAACCATGTCATAGTTAAAATGATCGCTTTAAATATGAAATAATTCCTGGCATAAAGAAGATTTTGGAACATATAAATGACTGTATTTATCCCTAAAATAGTGTAATATGAGGAATTGTAAATGATAAGGTAATAAAAAAGTTATAATTTGTATTAAATATACGTTTCATACCTATCAACATTAATATATGTTTTAGTAGGTATCTTTGTATGTACTTAAATGTGTGTGTGTTTGTTTTATAGGGATAGCACTAATGCCAGAGTTAAACATGTTTTATTCTTACTAATATATAAGCAAAGGGACTTTTAACACAAGTAATATCTACTAATTAGAAATTATAACAAAATGGCTTTTATTTTGTTTACAAAGCAGATATTATGGATTTTCTGTACAGTATATGCAAGTAAAAACTATGAATTTGTGTGCTGCCATCTTTGCTACCAAAAACTCCAGACATAATTTGAAAATTCCTTTGCACTGATGTTTGCTTTTTAATAATGACTCAACTTTTAGTTAATATTCATAATCCCTGTTTAAGACTTGAAGCAGGAAATTCTGTTGGTTATGCACCATGAATTTTCAAGAATATATTTTTAAACTATATTTAACAGGAGGATACAGAGACAAACTAGTTTGGTTTGTTAAAGTTGCTTGAATTCAGAGCTGTACATACATTATTAAGTGAATCTTTGTCTTCTATTAAGATTACTTTCTATTAAGATTACCTCTTCGTCTTCTGCTAAGATTACCTGTGTGATTGGAAGAAACCAATCACAAAGGTAATCTTTCAGGGATTTAGAAAGATGTTTAAAATGATCCCAGGAAGAAGTATGCACTCTACTTTGGTCTTAGTTTTGTAAGATGTGAGCCATATGAGGAAATAGCCATGATTCCAGAGAAAAACAAAAAATAGAAATGATGGTAGAAAGAGAAAGTCCTTCAGTTTCAAAACTCCAGCTTATGTCAATCCCTTCAAAAATTGTTCTTTTTCCCTTATATTTTGGAATCAATCAATCAATCTCAATCTCTTTCTCTCCCATTTTCATGTTATTTCAAGATGAATTTCTGTCAAGGCAGAGGTTGCAGTGAGCCGAGAGTACGCCATTGCACTCCAGTCTGGAGAGCCCGGTGACAGAGCAAGACTCTGGCTCAAAAAAAAAAAAAAGAAAGAAAGAAAATAATTCTGAAAATGATCTAAGGATATCTCCAGATCTCCAGCACCCTCCACAGCTACCCAAACATATATCCCAATCAAGCTTGAGCTGCTGTTCACTAAGTCCAGGATCTTAAGTGACATCGAGTCTTCCTTTTATTCTGTTGTGATCTGGCCTAAAAGAAGAGGAAGAAATGTTTTTAAATTTTTGATAATTGGCTGTGCAGGGAAAATGAGTGTTACATTCTAGGAGCAAGCGAAGAAATATACGTTCCGGCTGTCATTCTGAGTTCTCTAGTTGGTCATAGTAGTTGTAACTTATGACTTTCCTTCTTCAGTATTCATTTTAGATATTCTTAGTTTGAATCTCGGTTCAAGAATCTTAGTTTGCTGAGTGTTTTTCCTTTGAAAATTTAAACATTGTATAAAACTTTATCATTGGTCAAAGTAGTACTTGAGTTGTCCCAGGAATTTTCTTACATCTTCCCATATTCCTTTTGACATGCACTATATATTACCAAACTATTTCAATGGACCTTGATAACCAGAATAAATTTCCTCAGCTAACACCATGATTGCCCATTTTACTAGTTTGCTTACAGGTATGTAGAATTCAAACTGCCTAGGTGGCTAGCTCAGCTTTCAATTCAGGAGAACTAGTATTGTATCTTTTCTTAGGTTACCTCTGTTTCCAGGTAAACGGAACAAAATGTAATACTCGAACTTTGGCCACTGGGACAATTTCTCTTTTTCACTGTCCTTTGGGTTTATCTCCAATGATAGCTATAGTACCATAGCAGTCTACTTCTAGCTGGTGTGAGAATATGATAAAGAACTATCTACAAATGCTTTTTAATATTAAAATTGTGTACCTAATCTTACAGTTTATTGAACTAGATAACCTCCAGTTCATGACTGGTAGCTCAGGCCAGATGGTCCCTGAGTCTCATGACCAGGTAGTCAGTTCTCCATCCATTTGGTAGCAATCCAGAGGTTGTTTCTTAGTGATGTTACTCGCTGAAGGAGGTATGGTAATGTTCAAATACCCTAGAGACTGACACTTTTCTTTTATTGGGAACTGCTGAAGGCTTGCTTCTATGTCTCAGTTAGCTAACAGATTCCATTGAATCTACCATGTCATAGCCTCCAAGAGATAGAGTATCTGTCACAGCAATCTACTGGAGAACCATTTATTGTCCCATGCTCTACTCGACTCTAGAAACTTTTCAAGTTCCCTGCATAGATAAAAATAAGTATTACAGGTTTAGAAAACAATAATATGAACAACCATGATTCATCATCCAAGTTAAAAGTTGAAAATACACCAGTAGCTAAGAGGCCTTTTATATACTCCATTGCAATTGCAGGGCCTTCCATCTTTCTGAGAGACAACCACAATATTAATTTTGTATTAATTCTCTTTATGTATTTGCCACTTAAATTTGTGCCAATAATCTATTGTTTAGTTTTGTCAGTTTATATAGGTGAACGTCATATAAATGAAATCTCGTTGTATATATTGTTATAAAATTTGCTTCTACTGAACATCTTGTTTTAGAGTTTTATTCTTGTTTATGGCCATCAATATAGTTCATTTATTTTCTATGCTTTATTGCATTCAATTTTTTGTATATAATGTTTTTTCCTTCTATTCTCCTGGTTTTGGACAATTATAGATTATTTTCAGTTTTTTTTCTGTGAGCGCTATATGAACATACTAATGAAGGACAGATTGTCACATTGAAATATTATAAAAGTACTTAAATATAGGCTGTATACAAGAAATTAACCTCATGAGCAAAATAGTTGAACAGAATCTTCTAGTGCTCATCCCCCCACAGAAACACCAAACTGAATATCCACACAAAAATCACCTTCATGAGAACCAAAAATCAGGTGAACCGGAACCTGGCTTTAACATCATATTAAGGAGTGAGGCACTGAAGTAGGGATTTGAAAGACAATCTTGAGCCACCTACACCACCCCTTTTCCATACTTCACCATTGGCCATGTTGTGTTGAGAGAGAATCTGTGTAGCTGGAGGAGGCAGAGTGCAGTTATTGTAGGAATTTGCATTGGAGCTCGGTGCTACCCTGTCACAGTATAGAAAGCCACACAGGGAAGAACTTAGCTGGTACCCAAAGAGGGAACATTTAGACTAGTCCTAGCCAAAGGCAAGTCTTCTATCCCAGTGGTACATACCTAAGTTTCAGCAAGCGCCATCACCATGGACTAAAAGGCTTTGGAATTCTAGATAAACTTGAAAGGCAGTCTAGGCCACAAAGACTGAAATTCCTTGGCAAGTCCTCGTTCTTTGCTGGGCTCAGAACCAGTGGACTTGGTGTGCATGTCATCAGAAATGAAATAGGAGACATTACAAGTGATACTGCAGAAATTCAAAAAAAAGGAGAGGCTACTCTGGGTTACTAAATGCCAATAAATTAGTTAACCTAGAGGAAATGGATAAATTCCCAGACTCATACAACTTACTATATTGAACCATGAAGAAATTCAAAACCTGAATAGAACAATAACAAGTAATGAGATCAAAGCCATAATAAGTCTTTCAACAAGAAAAAGCCCAGAACCCAATGATTTCACTGCTTAATTCTAGAAAACATTTGAAGAAGAAATAATGTCAATCCTACTCAAACTTCCAAAAAAATAGAGGAGAAAGGAATACTTTCAAACTCATTTTACAAGGCCAGTGTTACTATGATACCAAAAACAGACAAGGACACATTAAAACTACAGGCTAGTATCCCTGATGAACACTGATGCAAAAATCCTCAACCAAATTCTTGTAAACCAAACTCCAACAACACGTTAAAAAGATTATTCAACATGAGCAAGTGGAATTTATCCAAGGCATGCAAGGACAATACAATATACACAAATTAATCAATGTGATATATCATATCTATAAAATGAAGGACACAATCTTTCAATTAATAGTGAAAAGTATTTGATAAAATTCAACATCTCTTCATGATAAAAAAAAAAAAACCTTAAAAAAACTGAGTGTAGAAATAGCATATCTCTATATAATAAAAGCCGTTTATGACAGACCCACAGTTAGTATCATACTGAATGGGGAAAAACTGAAAGCCCTTTCTCTAAGATCTGGAACAAAATGAGACTGCTCACTTTCTGTCCCTTTTATTCAACATAGTACTAGAAGTCATAGCTAGAGCAATCAGACAAAGAAATAAAGGACATCCTGATTGTAAAGGAAGAAGTCCAATTATCCATGTTTGCAGATGATATGGTCTTACTATTTGGAAAAAACAAAAAATTTGACCAGAAACTATTAGAACCGTTAAGCAATTTCAGTATGGTTGCAAGAGTTGATTTTTGTACAAAATCAACATACAAAACTCAGCAAAGAGTCTGAAAAAAATTGAGAAAGTAATCCCATTTATAATAGCTGCTAATAAAACAAAATACTTAGGAATAAACTTAAGCAAAGAAATTAAAGATTTCTATAATGAAAACTATAAAACAATGATAAAAAATTGAACAGAACATATAAAAAAATTAAAAAATATTTATGTTCATGGATTGGAAAAATCAATATTGCTAAATTGCTCATACTATCCAAAGCAAACTACAAATTCAATGCAATCTCTAATGAAATACCAATGAAACTCTTTACAGAAATAGAAGAAAAATCCTAACATTTATATTAAACCAAAAAAAGCCTTAGAATTGCCATAGCCATCCTGAGCAAAAAGAACAAAACTGGAGGAATCTCATTAACTGACTTCAAATTATACTGCAGAACGATAGTAACCAAAACAGTATAGTACTCACATAAAATCAGACATACACACCAATGAAACAGAATAGAAAACCCAGAAACAAATTCTTACATCTACAATGAGCTCATTTTTGACAAAGGTGTTAAGAGATAACATTAATGAATGGACAGTCTCTTCAAAAAATGGTGCTGGGGAAACTGGATATCCATAATCAGAAGACTGCAACTAGAACCCTATCTTCTACCATATACAAAAATCAAAGCAAATGAATTAAAGACTTAAATCTTAAACATCAAACTCTGAAACTACTAAAGGAAAACATTAAGGAACCTCTCCAGAAAATTGGGCTGGAGAAAAACATCTTTAGTGACAAGCACAGACAACCAAAGCAAACATGAAGAAGTGGGATCACATCACATTAAAAACCTTTTCCTTTGCACAGCAAAAGAAACCATCAACAAAGTGAAAGAGACAACCCACAGAATGGGAGAAAATATTTGCAAACTATCTAACAAAGGATTAATAACTGGAATACATAAAAGCTGAAACAACGCAATAGAAAAAATTCAATAATCTGAGTTTTGAATGGGCAAAAGATTTGAATAGACATTTCTCAAAAGAAGCATGCAAATAGCAAACAGGTATATGAAAAGGTGCTCAAAATTATTAATCATCAGAGAAATGCAAATCAAAAATACAATGAAATATCATCCCCAGTTAAAATGGCTTTTATCCAAAAGATGCAAGAACAAATGCTGGTGAGGATGTGGAGAAAACCCTCATATGCTTTTGATGGCAATGTAAATTAGTACAACCACTATAGAAAATGGTTTGGAAGTTCTCCAAAAACCCAAAAATAGAGCTACCAGATGATCCAGTAACCCTACTTCTAGGTATATACCCAAAAGAAAGAGAATCAGGATATCAAAAATAGGTCTACACTTCTATGTTTACTGCAGCACTAGTCACAATAGCCAAGATTTGGAAGCAACCTAAGTGTCCATCAATAGATGACTGGATGCAGAAAACGTGGTATTTATACACAATGAAGTATTATTCACTCATGAAAAAAGGAATGAGATCCTGTCATTTGTAACAACATGGGTGTAACTGGAGGTCATTCTGTCAAGTGAAATAAGCCAGGTACAGAAAGACAAAGTTAGCATCTTCTCACTTATTTGTGGAACTAAAAATATTTAAACAATTGAACTCATGGAAATAGAGAATAGAAGAGTGGTAACCAGAGACTGGGAAAAGTAATGGGGAGGAGGTGGAGGGAGTGGGAATTGTTAATGGGTACAAAAATATTGTTTGTTAGAATGAATAAGATCTGGTATTTGATAAAACTTACTGTACACTTAAAAACAATGAAAAAAGTATAATCAGATTGTTTGTAATGCAAAGAAAGGACAAATTCTGGAGAGGATGGATACTCCATTTACCCTATTGTGATTACTATGCATTGCATGCCTTTATCAAAATAGCTCATGAACTCCATCAATATATACACTGTTACGTGCCTGCAAAAATTAAGTTAAAAAACAAAAAGCATTTGAAACATTCAGCCTGCAATATCTGATAGATTACCAACACTCAGCTTTTAAGCAGCAACCTCTGTTTTACTCAGCCATTATATTCTATTTTATAGTTATTATAAAAATTGTAAATAAATGAAAATCAATGTAAAAATTTAACAAATTAACTTTAAATGTGATGATAGCAAAAGTAAAGTTATGGAGGAGAAGTACTTCTTGAATGAAAAGCAGGAACCTCTGAAAATCTGCTTTTGTATAAAGCCAATGAGAACCCTGGTAAAAACTATCAAAATTAATGTTTTCCAGAAACCCGAAAATTAACTAAAATCTTTCAACCATCTAAGGAGTGTATATTCAAGAAAAACAGGCGAATCTCAGTAATATCTGCAATCTTAGTGATGTTTTAACTTGCCTTAATGATATCATCTGTTCTTCAGCCTTGCAACTACAGTAGTTAGGGAAGACGTTAGCATAGTAGCCACTGTAGAAGGCAAAATGCATTTAGAGATATGCAAAAGTCCCATCTTCAAGACTTGTCACTACTTGACCAGTCTGGAAACTCACTGAAAAGCCCCTTTCTCAAAACTTGTTTTTATTTGATCTTACTTAGAGCTAACTCTGCATGAAGAGCCCTTTCTCTGTGGCATTTGACAGAAACAATGAACTACAACTGTTTAACATAGTAGCTGCCTGGAGCATCATTCTAGTTGGGGTTAAACATAAGACTGACCAAAAAACTTAAAAGCAAAAACAAGGTAATGAGATGCCCATAGAGTTTTTAAAAGGTCTGACATAGATTCCTGGGAATCTAGAAGGCCATGTGCATGAGCAGGGCTATGCCATGCCCATTAAGGATTTGAGAAGCCTATAATCTCTTACCTCTTGGTGGACTTAAGGCTCTTCACAAGCAGAAGTGAAGGCTAAGGCATAACTGTTAACCTCTGTTATAGCATGGAGAGATACCCCAACACAAAAATATACACATTTACCCACATGCACATACACAGACACACACACACAAATACTCACATAGCTCCTCAGCAAAACTAAGAGACTTAGTGGTTCAAAACATTTTAAGGAAATATCTGTCCAGTCATTACATGATGTCTTAGTCCATTTTGTGCTGCTATAACAGAATACCTGAGACTGGGTAATTTATAAAGAAAAGAAATTTATTTTTTAAAGTTCTGGAGTCTGGAAAGTCAAAAGTTAATGCATCATCCTAATGGGAAAGAACAAAGGACAAGAGCACATGCAGGAGATCAAGAGGAAAGAACCAAACTCATTCTTTTATCATGAGCCCACTCCTGTGATAACTAATCCATTCATGAGGGCAGAGCCTTTATGACCTAATCATCTATTAAAGGTCCCACCTCTCAACATTGTTGAACTGGAAATTAAGTTTCCAACACATGAACTTTTCAGGACACATTTAAATTACAGCATTCCAGCCCTGGCCTTCAAAGTTCATGCCCTTCTTACAATGAAAGTACATTCATTCCATCCCAATAGTCCCAAAAGTCTTCCTTCCTTCCAGTATCAACTCAAAATTTCAAAATCCAAAGTCTCATTTGAAATCAGATATGGCTAAGACTCAAGGCATGGTTCATCTGGAGGCAAATTCCTCTCCATCTGTGAGCCTGTAAGATTAACCAAATTACCAAATTATCTGCTTCCAAAGTACAATGCTGGGGCCAGATGCAGTGGCTCATGCCTGTAATTCCAGCATTTTGGGAGGCTGAGACGGGTGGATCACCTGAGGTCAGGAGTTCGAGACTAGCCTGGCCAATATGACGAAACCCTGTCTCTACTAAAAATACAAAAATTAACCAGGCGTGGTGGTTCGTGCCTGTATTCCTAGCTACCTGGGAGTCAGGGGCAGGAGAATCACTTGAACCTGGGAGGTAGAGGTTGCAGTGAGCCAAGATCACACCACTGCACTCCAGCCTGGGCAACAAGAGTNAAAAAAAAAAAAAAAAAAAAAGGAATTATGTTGACACAAACATAACACAGACATTCACAGACATTCCCATTCCAAAAAGGAGAAATAGGCAAGAAAAAAGGAGTAGCAGATTGCAAGCAAGACCAAAACCCAAGAGGGAAAACATTAAATCTTAAAGCTGGAGAATAATATCCTTTGACTCCATGTCCCACATCCTGGTCACATTGGGGCATGTATTGAGCCCCCAAGGCCTCAGGCAACCCTCCCCATATGGCTTTTCTGGGCTCAAACCACCCAGCAGCTCTCACAGGTTGGAGTTTCTTGCCTTGTTCTTTCCCAGACTGCAACTGCACTCTGGTAGCTCTATAATTCTTGAGTCTCTGAGATGGCATTACTCCTGTAGCTTCACTAGGCATTGCCCTAGTCAGGGCTCTCTGCAGTGGCTTCATCCCTGTGACAGGTTTCTGCCTGGGCCGTCAAGCTGTCCAGTATATCTTTTGAAATCTAGTTGGAAGTCCCTATGGCCCCACAGCTCATGAGATCAGCAGGTCTGCAGAATCAGAACTACGTGAACCCTGCTATGACTTATCCCTTGTGCCCTCTGAAGCTGCAGCACAAGCTTCACCTGGATCTGCTTAAGCCACAGCTGGCATGGCTGAGGGGTGCTGTGATGGAACGTGAGAAACAGTCCCAAAGCAACTCCAGGTAGTGAATACCGAGGTCCCCTGGACGCATCTCTGGAGACCTGTTTCGGGAGGGGCATTCTCAGAGATCTCTGAAATGCCTTTGGGGTCTTTCTCTCATTGTCTTGATGAATAGCACCTGGTCCCCTTCTCTCTCTAGTAATCTCTTTAGCAAAGGGTTGCTTGGTCACACCTTTAGTATTCTCTCCTGAACGCACTGTTTTTCTTCTTTACATGGCCAGGCTGAGAATTTTATAAATCTTTCCCTTCGGCTTCTTTTTTAATTATAAATTTTACCTTTTAATCGTTTCTTTTTTCTTGCATCTCACTATATGAGGTCAAAGGCAGTCATGCAACTCCTTCAGTGTTTTGCTTAGAAATTTATTCTGGAAGATACTTTAGTCCATTGCTCATAAAGTCTTGTCTTCCATATAGTCTTTGACAACGAAGCAATTCAGACATGTTCTTTGCCAATTTATAACAAGGATGGCCTTTATCCAGTTCCCAATAAAATATCCCCCATTTCCATCTGAGACCTCATCAAAATGGCCTTTACTTTTCATGTTTCTATCATCATTCTGACTATGACCCCAAATAATCCTTAAGAAGATTCAGACTTTCCTTACAGCCCTTCATTTCTTCTGAGCACCCCCACCACCAGAATCACCTTTAATCCTTCTTTCATAGCAATACAGACTTATTCTAGCCTGCTCTTTCAAATTCTTCCCCCCTCCCTTTTGCACATTTGCAAAGCCACTTCCACATTTTCAGGTGTTTGTCATAGCAGCAGCCCTACTTCTTGGTACCAGTTTTCTGTCTTCGTCCATTTGGTGCTGCTATAACAAAGCCCCTGAGATTAGATAATGTGTAAAGAACAGAGATTTATTTCTTACAGTTGTGGAGACCGGGAAGTCTAAGCTTGAGGGTCCTGCATCTGGCAAGGGCCTTGTGAATGCATCATCCCTTAGTGGAAGGCAAAAGGGCAAAAAAGTGTGCACAAGAGAGAATGGGGACCCACTATCCACTTAAAGATTTCACCTCTCAACACTGTTGCACTGAAAATTAAGTTTCCAGCACGAATTTTGTGGGATGCATTCAAACCCCAGCAGATGACCACTAAGATAAATACGCAGAGACGTCAGTGATCTTATACTACTGAATACAGTCGTTATAGAATTAGCTTAGAAAGGTTACTTAACAAAGGGATTCTAATAACAACCAACGAAGAACAAATAACAGTAACAACAAACCTCAGGGGTGATCTAGTTTGCAGAGTTTCCACCTTACATTATCAAATATGTTTGATTTTCAGTTTAAAATTATGAAACACATAAAGAACTAGTAAGGTAGTTTATACATAGAAAAATGCAGTAGAAACTGTTCCTAAGGAAGTGTAGACATCGGACTTGATTGAGGCCCCAGATTGGCTTCATAGGCTTGAATTATCAAGTTTTTCTCTCCACACACGATTTAATGAGCAACTGTCAAATCGCGACTTTGATTATTGCATTACCAATATAACCAAAATCAAAATCAGATATGTTTGGAAGAGTCTACATATAAAATCTAGATTATGTAAGTGTTTTTTTTTTCCCTAGGTGTAAGTACTCCAAAGGCAGGCACTTCTATATTTTATATTTTTTACAAACACGTGGGTATAGGTATCTTTCTCGAAGCCATAAACATTTAAATGTTGAAAACCTCTTTGAGTACAATGGAATGATCTGGTTCTAGTTATAAAGAACTTAGCAGACACTCCTGTAAATGTTTTCACTTAGTAAACTAAAACCACATATTGCAATATAATACAGTTTTGGATATCATCGTCGACAAGGAGAATACAAATTTATGACAGATGCACTGCTTGGAAAAGTACCAGAAATACAATAACCTTTAATACAGTCTTTTTATTATAAATACGGTTTCAAATATTAATATCAACTTGAATACAAATCTGGAAGTATTATTCTCTAAGAATATAAGAGTGAATTAAAATAGAATACGTTATTTAACCAATGGTTACATGGCAGTTGATTTAGAGTGATAAATTTCTTATTTTAGTATTGACTCCTAGATATCTGAGTGTGTTTTATGACAGATACATTATACAAAATATTGCATAGCTGTATTAAAAAATGTGTGAGTTAAGATAATCCTCTTGCATTTGTTTATTCGTCCCCACCCCATAACATCAAGAGATTATTATAGGGTATATACAAGATAACATGGGGAGAAATGCCAGATATAGTATGCACTTAAAGTAAAATAAATAAATTAATTAAAAAAAAAAAAGAAAAAACAAGAAATTACTTTTTGACTTTAAGTTTACGATCTTCAGATTTCTTTTAGAATTTTCATTAGAAACTTACTTTGTAACCCTGACTGGAGGCCTTTGATGTGTGACCATTTTCATTGTTCTGAATTGTTTATGTCTCAGCAGGAATAATGACACGAATAGTTTGACTGTTGAGATGTGAAATCAGAGCAAACACTTGTCAAGATTTTTTCATCAAAATTAAATATTGCTAATTTAAAATGGGTCAGAGTAACATTTTTCTGTATTTTGTTCTTTCATGATTTAAATTTAGATCATTTGATACATATTATGACAATTGGCTTATTTCTAGATCATCAAACCCCATCATCAAATAATATTTATTAAGCTTCTGCATGCTCATTGATCCAGAATTATTGCTATATAATAGCAATTAAGGAAAGAGCATACAATCCTTTAAAAACAAAATACCTAGCTTTTCAGCCATACAAACTTTTATGTGTCTAATGGACACAAATACAGTGTTTCTTCACTACGTCCATCCATTTGACTCTCATTTGACTACCATTTCTAGTTCTAAAACTCTATATGAAATTTTAAAGATACTTTTGAATCATTAGCAGACACATTAAGATATATTGCACATTAAATTTTTATGATATACTTGAGTTCAGACCAACTGCTTTTAAATTTATTTCAATGTGAAGAAGGTGTGGAAATTGAAGTCAGAATTTGTATTATTTAGATGAAAGGAATGTAGCGATGAGTTTTGTAAAGGAACTGGTCATTGAAAGGAAAGGGAAAAGATGAAAATAAGGCAAAATAAGAATATAAAATAGCCAGAGAGATTATACTGTCATGTATTAACTCTTTCTGAGAATTTATTTACTATTATATTTAAGGCTCATTTTGACTCAGTTCCTAGTAAAAAGTTGGCTAAACAAAACAGTATATCATTTTAATGAATGCTTTACTATTCTTGTTCTTGTTGTTAAATCTACATTCTACCCAGGCTTTGCAATCCTGTTTTGTTACTCTTTGCTTCAGTCACTAGATGATACACAAAGAAAGGAAATTTTATGGCACTAACTCAGTTTTGGATGCTTTTGGCTGTGAAATGTGGAAGAAATTATTGAAACTAATCTAAATGTAGCTATCCTATAACTTCTATCTAGCTATATTTATTTTGTTCTCTATTAAGAGGAAACAAAAGAAAAATACATATTTCTCTAATGAATTCAGGATGCTAAAAGTTAAGTATTTATAGGTTTTTTCTTTAGTTTTTTACTTAAAGAAAGCTTAGGGATATTTCTTACTTATTTTTGAATGCTTAATGTGTCCGAAATAAAATACATTTATAATGAGCTGTTACTCTTTTACTTAGGAAAACAAAGTTTACCTATTAATGGGATCTTACATATCCTCATTTACTTGGGTATTTGTTTCCAAATGCCTCCAAAGGTTTATTTTCTTTACTTTAAATTTTGTGTTCTCTAAAATAAGTTTTTATCTTTTTTGACATTCACTATACATCAAATTGAAGATGTCCATCAGGATCTTCTTCCTGAAAAAGTAAGAGAGAAGGAAAAGTTGACCTTTGGTGACAAGTTTATGGTTACCACAACTGGGAACTGTTTGCAACTCTGTGTCCCTGTTTTACTATATTTAAACATTCTTTGACATCTCAAATGATTGTTGAATTATATACAAACATAACTCATTGTCTGAAGCTATTTCTTTCTAGGTAAACAAGATTACAAAAAAACTAAACCTATTTTACGAGCAACCAAATTAAAAGCAGAAGCAAAGAAAACAGCTATAGGCATAAAGGTAAACCTCTATTTATTTGATAAGTTTAAAATTTGATATGTGCATGCCATTTCATTTTCTAAAACTGGATTTTATAAATGTTGAATTCTAAATGTTTTATGACATTTCAAAATCTAAATAGAATGCCAGACTTGAAGGTTTTTATGAAGAATTTACTTAATGGAAAACATCCTTCCTATTCCAAGATTTTTGAAGGGCCTTAAAATGGTGTCACTTAAGAGAATCAGTTATACTTAAAATTGCAATTTTTTTTTTCTCTAGCTACTGTGTGCATTATTCAGACATTTCAGTGATGTATGTGGCCTTAGTCAAAAATTACTTTTGTTTTCAATAAATTTCATTTTATAGTTGTTTAAGCTGTAGTTGTAATGATATATACTGAGATCATTAATATATGTAATTTTACTCTACTTATCTTATTGTTGTCAGAACTCTATGATGAAATTATAATGACATTCCTAAACTTGTTCTTTCAGAATACCAGTGTTTTATCTGCTTAAGAGGGATAAATGCAACTGAGAATGATGTTAGCAGATATTAATTTAATGTGCTAACACAATGAAGCTCAACAAATTGCGTTTACATTATTGCCCATGTCAATCTTTTGCCAGGTATTTAGAGTTGAATTAAACTATTAATAGAAGAATTAATTTGGCAACTCTACTATCAAAGGTGTAAAATAAAAATGACTAGTACATATATTTTATTGAAATATTAACATGTTAAAAGGAGATTTTGGGTTTTATCTGGCAGATGAAAAATCAATTTTTCTAAGTTATAGCTTACAGCGAATGCCAAGGTATTACTACGAAGCTGTAACAGCTGTTGAACTGCCAGATGATATGTTTGGTTGTCTTCCAGAATTTGCTATTATGATCATGAAACACTGCCTTCTTTTCGCTCCTGATTACTGATTTTGATCAAGCTTTGTTGTGTGATGCAGTATGTTTTCACAGCACCCCCTCTTCAGTGCTGTGTGTCAGTTTGCAATGAAAAAAAAAGTAACTTGCCTTTTTGTTTAAAAGAAGATTCATCTTTTGAAGTATTTTTTCTAATTTCATGTGAAATTTTATTCATTAAAAAAATTCTTTATGACATGATTTTTTAAAAAGCAGTATTGAGTTTTTTCTTTAATGTTTGGTTACTTGATGACCATTTCTTGAAGTGAAAACATTGTCATTGTCCTCAACGGCAATATGTCACTTACTTTTATCTTTCACAATACAGTGAGGATTTTGTTGTTTTGGTTTGTTTCTTAGAAAAATGTGGGGAAACAAAATCCTCTTGTGGCACAATTTGATGAGAAGTTAAATGTTAGGATTTGAGAAATAGTGCAGATATTTATTTATTCATATACCACCTTTCTACATACACATCTTTTTTACATTTACTCTCATAATTGTTATTCTTTAAATCTGAAGAAGTAATAATGTTCCCAGGATGAGATAAGGTCTACCTTATAGTGCAATTATCTAGTATCTTTTTTAAAAACACTGTCGAATTTACTAATCTTTCTATGAGAACACATTTTTCTTAGATTTTATTTAATATTTAAGGTATCTACAGAAAACTTTCAAACTGACATCAGAGCATAGCTCCTTTTTAATAAGCTAGGCTATTATTTTGATTTGTAAACCTGTGGAAAACAAAAACCTTAACCTTAAACCTTGTTTACTTTGCTTGAAAATTTGTGTGAAGAGCCTATTAAGATGATATGAAACTTTTTAGAATCAGAACCTTGAGGTGTTTTACATTTCAAATCTGGCATACTAATTAGTTTGCCCTGTCAAACTTTGATTGCCTTGTCATTTTGGCATAGAATTTTAAATAACAAAGTTTCTTTCAGCAATTGCCATTTAATGCCTTTTAATTTCCCCAGTGAGTGATTTTATTCATATTGATAATGTCAGAGAAGCAACTAAGGACTAATGAACATCAAACATGTTTTGCTCTTATCTAGTTGATACAGATGACCATAATATTGTAATATCTTATCACTTTACTACATAGTCTTTTGAATGAATCATAGATATACTCTTCACATAGCTCAAATCTGTAGAAAATATGAACAGATACATGGATAGAAAAATAACAGCAAGGAGAACAGCACTAAGCTCAGGATAAGGAGGCCTAGAATTTGCCCCTTCCTTTTGCCATTATCTAGCTAAGTCTAAGTTGGCACATTTATAAAATGGAAATTTTGCCATTTACCTCATAATGTCGTCAGGAGAATTCAGTAATACACTAGAAACATTGAACATTGAATTGAACTCATAGAAGTCATTTATGAATTATTAGATGATTGAGAAAATATTTTTTGAAATAGCCATTTCCAGTTTGTGGAAGTCTCTCCTTCAGCGTTTGTCATTGGCCTTAAGATAACCTCCTAAAGGGTACATCATGCCACCATATTATATATTACAAAATGTTCTCAGATTGGCTTTTGAGATAGTATTATGGATATTAGTGTTGTAAAGTTTTAAAAACATTGCTAATTTTAATATCCCTGTATAAAGATTATACTAATTTCAGTCAGTCTTTTATTACATATTTATAAATTACAAAAAATATTATAATAGTATAGCACCTGTGAAAAGAAAGATGAATAAGACATGATCATCTTGGAAGAGTTTATACAAGAAATCACTTCCAGATTTAATTACCATATCAAATCAACAGTACTGATTGAGAAACATGGGCTAGGGACATGAAGAATTATACAATAGGAGCTTAACCCTCAGAGGCTTCTTGTGCTTTTTGTAAATGCATGTTTGGTAATAGAAAGTGTTTTATGGGAAAAGTTAGCAATTTTCATATAAGATGTCAATATATTATTCTGAAATCTAGACTTAATTTCTACTGAGAAGGTACTTTTCATTTTCTTTGTTTTACAGATATAAAGAAAATGTCATAATTTATGGCCCAGTAATGCAATGAGTGCCACCTAAAAGCTATTTTCACAACTAAGTTTGCTATTTAGTTGCCGCTCAATTAGATCATTTTTCAAGAATTACAGCATCACTAACATCAATAACTTTTTTCATAATGTAAATACCCATATTTTCTAGCATTTAAAAGGAAAGGATTTTTACATTTTTTAATGAGATGATTTTTTTATTTAAAAGGTTTATATGAAAAGCACAATTATAATGAAAGAATAACGATCACAAATTTAGTTTTGTTACATAAATAAAATATTCAAGTGCCAACCAGATCCTGCCAGCAACCCCTTAGGATGAGCCAGCTTGAAATGTTATGTTTGTTCTTTTTGATTTAAAGCTAAAAATGACTAAAGGGGGCAATGGGGTCATAAATGCCTATAGGTCTATAAGTTACGGTTAGTGTCACCATCATCCTGCAAGCATTATTTTCAAATTTTACCATTGTTTCAACTCTCCAGACATTCAGCCTCTACAATGCTTGTCTCCTCAATGAAGAGATGATTTTTGAAGAAAATTATTTGCTATACATTTCTACCCAGTACCTTTAAGCCACACCCACACTATACTTTGAAGAGATGTAATGAATTAATGGATCTTCTGAAGTTGTGTTCTATGAATATTCTCTATTTCCTACCCCTTAAAAGCCTTTTCATGCCTCTAGATGCTCTGAAAGTATATAGTGAAATGATACAGAGTTGTTTTAAGGACAAGGAGTTGAAAAGCAGCAATTAGAATTGATTATCAATAAGTTACGAATCATAGCCTCCAATCAAGAGTACAAACTTAATTCTTGCATTAAGCGTGGGTGAATGGTGACTGCTGTTGAACAGTTTTGTTGTCCACTATACAGAACAGATGGAGTTTGCAGTTGTGTGTCACTTGTTTATTACATCCTCTTAAAATTAGTAGCTGTGTAACCAGATGGGTCTGGGAGCACAGCTGTGGATATAAGAAAATAAATG
The DNA here is from genome assembly GCF_001604975.1 of Cebus imitator. Classification (NCBI taxonomy): domain Eukaryota; kingdom Metazoa; phylum Chordata; class Mammalia; order Primates; family Cebidae; genus Cebus; species Cebus imitator. Next base: position 3,265,867 of record NW_016107424.1, on the reverse strand, counting down.
AAACCTGTCTGATGCTGCCATGCCCTTTTGAGATGCCAAAGTGTTTCAATTGCAAGAAAGAAAAAATTCACTTCCCTTTGACATTATATTGGTATATTAGATTTAAAAAATGAAATCTTACAAAAATCTTTAACCTGAGTTTTTCAAACTGTTGGTTTTTATTAATATTTATTTTCATAGTTTGGAAATCTAAATAAATGTTATGAAGCTAAAAATCTGTATAAAATACCTATTTGTAAATTCAACATTCATGTAAAAATTTCATGGTGATTATAAGCCAAATTCATTTTAATGTTTTTAAAGTTAATTTTACTGACTTCATCTTCTTGTGAAGTGTAAACTATATTCATGTAAATGTAAATGAATAGCTTCTCTGTAAAACAGTGCCAGGTAAAGGGCACAATATACAGTAGAAATTAGAATATAGTATTACACCCCTCAGGATACTGAACTGGCACTTTATTTGTTTGTTTGATTTAGCCAAATGATATGTTAATATTAAGAAAGTTTCTGGAAGGTATACTCACAGACACATGTATACATACACCTACTTTTTGAGAGATAATATGATTTTCATCATATGAGTAAATTTTTTAATCATTATTTCAATATAGTTGATTAATCCACATCACACCACAAATGAAAAATCTGGACTCATCCTTCACAGCTGTGATAAACTACACTGTATCATGATTCATGAGTTAGGAGTACTCTGTTTTGTTCCCCTGCAATATGAACTATAGACTTTAGAATTTAAAAATTAGAGTTTCAGCAAAGTCACTTGTAATGAGAATGTATACAGAGATACAATCTAGAGACCAGTTATAACTGTTTCTTTTCAATGAAAAGGAATAATTTAACAAATCTGAGTTCAAATGTTATCATTAATACTAAACGTATTGAAGCAACAAAGTTAAACACACTTAAATAGAAAATAGATCAACTGTGTAGATACAAACTGCATTGCTTGTATGGAACACCCTGATATCCAAATTATAAAAATATATTAAAATGATAAATTTTATTGCTACTATTAGGAAAAAACAAATTCGCTAAAAATAATAATACCAATGACTCACCCACTGATGCATTCGCCATTTCATTGGGACTTACCAAGTACAAAACAAGTTTCTTAATGGCAAAAAGTGTTAAACAAAAAGAATATGAATCTTAGGTACAAATTACTCGTTCTAAACTGTGGAATAATATGGTTGTTTTATCTGGTGAAACTAATAATGTTAACCAGTCTCTTCTCAGCAATTTCAAGTCTGCTTTTTTTTCTTCCCAGGAAGTTGGCCTTGTACTTGCAGCTATATTGGCACTGCTACTGGCTTTCTATGCTTTCTTTTATCTCAGACTCACCACGGATGCTGACGCTGATCTGGACCAAGATGAAGATTAGCTAAGCAGCAATCAATGCATGAAAGGGAAATAACTTTATCAAAGTATATTTTGGGACCAAAACTTTCAATACTGAAACTACAACATCTTTAATTCTCTCTGCTGATATTTTCAGTTTGCAGAATAAATAGTTGCATAGGTTATCAAGAAAAGACCCTTACCTAGCAATGCAGTATAATATGTGCTCCTGGATACTTTTATATATCATTCTGCTTTGACAGACACTCTACACATGATACATTTAGATAAAATGGAAACTAGACCCTAAATTTTTCAAATGTTGTTGCCAATTTGTGTGTGTAATTCCATCACTTACACAATTACTAAGTCTATTTTTGCTCTATATACATCATAAGTAAAAGTATATATTCTTATTTATAGAAACATACTCAAATCACATTCAGAAAGAACAAAAAGTCATGGGAAATTTTTTATTTTACAACAAAGACCCTCTCTCTTTCTAGACGTATTTTATATCATTAGAGCGACTATCTGCACATACATCTACAGTAATCTTTTTCCTTCTTTGCCAACTGTTCAGTGCACATGTGCTCCATCAGAAATGGCACCTGGATGACAGAAGCTCAAAGAGTCACATATGTCTCTAAAATAGAGTTCTTTTCCTCTTGGGCTGTCTGAACTGGTATAAATAGAAAGTTCAGTTGATCTTGATTTTAATTAACTTATTACTCTATTAATATAACCTTGAAATTCTATTTTAATTATGTCATTCTGGCTGCTTGTAGTATCAGTTTGCCCCTCTTGTTAGGAAGATATGAAACAATCTGTTATTTAATTGTGCAGTCTTTTTCACATAATAGTAATAGCAAAAATCTTACCTACTCAGAATCATCTTCTTAGGTTGTCTCCTAATTCTGAATGATACAATTGTTTTATAAAATTACATTTTGTCTCTTGAGAATTAATCAATTAGAGCTCTTTTAGGGACAAAATAAATAATAGAAGAAAATATATGCCTCATATTATTTTCATATGTAATTATCTGTTTATATAATTTTTCAATGTATTTTGCATTTGTGGGAGCATAATGACCTTTACATTCAATATTTTTACTGGTAATTCAATTTTTAAATATGCTTTTACAACGTGTGAACACATAAAGCTTAGAAACTGGAAAATACCTGTCTACAGAAAGTTATTAGCTACTACCTTATGTAAAGATGCATAGAAAATGAAATTGTTGGAAACATGTGCACAAAGTGTTTTATATTATATACTTTGTATTTATGAAGAATTAATAAAATATTAAGATTGTTTTCATACTAGCCAAGAGAAGAAATCTGTGGGAAATATCTGAGGAGTATAGAGGGCTTTATAAGCACTGTTTCTAAAAGATATTCTTTGGTAATTCTGCAAAAAGTCGAATGTGACTGTAGCATTATGTTCTGTAGAATTTTTTCAAGTAGCATAATTTATTTCATTGGTGTGAAAACAGCCAAAGGTTCCAATATCCTCACAAATCATTTATGCCAAACATCTGAGGGCAAAATTTAGCCAGTGTTATTTACTAGATTCTTCCCTTTGAACTCACAAACTCAAGAGACAGACCAAGAGTTCTTATATACTCACCACAGCGGACCAATCCAAGTGGCATTTTTAGGAAAGGTTGCAGCATTTAATGCCATGTGGTATGTCTGTTCGTCAAGTGGGTGGCAAGGGAATATCCAAGCTGGCATTTTGGATATGATGGGCCTTTTACTATCCTGAGTGACATGCCACATGTCAAGAAATACTGCTTTCCGCCCCCTACACCCGTCACATTTACGTGAACAATTTTCATTTAGTTATTTCCCTTTCCATATGGTGTTAAAAACAGTCATATTAAATAAAGATTATTTCTAGTTTTCAGTGGTAATTTAAATGAGAGGGTATGTAATAATTGCTTATTAGATACTTATCCAAATGAAATGTAACCGAGTTGACAACATTTAAAATAGGTGATTATGCTCTTGGAAATGCTTGAAAATTCATCATCCTGAAAAAAACTTTACCATTCTGTTTCACCCTTGAGGTGTTTTTTGGGGAAAAAATGTTTTTGATAGTAATAATTATTAGTCTAAATTTCATTGCCTAGTTTTATTAATATCCTGTGTCTACAGCTAGTCCATTCGTATGACTGATTGATTTATAATGGCACCAGAGAACCGTAAATTTCAAAGGCTAAACTCTCGGATTTCAGTAAATAGCAGGTACAGTGACACAATATATGTTTACACAACACCGTTTTCACAAAATGCAAATTTTGCAAAACTCACATTAACTGGGAAGGAGCCAACCCTCTGTAGAGAAATCACAGATTGAAAGTCTGGTTTGAATCTTTGAAGACAGAAAGGTGATATCCGGCCTGCTGTTTTAAAGGGACCACACTTTTGAATACCGAGTGGTGTTTGGCATAAATCTGAGACTGGCACCAGACACAAATTTTAGACATGGGTATTTTCCCTCCAACAATTCACTACTCAGAGCAATTCAGAAGACAAAAACAGAAAAAATCGTAATGATTTTTTAAATGTTAGAATCTATTTGTTAACATACTCAGCAAAATAAATTTCAACTAATCCAATAGACTTAAAATATAGCCTATAGAATACTGTGATTGAAGTTTGAAGGCTTGCTGGTTCTTATTTTGCATATAAGTTTAGACAGGCTAAAGAATGTATAAATTCATTTGAGACGACAGAGAGTATTGTAAAAATATAACCTCATCTAGAATTTGTTTAAAAACAAGCAAAAGCCTATTTTAGTACAAATGTAGGGTGGGTTGTTGCTTTAAAGTGGCAAAATACTTCCAGATTTTCTATCTTTTTAAAGACAGAAGAAATACTCTCACCCCAACCAATGACTGTAAGATCTTGAGAGTATGCTGTTATTCATTTCTGTAATTCCGGTAGTGTAGTCATCTCCATATAAATTTAATAACTGCATGTTAAAATTTAAGTTAATGTCTCTTAGTCCTCTCAGAGTCTGTCACAGTTCTTTGTGTAAAGTAGATGATCAAAAATTGTTGAAATTTAATAAATAAAAATTAAAATCACAATATCAATCAACTCAGTGTTTGCCATTTATGGTCCTTGGTTGTACTGGGATATATATGTGTTTCATCCTGAGTCTCTTTAAGATCAAGTCAACTAGCATTAAGGTCACTATAAAATAAAAACATTGCTCTTCTAGGGAATCAAAGATGCTATTTTTATCTAAGAATTTATTAAAAACTATACCCAATGTTTGAATTCAACTTAGCATGCATTTTCACTCCAAATGAAAATACAACTTAATTTTCATTATAATGTTTATGCGACTACTAAAGCACTATATTTTCCAGGTTCTAAAATTATATAGTCAATGATAATTCAGTAGAGCAAATTGTGTGATACATGAGCTCAGAAATAAACTTCTAGAAATTAAACTTACTCATTTTAATGTATTACATCCATAACATAAAGTTGTTGAGCCAGAGACTACCTAAGATAATTTTGTATTTTCTCCTTGCCAACAATTAAACTTCTTTACACTTACCTGGGGCTTCTCTGGAAGATTCCTACCACTTCTCCCTTAGCAGCACTGCCTTCTTTTATTAGAATTGCTCCAATGCAGCCTGGATAGAATGATGTTTGCTAGATTTTGTTCCACTTATACCATATTTAGAATCAGTGCAACCCACAGTGAAAAAAAAAAATTGTAGCAGATGAATTCAACCTACAGGAACATTCTTACCATTTTGTTCATATTTTAGCTATAAAGGTAAGTATACTAGGAACTGGGAGAGTCATGTAAAGAACTACACTAGTGTGGAAATATCCATAGTGGATCAGTAATTGAGTTAAAACAATTGAATTATATCTGCGTTCTGCAGAGTGCCTCCTTGTTATACAGTTTTTCTATCCCTAGCAACAGATATGTGATTCTTATTTCAAGAAAAATAAGAGACTTTACATGCCAGAAGATTTTTTGATGACAGTACTCCCTCCTATTCTTCATTTTTTAAAACAACAACCAAATTGGTGGGGAGGCAGCCAAAATTTGAGGTACCAATGCCTCTCGAACAGATGTCGCACCATTATTTTTTAGCTCGTTTAGATGAATAAACATGTTAAACTGTGAAGTATTACATTTTAGATTTTTTCATTAAAAAAAGAGACAATCTGTTTACTGTCCTAATTGAGAAAACAATCCTTGTGGTTGCCAGTTTTGGCAGTCATAACAATGAACTATAAATATTTGGACCAATCAAGTAAATGGTGACTATAAAGGCTATAGCATGTGTAAAGTTCTGTTTTCACGGGCACCCATCTTAGTATGGCATTTTTTTCTCCTGACTTCTTCAAATACAATTGTTTGTGTGAAACTGAAGTTTCATGGTAAGCCTAAAAGAAATTGATTTCAATATCTAATTTCTTTCTAGCTTATCATCCTTTTTAGTGTTCAACTATCCATCTGCTTGTAACAAATTGCTTCTGCAGTTGCTCTATTGAAAGTGACAAGGCAGGTCTTCACTGCATCCCCTTCTAGGTATGTCCTAGGATAACACAAAATTTAGAGGCTTTTTCTTTTCATATTTGTATAGTGAGATTGAAGATATTTTGAAAGTCTCTTAAATCGCAGCAATTTTATTTCTAAAATAAGATTTTAGAAACAATGTTGGATATAATTCTTGCCGTAGTGGCCATGAGGTGGAGTTTATCATCTTAGCACCTATTAGGATGGTTTACATTAAACAGCAGTGTGGTAGTTGGTAGATTAAAGAGAAATAACCCATACATGAAAAATAATTTATGATGCTAGCTCCCAAACATTTGTGATCCAAATAGGGAGTGCCCTTCTAGGTATCTTAAGAGTGGGTTTGCTCCCTTCTCCAATTCTTCAACTTCTACCCTATCTGTCTCAATTCTGATTTCCAGCCAGTCTCTCTTCTCTCAGTTTTTTTGAACCTCACTTCTACTTTAATAGGTTAGCACTCTCTTGTACTTAACAATGTACTTACTGTATTAACCACCTCTGCCCTTTTATTTAGACTCGTCATTGCTCCTCACCTACTTTTTCCACGGTCTCTTACTTATTGCTTGCTTTTTTATCACTAACCACATGTATTACACAAAAGTAGAGAGAATAATGTAATAATCTCAATCTATCCATTACCTAGTTTCAATAGTTATCAGTATGTCCCCACTCTTTCACATATTTTCACCATTTTTTATATTGAGGTATTTTAAAGCAGACTTCAGATATGATGTCATTTTACTGTAAATATCTCAGCATGAATCTCTAACAAGAATGCTGGTCTTTTGTTGGTTGTTTTTTTGTTGTTGTTGTTGTTTTGTTTTGTTTTTATATAACCAGGAAGCTATTAGTAGAATTAAACACTTATTTCTTAATATAATCTAATACTGTCAGTATTCAGACATCCCTCATTGTTTCCAAGATGTCTATTTACAAGAGATTTTAAAATCAAAGTCCATGCTGCATTTGGTTGCATGACTCTTAAATTTCTTTTATTCTATAAAAAATAATCCAGGCCATTGACTTGCTGAAGAAAACAGGTTATTTGTCCTTTTGAATGTGCAGTAATTTAGATTTATTACTTTTCATTGTTATTCATTTTATTCCTCTATTTTTCATATTTTCTATAACGTGATTATGAGATATTAGGCTAGATTAGATTAGTTTTTTATTATTGTGGTTTGTTCTTAAGCCTAGAGTATTTCTTAGTACTTAACCAGTTACATAATATTTCATAGTCTTATTTGTGATGCTAGACTTATCAGTGAGTTGATGTGCTAGTAATGTGATTCTCTGCAAAATAAGGTTTTTCACCAACATCATATTTCCTGGATTCATTATCTCATCAGGCACTTCAAAACGGTGATATTCTGTCATGCCTTCAGCATTTGTTAAGCGGAGTTTTGATTTTTAAAAATAATGTTATTTATCAACTATTTAGCCACCTGAAAATAACAGCTTATCCAGAAGAGGAAGGATATACTTGAGTCTTTCCCTTTATTAAATTTCAGAGTAATGAGTTAACACTCCCTAATGGTTACAAATGAAGATTTGTCATTGCTATTGCTGTTGCTGCTTTTATTATAGTATAGTTATATATTTCATATATATGATGTGTTTCACGCCATTGCCATCATCATTCTTTTCAGTACTGAGATGAGAATTCAATTATCATGCTTAATATTAGAAGTATTCTTATTAAAATCATGACAGTTTAATGTTTTTACACTGTTTAACGTTTTTCTGAAAGTAATAACCAGCGTAATTCAGTTTTTAAAACAATAGGAATACATAATAAATATGGCAAAAAAATGGAAAAACTGAAATTTTAAGATTACGTGGTTGACTAGAAAACTAAGAAAATATTGTATAAGATTAATATAACATATTTCTTTAGATAATATGTAATAATAGCTTTGTTTCTCTACATAAACATAATAACTAGAATAGTTAAGTATCATAATAGAAAAATGTGTTTCACCATTGCAATTAAAATTATGGACTATGTAGAAAAAAATCAGCAGAAATGTATGAGTGCTCATTGATAAAATGCTCTATAAGATAACATAATGAAGTTTTAATTAAAAAGACACCAAGTGTCTCCCTGGATGGGAAGATTCAATGATATACAAATAAAAATTTTCCTCTATTTTGTACATAGAAATAGAAACCTTGATCTGTAATATATTAAAGTATATTACAAAGTTATAGTAACTAAAATAATGTCATAGTCAAGAAAAAGTAGACAGATCAACAGAAAACAGAAATGCGGTGTCCAGAAACAGATCTAAATATATTCATTTAATGTATTACATATGTCATGCAGATGGAAAGATAGATTATTAATTAAATGTATTGGAACAATTTCATATCCTTTTAGAAATTAAAAGATGCTTATATCATTACTTAAAACACGATTAATTCTGGTGGAATTTCTGATTTCTATATAAAAAAATGAAACCATAATATGTATTAGAAGAAATTACAGGTAGACATCTTTAGAATCTTTTTGTGGGGAAATTATTTCTAGGCATTGATTCATGAGTTAGAGGAATTACTGTTGGCTTATAACACATTAAATTAAAATCTAACATGCAGCCTGGTACTCAGTGTTAATTAAGGATGTGAAGAAACAATCTCTTTCACTCGCTTGAGGGAATGATAATCTCACACACTTTCTGGAAGGCACTTATGTTTCAAAAGCTTTAAATTTCATGTATACTTTAGAAATTCATGTGACAATAACAGTAGTAGGCAAAAATGTATTAACCACATCACTGTTTATGACCAAAAAAAATTAAATAAAAGTGATGTAAATGTCCAATTTAGAAATAGTTGAAAAAGCAATTATAAAATATTAAATATGATGCAATTCTATTTTGTTTAAATATACCTGTCTCTGTGTGTTTAACTACTGGGAGGACTAGAAGGAAAATGTTCTTCTGAGCTACAACTTAAGTCCATATACCTAGTAGGTCTGCCTGCCAGTTTCCATTACATTCTTCTATATTCATTCATTCAGTATTCACTCATTCATTCTATATTTATTTGTCCAATAACTCTTGCACTTATTAGATGCTAATATGTCATCTATCTGAATTCCACAACAAAAGCACTATGGAAAAATATTCACTGAGAATTTGAAGAACACTTCAAAAAGGAACTGATATTTGAGTTTATTCATTGTTCATTAAAAAATTTTACTTATTGAGCACTTGCTACAAAGTCACTGTCCTTTGTGCTTGCAACAAATCAGTGAACCTTAAAAACAAAAAACCTACTCCCATTATTATGTAATCTGGAGAGATGTCTGCATTTAACCCACCTTGCCGATCACATCCCTAGTGGTACTGCAACCTTGTTTTGTTTTCAAAATAAAAGAGGAGAGACTTTAAGATGTTGCTTTTATCAAATAAATAAGCTATTGTTTTTTCAAGAAATTTTAGACACACTCTAAGACAAAACTCCTAATGTAGTTTTTTTAAAACCTTTTTTTAATGTGAGATTTTTAATACCTAGCATCTCGTCTTGAATTGTAATCCCCAGATGTTGGAGAGAACTGGTGGAAAGTGATTGGATTATGGGGGCAGCTTTTCCCATGCTGTTCTCATGGTAGTCAGTGAATTCTCATGATATCTGATGGTTTTATAAATGGAAGTTTTTCCTGCACTGACTCATGCATTCTTTCTCACCTGCTGCTATGTAAGATGTTCCTCTTCTCCTTCTGCCATGAGTGTAAGTATCCTGAGGGCTCCCCAGCCATGCGGAACTATGAGTCAATTAAACCTCTTTTTTTTATAAGTTACCCAGTCTCAGGCATGTCTTTATAGCAGTGTGAGAATGGACTAATATAGTAGCTAAATAATGTCTTAGAAATCAATGTTTCATTCTTAGAGAGTTTTTGAAACTTTTCTGTGTAAATTTTTTATGGATGCGCTAATTACGTCTGATCTCCATTTTCTCTTCATTTTGTAATCTGAAATGATTCACATATAAAATCTGTGAATATTATATATATATATATATATCTGTGAATATTATATATATATATATATATATATACCTGTATGTCAGTGAAATAATAAAATAAATAAAATGAATACTCTTGTATCCAGTGCCCAGCTTATCAACATTTGATATTGCTTGACTATTTTAATTTTTGCCATTTTGCAGTGTGTATAAAAATATTTCACTTTAAAATTTTCATTTTTTTATTACTGGTGAAATTGAACATCTTTACATATACTTTATCCATTTATATTTTCTCCCTGTGAAAGCTCTGTTTACATTTATTGCACATTAAAAAAATTTTTTTGCCTTTAAAATGAGTAAGAATTACTTGTATCTTGTTATATTCTAATACTAATTTTTCATCAGTTACATGTGTGTATTTCATGTCACAAGTACACCATTAGAATTTGTGTCTTATATTTTCACTTTATTTGTGTTATCTATTGATAAAGTTCCTGATTTTAACGTAATCAAACATATCAATTTTTTTTATTTTTAACAATTACTGAGATTTAAAGAAAGGTTTCTTGCCCCAGGGTCTTGAAAACATGTTTGTATATTTTCTTTCACGATTCTTTTTATTTTACATTTAAATCTTTAATCTCATCTGGCATTGATTTTGTACATGGTGTGAAATTTACTTTTTTCCATTGGCCTAATAATATCTCAGTGAGGCCTACCTTGTAAAATCATAACTTCTTCACCCACCCTGGAACAGCTCCCCTTGCCCTGCTTTAATCTTCTCTTAAGCACTCCTTACCACTTGCCACATTCAGAGTTAGTTCTATGTTTCTTGTTCCAGTACCATTTATTGAGTTGCCCCCTCGTTTTCATACTGACTCCCTTTCCCACCTCAGTTAAACATCAAGTATAGAGGCTGCGATCCAGACTCTGTATTCTGGCTCATGGACTGCTCTGTTTCATGATCTAGATATTTCATTGTCTATCTCTGTGTCATCACCACATTGTCTTAATAACTGCACTGTTATAATTGTCTTCATATTATATGGCTAGTCCACCACCTCATTCTTCAGAAGTGACTTGGTTACTTGTGATTGTTTAAACTTCTATCAAATATTAGAAATAGTATTTCTAGTTCCCCGACAAACCCTGCTAAAAAATTTACACTGAAACTCCATTAAATCAAGTTGGTGAAAATTATCATATTTAATATATTCAACCTGCAGCCCAGTGAACATGGTATATTTCCCTATTTATTTAGGTCTTTAAAAAATGATTTAAGCAAACCTTTAGATGTTTCTTCATATAAGTCTTGTAACTTTTTGTTAGAGTCATTCAGATTACTTTTAATATTTATGTATGGTAAATATTTATTTTTAAACTATATTACCTATTGGTTGCTAGTGTATGGAAATACAAAGGACTTTTGATCTTATAAAAATAATATTGTTAACTAAGTTATTAATTCTAATCCAGAAGATTCATTTGAATTTTGTATGAGGACATAACAATGCATTCAGGTAATTATAATTTTCTTCTTACGTTCCATCTCTAGTATTGTTTATTTTCTTCGATTCTTAGAGTTTGATCTAATAAGTTCAGTACCTTATTGCATAGAAACTTTGATGGTGAGCATCTCAATCTTGTTCATGCCATATTCTGCAAGTCTTCATGCAACTTTCCTCTTCTTAGTGAGGCCCACCCTATTCCCCGTTTAAAATTGCAAATCCCCAAACATTCTGGGCCTTCCCAGTCCTCTTATATTTCTCTGAAGCAGTTATTACCATTTGACATAGTCATATGTTATGTGCTGGTTTGTTATTTATCTAACACCACCATGAGTCATGGACTGAATTTCTATCAAGTTATTTAGAGCAAATGATTGAATGAATAAAAATATGTTTATACCTTATGCTGCCAAATTCTTTATTGTTACACATAGTTTTACCATTGATTCTCCATGGATTTCCAAATGTGCTATCCTGTCATCTGTGAGTAAATAGCGTAAGCTGTTCCTTTCCAATTCTTATGTTGTTAGTTGTTACTGCTTATCTAAGAACATTGAGTAATTAGTGCCATCAGCATAATGTTAAACAATTATAGAGATAGTGGCCATCATTACTCCTGATCTTACTAAGAATTACTGTGTTTTACTATTAAATAAAAAGTTTGCTTTACTTTAGGACTGATCTTGTGTATGCCTGAGTGTGTGTGTGTGTGTGTGTGTGTCTGTGTGCGTGTGTATGTGTGTGTTGGGGAAGGAATATATACATATATCTAGTCAATGATATTTAATTAGTTATTTATCAATTATATAAAATACAAAATGGATTAAAAGTTATCAAATTATCAAATGATATGTATAATTTATGATATATAACTTTAAAATTATATAATTATACAGTTTACAAGTAAATGAATATATAATTGTGTATGAGTATTATAATTAATAAAATATTATATAACATTTATTATATAATTTTACATATATAAATCTGTATATATTTTATATAAATATGTAATATGTAAATACATAATTTACATATAATTTATTAATATATAATATAAATTCATGAATATATATATATCCAGTGTATGTTTACATTAAGGAAGTATCCATACATTTTTATTTTCAAAGGTTTACCAAAATGGTTGTTGAATGTTTTAATCATATATTTCAGCATCTATGGAAATAATCACATTATTTTTCTATGTGAAAGTCCCACTATAGGGATGCATTTTGTAATATTGGACTATCTTTGCATTATTGGTTTAAATCTCACCTATTTTGCTGTGTTACTTTTTTATGAGGTGCTGTAGTCTGCTAATTATTTTTTATTATTACATCAAATTCACATATGATATTGTTCTTTACTTTTTTGATATATTTTTCAGAAATAAGCATCAATATCTCACTTGCTTTATAAAATGAATTTGTGTTGATATTCATAACTATTGCATCTTTATTTTGAGTTGCAGCTTTAAGCATTATAGAGTATTCTTAATGCCTTTGTCCTGAATTCTGATTTTTCTTATATGAATATTGCAGTTTTTCCTGTTTTATTGTTTAATTTTCCTGCTGTATCTTTTCCCATTCCTGTAATTTAGCCTTTTGGAATCACTGTATATTGCCTGGCCCTCACATAGAAAATAAAGTTGGGATTTGCTCTACGAGCCAACTTGAAAATTTTTCTTGTAACAGATGAATTAAACCCATTCTTATTTTTTTATATGGCTGGTATGTTGGTATCCATTCTATATATAAGTCTGTGTTTCTGCTACTATGTGTATTTTGTTATATATACCGTGTTTCTCTGTTTGGTGGTTCGTTGCTATTTAAAAAATATTTGGTGTTTTTGAAAGTGTGCAATTTTATTCTAATGGTTACTTCAGTATTTATACTTTTTAGTACCCTTAATATACTTTTTAAATAAATTACCTTTTACTATGTGGGCTGTAAATCTTACATTATACTCTTTTACTCTCATCTATTACTTATGAAACAGCCAATGATCTTATTCTACTTTCTCTGCAGTTTAATTTTTCACCCTTGTAAGTAACTTGATCTTATTGCCTATGTACCTTGAATTTTTTTTGTCTTTAAATTCTAGTTGTTTTTCTAGGAGACATCTCAGATTTTCTCACTTTTGAGTTTTCCATGCACAGAGTGGGGCTATCAAATATGTGAAAATAAGCGTTTATTTAGTTCTGAAAGATTTTTAAGATTATAGTTTTATATATTAGTTATATTGCATTGTTTTATTTTTCTCTAGAGACTTCAATTATATGTGCGTTAAACATTTTTGCATATCTTCCATTTCAAGCATCTTTTAACTCTTTATTTATCTCCATTTATTCTCTTTGTTGTTTTACTGCTTTTCTTCATAGTCCCTTATTAAACTTTCAGTAGAATCTGTTATAAATCTGGGCTTTTATTTTTTATTTCTGAAATGGACTTGATTTTTCCTTCAATTTCTTTACTAAGATCAATCAACTCTTATTGCATTACTTCCCCCCTTTTCCACTTATATTGTTTTAAATTTCTGATTCTAGTTTATATTTATATCTACCTCAATATCTACATATCTATATGTAATTTCTAAAAGCTTATTTGAGGATTTTTAAAAATTAAACTTGAAATTAAGCTGAACTCAAAAATTGTGTTAGATTCTTCTTTTGTTTCCTGGGAGTTTTCTTCTTTGTTGACAAATAACATTTCAGTGGCTGAAGTATTTTGACTTAAATTTTCTGTTTTCTTCTTCCATTAGCTCTGTATGGAGTTGGCTTGATTTTTTCTTTTTTCCTGTTCCTGGACATGTTGTGGGTAAGGTCCTTAGCCCAGAAGTTCCAGTTTCTGTCAGTATAGAGAGGCCCTTTATTTAATGAATGCTATTGTGGTAAGGGAGAATCAAAGAACTGGCATAACTTGTTACTGTTTGATTTCTGAAAGATCCTCAATAATCTCTTTTTCTTTCTTGTTTATGCTACATCATCAGGACACAATTCTTTCTCTACTTTTATGATTCTTTCTAAGAAGGAATGCTTAACAAAGCTACTGGTTCCTTTAATTCTCACTTTTAAACATCTTTCCTATACACAGTGTTGTGAACTACAAGATACCATACCAGAGTTTTGCCACTTAGTATTGTATTTTCTTTTTCTCGGGTCTCTGCCTTGTCTACGTGTTCCACTGTTTTATCACGTGTCTTAAGTTTCTTCTTTCTTTCTTTCTCCACCCACAGGCTGACAGTTGTGTCAGGAGGCTTGTTGTGATGTGATGTTTATATCTGTATTTACAGAAAAGTTGATGTTCATAGTATTTTCTGTTTCCTGATAAGACTGAAGTTCTGAGTCATTTGTAAATTTATCTGCACTGGTTTTTGATATTATCATCCGTGGGGAGAACTTCAGGAGAGATTCAGGTTCAGGAGGGCACCATTACCCACAGTCTCAGAATTCAATTAGAAAGAGAATTTTGAATCAATCATTTCGCAGGTTGACTCTATGCAATAAAATCACCTTGGAATTGTTTTCTATAGAATTTTTATGTTTTGCATTTTAAAAGTTTTTTGAGGCCTTCTGTTGTATATCCATAAAGAACTCCATACTTTATGTGAAGGGGGTTCTTATACTTTCGATTTTCATCATACTATCTGGTATAATAATTTACATATGATAGTTTCTCAATAAATATTAATTATTTGATTATTAAGAGTATTACTCAGCTATTCGGGAGACTGAGGCAGGAAAATTGCTTGAACTCAGGAGGCAGAGGTTGCAGTGAGCTGAGATCATACCATTGCACTCCAGGCTGGAAGACAAGAGCAAGACTTCATGTCAAAAAAAAAAAAAATGACTATTGTTTATTAAAACAATTTAATATAAGAAATTGGAAGCAAAGCATTTGGTTCATTCATGTTTTTTAAAAGTTTCTTACATGGAAAATATTGAGAAATATCTTCTAAAACAAATAAAATATAATTCATTTTTAAAAAGCAGCCATATTTTAAGGAAAACATGCAGCTAAGATTATATTCTCATGAAAAAAATGAAAATAATAGGGACTAATTTCTCCAATTCATATTTTTCTCGATACCTACTCTGTGCAAAAAGAAAAAAAAATGAAGACGCATAAATTTTATTCTTTATTTTAACATGCGTAAAAATTAAGGCAACAAACAATAAGAAAATATAACACATTATTTTAATCTGTGCTATTTATTAATTCATTTAATTTAAATGCAAATTATATGTTTTAATAATCATAAATTGCTTGGCATCAGGTTGTTCCTGGTAATGAGCAGTTTGAGAGATGGCACTTTTTTGAAATTCTAATAAAGCATTCCATGGAGCCTTCTTCCTTTGTGAACATGGCTGTCCCTTGAAACACCCTGAAATACAGAGCTGAAATGATTTAAAACCTCAGAAGAAGGTTTTTAAGGTTGGAATAGGAAGCCACTCTTGGTTTCATGGCTAGATCTGAACATTGAAGTTAAGAAGCAATTTCAAATCAATCGGTAGAAAGATTTTACTTCTGATCATGAGCAAACAGAGGCCCTTTCTCCGGTAGGCGTCAGGAATCATGTGATGGACACTAATGATGTCTGCTGCCTTTTATCATCTGTCAGGGACGAGTCACATTTATTTCCACACAGACAGTAAGAGCATTTAATGAAACAAAACAGCATTATGGAGCTCCAGGTTCCCAATTCTCTTTGGTCCTAGAAAGGAGGCCCCAGGTTCATTAAATTGTGGCTTGTGGAGGTATACCACAATTATAGTCTACTGAACCAAAAATTATAATAGGATTGGAAAGCAAGGCTCCAATATACACTGACCCACCTGCCTCTACTTTAAAAGTTCAAATCAATTCACCAGATCACAGGTTTATATTATATGTATATGTAGTAGAGAGAGAGAGATTTAAATTATATATATAGTTTTATCACTCTTTTTTCTTTGGAAGTGGAATCTCTCTCTGTGTCCCAGGCTGGAGTGCAATGGCATGATTTTGGCTCACTGCAGCCTCTACCTCCCAGGTTCAAGTGATTCTTCTGCCTCAGCCTCTGGAGTAGCTGGGATTACAGGCATGCACTACCATGCCTGGCTAATTTTTGTGTTTTTAGTAGAGACGGGATTTCACCATGTTGTTCAGGCTGGTCTCAAACTCCTGACCTCGTGATTCACTTACCTCAGCCTCCCAAAGTGCTGGGATTATAGGTGTGAGCCACCGCACGCTGGCAAGTTTTGCCAATCTTTAACATACAATTAACATACAATTTGAATAATGTTCATTATTCAAAAAATACAAAAGGTAATAAGAAAAACCAAAATTATATTACCCAGATATATCCTCTGTTAATATTTATATATTTGTGGTTTTGCTGTTTAGCCTTCCAGACTTTATGAATTATTAATATTCATTTAAAAATATGTAAATTATTTATTCCCTGTTCTCTGTCTATGATTACAAGAACACCCAACTTTTTGCTTTCTTAGATCAAAAGATACATAAATATAGGCAGATACAAGCCTATTGTATTGCTATATCCTTTTTAATTTATTCATTCACTCAACAAATATTTATTGAGTTTCTATTACATGCAAGATACATTTTAGCAATTGGAAATACAGTAGCAAACTAAAACTGATAAATTTTGGCGTGAGCCCTCTGTGGAGAAGTAGGTAAACAGAGATATAAAATTAACAAATGAAAAAATGTGTGCAAATATGACACACATTTTATTCCAGGTGGTGAGAAGTGCTTTGTAGAAAAAGAAGACAGACAAGGGGGAGATCAGCATTTTCATTTGCCCCACTTACTCTCTGCCACAGTCATAATTCAAACTTCTCTTGATTTCACAAGATATGCTTTGACCCCAGGGGCTTTACAATGACTCTTTCTTCTATACTACACACTCTTTCACCTCTTTCTAATCTTTCCTCAAGTGTTAACCTTCTTTAATGAGGTACCACCTTGACTACCCTATTTAAGTTTTCGACCCTCTGTCCTGCCAGAGCACTCCTGAGCCACTTGCCGTAGTGTTACCTCTCCACTGCTCAATGCTTATCACTTTTGAACATCCCACATATTCTACTTAGTTATTATGCATATTGTCTATTTTCAGTCTCCTTCACTGGAATGAAAGATTCACAAGAGCAGAGATTTCTGCCTGGTTACTCATGTGTTCAAAGTGCTAAAACTAGTGCCTAGCATACAGTAAGCTCTCAAATAATACTTGTTAGGTGATTAAAGTTGAGATGTTGAATAGATGGTTAAATATCTAAGACGAGTTTTGGGGACAAGTACAGGCTGGAAATGCAAATTTGGGATTCATATAGGTGACATTTTCAGTCATAAAATTTGAAGAAATGTAGGTAATGAGTAAAAAGAGAGAAGTCCTAGGAAAAGGTTTTAAAAATCAGCAAATTGAGCCTGGGACATCTCTTAAGTTTTATGTGACATCTCTTGTTTTACCACTCTTTTAAGTACTATATTACAAGATAACCTCTGTAATTCTGAGTTGTAAAAACAAAATTTTGTTATAGCTCTAGTTTCATTAAAAGTAATATAAAGATTCTAATTTTTATAAGGTTAGCCACATGCAATAGTGTAGCACATAAACTGCACTGCAGAGCCATCAATGAACAGAAAACATCTTTAATGCCTTAAGATGCATAATTTAGAAACCATTGATCTAGAAAATAAGATTGAAAAGGACCTGAGATTTATATAATCCAAAGAAGACTCCATTACTTTCTTTCTCTGTTCTCTTCATCTTCTACCATTTTCTACTTCTATCAATGGCACATCTTTCTGTAAAAACCTACATAATTCCTCCTCCTTCCCTCTCAGCCAAGTGCCAATCCGTGCTGACTTCACATCCTGTCCATTTCACATCTGTGCTCACTTTTGACTGCTGCCTTCTTCTTCCTTACTGTGAGCATCTTATTTCAGGCTTTGAATACTACTATTTCTGTCTTCTCTTCTAACCAAATGTCACATCTCTATTAGGTTTCATCTTCATTCACTATATTTCCTTTTCACCTTCCTTCATTCCTGACCTATTTTATTTATGCTTATATCCTTACATCTCCACCACATCTGCCCTACCTGAGGTTACTACTAATTTCAATGCTTAATTCAATGGACACTTTTGAGTTCTTACTTTGCCTGTCTCTGGCATTTGACACTGTTTGAAGCTGTCTCCTGCTTGATGCCTTTCCTTCTCGTGGCTTCTGTCATACCATGTTTTCCTACCTTTTCACTTACCTTTCTGATTCTTTACAGCCTCCTCTGTGGCCTCCCTTTTTTTCTTTTAAGCCCTAAATTTCAGTGATTCTTAGGGTTCAGTCTGAGGTCCTCTTCTCACTCCTCAAAGTCTTGTCTACATGAACCCCTAGTCCCAATCTAATCAGCCTCCTCCATTCTCTAATGCTCAACTATGGTTCCCCTCTCCGCTCTTGGATCATTCTGTGCCTACTTTGTAGGTTCCTTCTCCATTATCATTAGCTACCCAGTCACAGGTCACTAGTATTGGTGCTTCAAGACTCAACTGAAATTACATTTTCTCTTTCTCATCAGAGCATTTCAACAATACCTTTCAAAAGATGCTTTCCATAGTCCATTAGGCATTAGTATTATTTCTGCAGCCTGCTATCTTTCCGTGAGCTGACTCCATGTCTATTTTTTTCTTTCTTTTCTTCTCCTGTATGTAGCTGGTACTCAGTCAATGAACTGAATAACAAAATAGATAAATAGAAATGTGCCTTATATTACCATAGCACAGTTCCAGTCACTAGGAAATGGTCATTTAGTTAGCAGCTTCCAGAACTGCCTAGCACACTCCCAAATTAAGGGCTGAACAAACTAATTCCTTGTCTTGTTGAAGGTACAATGCTTGACAAGGCAACTCAGTGAGTGGTGGGTGCACAGATTCATGGGGAAGTACTTTTTCACAGCTCCGACTAACTGGACGCTAAAATATAGAAACACATCTACAAATATGCAAATTATAGTGGTCGTGTTTTCCCCATTACTTTCAATGAGCCATTTATGTGTGCATCAATACTGTTCTTTCACATGATTTTATAATGTTTTAGACATTCATTATGTATGACTTCACAGTTCTCTGACTATTTTGGCAGGGCTCACTCTGAAATAAAATTAACGTTGATGATTATTAATATGATTTTAATGGAGCATTATATGAACATTTGAGAAGATTAGGGCTTATTACTAATATTTCTTATATGATAATTTCCTTAACAGTTTTAAAATTTATTATGCTATTATATTAGCCCCTTTTTCCTTGAGCATTGCTTAGGCTTACACCTACAAAACCACTATGTTTAATTAGCAAGCAGCAATAATAGCAACAAAAGCAATCATTTATTGAGCACTGTCACCATAGGCTCATTGGTAAACACTTGATGTGTATTATTTTCTTTGATCCTCACAGAACCACATAAAGTAGATATTATTTTTTTCCGATTTACTTTGAGGAATCTAAAGCTTAGATGATTTTTTCAAGACCGTTCCCAAATAAAAACGTCTGAGTCTACAGCCAGTTTTTTAACTACACTTATTTAGCTTCTAAATTTCTCTTTCAGTAAGAGATACATTTGAGTAGGTCATACTATTTCCATTTAGTTTGCCAGTTTTTATATTTAACGTCTAAGGTCATGCTGTACTATGTTCTAGAAAAAAAAATGTTCCCAAATAAAGAATTTATTAAACACAGTGTGGTATGTAGTATAGTTTACTGCATTTACATAATGTTTTATTTGAGAAACATTAGCTCAAAAGAAAATGAGCCATTTTTATTGTACAAAGTTGGCTTTGTTTTAAGCACTCACAAAATATATTTTAAATAATCCATTCTAGACTCTTGCCAGGAGTCGAGTTCTCTGACCTGCTTTTGTATATCACGACTAAGTTCACCTACTTCTAGTCTTCCGAAACTTCAATTCTTCATGATTACTTAAGAATTCCAAGGGTAGACTGACAAACTGATTATGTTTCCTAAAGTTCTAAGTAAGTAACCTTTGAAAGCCAAGGGAAAATAGAGGCAGACAAATTCTTACAGTCTTCTTATAAATGTAGGGCTTCAACTTTCTTTTACCAGCATTTGTCCTGCCTTTCCTATATGAAGATGATTCTTCTTGACAATGAAAGCAGAACACTCTTGAGGCCTTATCATATCAGTTCTCTACTTCTTGTCTGTCAGTGTTATACAATTGTACTCAGCAACAGGCAAACCTAAAACTTCCCTCCCTGACCTTTCTCTTATTTGGAACATAAACAGCTACAACTTTTTAATAATTGTCTTTAGGAATTTTCACCCACCTCAACACATTTGGAGGCTTAGACTCCCTGATGATATTCTTTAGAAATCACTGCTACTTTCTTGGTGTGTGCTCTTTTTAATATTCCCTTTTGCATTGAAATCTACTTGAAAGCTCCCTTTGGGGGATATATGTAACTTCTAAATTGATGATTCTGGATACATTTTGAATTAACAAACCCCTTTGAAAATCTCATGAATGCTCTGGGCATTTCTTCCTAGAATAATGTACCTATACATTCATGTTTCACATAAGTTCAGAGAGTTTTTGAACCAGTAACTTGCATTCATGGACCCTGTGGATCAAATCCTGATTACAGTTCTCATTATTGGAGATTATCCGATTTTTATCTTCATTAAGATTATCAAGATTGTATTAAGGTAATTTAAGTGTTAATATGAGTAGTTTAATAATTCTTATTTTAGGATCTCACATCATGGATTCATACCTATCTTTACTCTGAATATTTTGAAGACTACCTTCATCAAATTTAGTTACTGCCCGCATTTTCTACCATAGCTGTTTTGTATTACTGGTTTGTTTAAGGCAGTGTGCATAATTTTTAAAATTCAGTATTTTGAGCTGTAATGTAATTCAAGGTATTTAATATCTCTAAGCTAGTGTTGTCCTTTGCCAAATGTGCTTAGGATCTATCTCATTGTTTGTTTGTTTTATAATAGGTGGGAATATCAGCTTCCCTGGAGCAGGAATGTTTTTGGTTTTGTTCATGTTGTTCCTCACCATTTGGCTAGGATAACACCTGGCACATAGTAGGTACCTAATGAATATTTATTGAGTGAATCAATAACATACACAAAACTGTAGTAGATGATATGTCCTTAGTAATGATACTTAAACACAATTATTAAAACATCACATCAGAAATGAAATCAGCACAAGTCAAGTAAAGAATTTTCTGGAACATGGCTTTTAGCAGATTGTGACTTGCAGCAGGTATTTTGCTCATTGAAAATTCCTATTACTACTTCAATTTTGTCATCACTTCCTCAAAGATGCCTTCCCTTACAAATCTAGCTAATGTTAACTGCTTCTGTCCTAAGCCAAGAACTCTATTAGTATGAGTTTCTCCATAATCTAAAATGACTTTATTTATATGTTTAATTTGCTTTTCATCTCTTTCCCCCACTAGAGAATAAGTTTTCTGAAAGTAAGTATTTTGTCCCATTCAATGCTCCACCTATAGTGCCAGGCACTAACAGGCAGTCAACAAACATTTGTTGAAGAATGAATAATATGTGGTGCTTCCTCCTTCTAGGACCTCAGTTCTTCTCACACCTGCTAACACATGTAGATCTTAGTATCACAGAACATGGACCTCTACTTCCTTCCTCTCTAGAGGGTCCAACTTTAGTTATCTTATTTTCTGAGAACAATCCTGACAGTAGTCTTCAGATTCTACTCCCCTCTTTGTTTGCCATACCCTAAAAACTACTTATAATTCTGTAGCAGACACTTATAATCCTCTAGCAGCATCTTCTCCTTTATCCTGCCAAACAGATCCCCAGGTTTACTCAGGTGTCCATACTCCTCCCTGTAGCCATTGCTGCAGGAGAGGTCAGGCCAGTTCCAGCCCCAGTCTTTGTTACTCTTAGCAAACTATATGGTCTCATTCCCCTTTCTGGTAACTGGCTTGAATGTGGGCATGTGATTCAATGTTGTTCAATGAGATGGTGGGGTGGGATTTCCTGAAGTTTCAATGAATTAATAACCACCTAGATTTACCACCATATTCTGAGCTTCAGAGAACTCTAGAGAGCACTCGAATATGAGTAAAAGACAGCAAGCTTAGAAAGAAACAGTGAAAAAACATGATACTGAGAGAATGTGAATGAATGAAGGGATGAGACAGAATCTAAAAGAGATACTATGACAAAGAATAAGAGAAGAATATTTTTCTACCTTTTGCTTACCGTTATATGACTATATGTTAAAGTTTTATTCAGTTTTTTAGATTACCTTAAGACACTCTAAATAGTTCTTCAAACTATTTACTGATAGAGTTGAACAAACAAGTTATCTCCTAAGAATCCAGAATCCTGGAGTTTCTGTAGTAATGTGTGTTGCTGTTTCTTGGTGATGCTCAGCATCTAGTTGCATGACATCATTATACACTCCCTGTGAAGAAGAATGCCTAGGAATGGCCACAGGTGTCTGGCACATTCTGACTGTGGCCAGGAGACCCATATCATTACGATAATGACCGAGAGTCATTTTGCTTGGCTTTGTGTTTGAAATTGAAACAAGAGGCAAAACCAACATAAGTGCAGTTAATTTAAGGCACTTTCTCTCTATCTATTAAAGCTAATTGCAAATGTGGCTTACAATTACTAATTGCCAAAAAGATTAAAATGTCCATGGCACTTGACCTAACAGAGTGTCCATGGCATTGCCCCTAGATTTAATATTTCCAGGAACGGATCTCATTGCCTGTAATGTTATGCCTAGAAATAGCCCTGCTGTAAAATTAAGTATCAACAATACCTTGGCAATGCTAAAGCAATTCATGATTTTTATGACAGTCTATACCAATGTCTAGCATTAAAGCAATACAGCTGGCGGCTAATTAATGGATTCAGGTAGGACCTTCCATCCTGTAAGAGGGAGGTTGCCTGTTCCCTTACCGGCTGCTGGCCATAGCTCTCATACTGATAGCATGTTGTTGCCAGTGTTGCTACCTCATTAGAAAATTAGCTTTTAATTAACTTTGGAAGCTGTTGCATGGGTTTCAATAGGAGGCATACATTTGTACACATCTTGTTGCAGAATTAAACCGCCTCTTCATGTTTCTAATGGGCCTCTCCTCCCTTGCAGAAAAGCAGCAGTCTAGCCGCTTGCAGGCAGCCACTCCATGGGTAGCAGTGGCCACACAGCTCCAGCCTGCTGCCAATTACAATGAGATGTCCTTTAGTGCCCTCATGAGCGGCCCGTTACTCCAAGGCCACTTGAGATATTAAGCAGCAACAGAGAGGACCACAATCCCAGATGCTCCCCTTTCATTCTTCTGACCCCCAACCTGGCTTTAATCGTGCATAGTCTGGGAAGAATGTGCCTTACCTCATTTTTGTATTTAAGCATCTCTGCCTGAGCACAGTGGTGATAAACCTACAGACAAGATAAATAGCTAGATTATCACTCTTCTCCCCAGGGGAAAGTCGTGCTGTCAATTAGGCTAATGGGGGTTCCAGGTTCAGCTTTGGCATGCCCTAACACCAGGGAAGGCTTTTTGCCCTGGATAGCTACGAAACCCAGAGACAGATTTGAAAAGTGGCTATGACCCTAGGGTGGCCAGCCAGCAAAGAGAGAAGTCAAGAAGCCTGATGATTAATCATCTGCCACAACAATGGGAGGGTGAGGAAGATGAGGCCCAGGAGACCAGATCTTTTGAGCTTTGTTATAATTACACATTGCCTCTTTCAATTCTACTTGGTGGCTTAAAAGGATATATGGGTGCTCACTGTTTAAGAAGTGAGGCTCCATTCTTTACTAAAAATAAGTGTTCTTTTTTTCTCCCATTTATTTATTTCATTGCATTTTAGGTTTTGGGGTACATGTGAAGAACATGCAAGATTGTTGCCTAGGTACACACGTGGCAGTGTGATTTGCTGCCTTCCTCCCCACCACCTACCTCTGGCATCTCTCCCCTTGCTATCTCTCCCCGACTCCCCACCCCCCACCGTCCCTCCCCTATTTCC
This sequence comes from Cebus imitator, assembly GCF_001604975.1. Classification (NCBI taxonomy): domain Eukaryota; kingdom Metazoa; phylum Chordata; class Mammalia; order Primates; family Cebidae; genus Cebus; species Cebus imitator. The sequence continues at coordinate 3,241,415 of NW_016107424.1, read as the reverse complement.
CCCCAACTGGCCCCAGTGTGTAGTGCTCCCCTCCCTGTGTCCATGTGTTCTCATTGTTCAACACCCGCTTATGAGTGAGAACATGCGGTGTTTAATCTTCTGCTCATCTGTCAGTTTGCTGAGAATGATGGTTTCCAGGTTCTTTTGTCATACTTTTTCAAAGCACTTACCCTGACATCTTATTTGATCTTATTACCAGTTTCTGAGGGACTTGGGGCAGGTGGCATTTTTCTCGTTTTACAGATGATGGAGTTGTATAACACAGCAAAGGTTAGTAACTTTCCTGTGATCACACAGCCAGCTGTGATGACACCAGAATAGAAGCCACATCATCTAACTATTGTAAATCTTTACTTATGGTTCTCCTCTGCATCATACTTGCACCTCCAACAATAGAAACTAAGTTATAATCTGTTAACACAGTATATTTGTAATTTTAATAATTACATAAGAGACAAACTTGGAAAGGAACTTTTCCTAGAAAATAAACCTGCTAAACAATGAAGTAATTTATTTAATATGAATATAGAAAGCATAGTTATAGCTCTGATTTTTTTCTACAATTGGGGACATATACAGATGAGCTTTTCTTAGATGGCAGCAGAAAGTGACAGATGGTGCAATGTTGGTATTTTCCATTTGAAGGCAGGTTCTCTGCAGTGTGGAGGTCAGATTATGAATCAAGTGACACCATATTCTGTTTTGACTGGGCAAATTCCAGATTTCAGCTATTCTAAGCATTGCATTGGTTTTAGCATTTATTCTGGGTATAAATGGTATAGTTAGATAGTAAATTGTATGGCATCCCAATTTTAAATCAAATATTTATTTTCTAGCTGTCTTGTCCCACTGAGGAACCTACCATTCCACAGTTTAACTTTGGGAAGTTTTCAAAAAATACTTTATTACTCGTATACTTCTAGTGCTTTCCTGAAAGCAATTGATAGTTGTGATAAAGATGATGTTTGCCAGTCATTCAGTCTGCGCCAGGTGCCAGGCTTCATAATCTACCTGTATTATTATTTATTTTAATCGTTTCCAAATCCTCTGAGATGCTTACCGTTATTACTCATGCTTACCACTATTATTCATATCTTACCTAGAAGGAAACTGAGGCTCACAATGCGTAAGCAACCTGCTCAAGATTTGACAGAAAGTAAGAGGCAAAGGCAGTATTTTGACTCAAGTGTTTCTAGCTTCAAAGCCCAGACTCTTAACAGCAAAGATTTTTCATTTGGCAAAGTCTCAATCCAGATCCCCAGGCTCTTCGCCAGTGTGTTTGACTCCTACCAATGGTGAGAGCCCAGGGTGTCTCAGACCTCCCTGGCAATTTTCCCTAGCTTTACACAAATAATTGCTTCTCATGAAATGCATATTCCTGAGCTCGTCCTCAAAGACTCTAATTTAGTGGAACCTAGACATTTCCCCTTCAATAAGCTCCACAAGTTATTCTGATGCTAGTGGTTTGTCAACCATATTTTGAGAAACACTGATCTATATATTTCTGAGAATTTATTGTGTGTGAAAAATTGGGTCTGAGTAGAGATTATTAGTGGCTGGAAGAGTAACCAATAGATCATCTGTATCACTGAAAAATTCTGAAATGAAGAATAATGATGAAGTATATTAGGTACCTACTTTGCACTATACATTTTGCATCTATTTTATTGCATTTGATCTTTTCAGTAACCCTGTTAGAGGTATGTATGTGTGTATGAGTGTGTGTGTACATTTTACACTGCTGAGGAACCTCTGGAAGGCTGCATAGAGCGCTACTCAAGGTGAGCCTATCTGTGGGTTGAGACAGTTGGAATATTAATTCTATTTTCCTCCTCATCTCTTTTCTTCCCCTGCTTTTCCAGGCTTCCTTGTCCATGAGATGGGAATGTCTTTGTGATCAGAGAAAGCCCTTGAGCAAAAGGTTTCTCTATTAAAGGCAGGTTCAGGTTTATGTCTGTATTATAGCCTACACATAGATTTATTTTTGTATTCTTAAAATTTTAATTTTCACTGACTTGTTGAAAACATATAGTTATTAATTTGTTTGTTTTGCTTTTAGGAAAGTGTCAACCTATGTACATTGTGTTAAGTTTTTACTTTCAGTGTTCAGAACAAACTTACATTTGAAATCCTAGGTCTCTGAGGACCATAAGATACTGAAACAGGGGAATCTGGAATGTTGAATATGATGTTTCTTCTTCGTGGAAAGGGTGGGAGATCTGTGCTACAACCACTGTCTTGGACACCCCAAAGGAAAGCTCAATCTTATTGATACAATGAACTGTCAGGTGAGATGTCACAGTTTCCATCAGTGATGCCTAAATCAGATGAAATGCTGTTATTGCTCTTTGGGGAGCAGCAGCTGGGCAGAGGGGTTGCCTTCAATAGGCAGTGAGGAAATCACATTTGCTAATTGAGTCTTTCCTAGGGGAATTGCCAAGTTTGTGCTGAAAGAAGATAGCCCTGTCCTTTTCTCCAGGAAGAAACGAGATGAATGGACAAGAGGACCTATAGATAATGGATCGCCATCATGTCCCTACCTGTATTTACTGCCTCACAAGTCCATATGCAAGTAGAGTAAACTCTGAGCTGCATAAGGAGAAAGGGAGGCAACTCCATCTCTTCACTGTTACCAGAAATTCAAAGATAACCAAATATTAAAAGTTAACACTCTTTGAAAGTTTTTTTAATATGAAGAATTGAATGATAGTACCAAAATAATGTGATGTAAGTGTTACAGCTCTTTTAGAATTTGTGTAGCAGGCTTTCCAGTTTTTGCCGAAAAGCTCCTCTCACAAAAAAAAAAAAAAAAAAAAAAGAATGTGATGTAGGTGATGTAGGTGTCCTCAAAAGCATATAGTATCTTGAATCTTGAGCTTCACAACAGGAAGTGTTTGCTTCTCTTCTTTCATTCAGTATTTTAGCCAAAGACATTACTGTATGATAACAAGTGCTCTTAATATCAGACACATCTTTCCTTTGAGATCTTCAAGATCATTAATTAAAATATTTTCTTCCTGCAATAATTTCTCTTCTCCAAAATATCCAGATTTATCTGCAATGGGGAAATAGTCACAGGCTCTAAATACTAGATCCTCAAGACACTATAGATATAACAAATTCTAAATATAAAGATTACATATCAATACTTAAAGTATAGTAAACTACGGGTGTGAAGGAGAAATATGAAAGCAGAAGAAGGCATTCCCTGATTCCAAGAATAGGATAATTCATAACTTGCAATTAAGTGGACTTTATGCTTATCAACAACATTGTCCAATACCATCTCTATCCTAGAAGGGCTGGAGATTAGGTCTTCAAGCTCAACCTTGAAGCTTAAACTTCTCAGCTATCTAAATCTGAACCAAACCCCCATTGCAGCATCACAATTGCCCTCGATGGGGACCCAGTGATTTCCAGGCAGGAGCCCCCAATCTTGGCAATATGTTCAACCTTACCCATGAGGGTTTTTCCATTGTGAGAAGAGTTACTTCCAACTTTGTGCCCTGAAAGCCTTCTCACCCCACACCAAATCTTCTAACATTTTACCCACCGAGCCCCACCCACCATTGTAACCCAGGCAATAGTAACTTGCCCATGTGACAGCAGCTATAGCTATAACTATTCACTTTGCCATCTACTCCTCACCATTTGCAGTATCTTTAAACAATATTCTGTCTTGATTAATCTTGGGTTTTTTGTTTTGTTAAAAAGAAATAGATACATAAATAAATAAGGTGCTATGTTCCTATAATTTCCATTTTAATTATAAGGAAATTCAGAATATTACATCTGATGACTCAATAACTTGGATGATACACTCTCCAGTGCCTCTAGTGTATTTTTCACTCCCTTCCATCCTCACTGCTTCTTCCTCTAATCAGTGTCTCATCATCTTTCACCAGCTGCTGTCTTGTTGACTTCAAGTAGCGCACTTCTCCAGCCCAGTTCCATCATTTATTCTTCATACAGATTCAGAATTTTCTTTGTAAAGCACAAATGTGATTATTATATTGCCTTGTCTCAAAAACTTTACAAAAAGAAAAATACACGCATAAAAATAATTTGAATAATGAGAACCATTTCATTCAAATATGAGAAAAGAGCATTAAGCTCTTTCAACTAACTATAACTTCAGTTACAAAAAGTTTGCTTAAAGTATTAAGGTCAACAACTAAAATAAAATAGTTATATTATACAAGTTAGTAGAGTGTAAAGCCAGAAATAAATAAAACCTAATCAATATAGAAAAGGACAGAAAAAGAGAAAAATAAGCACAACAAAAAGCATGGTAAATATTTAAAAATAAATAACCACAATAAATGTAAGTGGCCTCAATTTGCCTTTTGAAAGACAGATCCTTATGTTGGGTAAGGAACTAAATTTCTTTTAAATGCCAAATATGAGGGAGACACATAATCCATAAGGTTCTTGGAAATTTGGAAGAAAAATGAGAGAAAAATACATGGAGAGATATTTTCTAAACAAAATACTATTAACAGATGAAATACAGAATGACCAGTTAAATTTGAATTTTAATAATAATGAATATTCTTATTATAATTATGTCCCAAATATTGCATGGGACAAATTTATACCAAAAAAAGGAAAAAATGTTTGTTTATCTAAATGTTAAATTTAACCAGAATACTATAATTTTATTTACTAAACCCAGCAACCCTAAACCAAAAGAATGTTGGTCTAGCTATATTATTTTCAGATAAAATAGACTTTAGTTCAGTGAGAGTTTTTTTTTTT
>NW_016107424.1:3120710-3236637 GCF_001604975.1 Cebus imitator | reverse complement strand
CTCAGCCTCCTGAGTAGCTGGGATTACAGGCACGCGCCACCATGCCCAGCTAATTTTTTTGTATTTTTAGTAGAGACGGGGTTTCACCATGTTGACCGGGATGGTCTCGATCTCCTGACCTCGTGATCCACCCGCCTCGGCCTCCCAAAGTGCTGGGATTACAGGCTTGAGCCACCGCGCCCGGCCTAAGTGAGAGTTTTTTTAACAAGGGATAAACTGCATAAGCCATAAAGTAAATGACAGATCCACCATACTACATTCAAATTGTAAAGCCTCTGATCAAAAAAGGCCATAAACAAAGTGAAAATAAGATGCACAGACTGGGAGAAGACATTTTGGATTCGTGTAACCGGTGAAAGATTGAAAATTAAACATTTATAAATTGCTTCTACAAGTTAGGTAGGAAGGAAGGAAGGAAAAAAGGAAGAAAGAAACCAAGAGAGGGAGAGAAGGGAGAGAAAAAAGAAGAGCAAATAACCCAGGAGAAACATGATCAAAGTATATGAACAGGCAATTCAAAGTACAAAGCCAAATAGTTAATATAAGATGATAAACTTCATAATCAGGAAAATAAAGATTAACCAAGGCCTGCCATTATTGCCCAACTGACTATCAAAAATTTTAAATCTTGACAATCCCAGTGTTGATGAAGATAATTTTTTTTTAAATCACTTTAGCCATATAAATCAGTAAAACCAATCTGGAAATCAATTTGACATCTGTAAGGATGCACATAGGATTAATATCTTTTGAATGAGATGTTCTATTCTAGTGTATTTACCTAGGTCTCTACTGTCTAATACAGCAACCACTAACTATATATGGTGATTTAAAGTGAAAATGTAATTAATTTAAATTTAAATTATGCTCCTTAGTTGTACTAGCCACATTTCAAGTGCTCAGTAGCTGCATGTGGCTACTGGTTATCGCATTGGACAGAACAGATACACAACATTTTTATCATTGTACAAACTTCTGTGGGTTAGTGACCCTAAGACTATCTTTAATAATAATTTCTACAAGAAGCGTTTTTTTTTTCTTTTGGCTTCCCCTCCCCCATAACCAGCAAAACTTCTTCTGTCTCAAGTAGTGGTCATTGCTCTAAGATAACTCAGTTCCAAGACATTTCCTATCTAGTTTAGTTGAAGAATTTTTTTAAAAAGTTAGAAAATTTTAAGAAATTGGACTCTAAGAATATAAATAAATAAATGTAAATATTGACTTTTAGGAAAGAAGCTAAAAATGATCCATTTGTCTGAAACAAGTTACCAAACTGGAGGTAGATAAGCCTGTAGATATGTTTTATTTGGTCAATAGTTTGTTTTGATTGTTCTTAAGTTGAATTTGTTCCCAACACTTTAAAATAAAGAGATTTTATTTTTTTAAAAAAGTTGTCTGACTTCTTTTTAAAAATAGAAAAATCTGGAAAGCTAAGCCTACGTCTCTTGACAAAAATCCTTGGTTAGTGCTGGTGGTGAGAACTTTATTTTGAGGCAGCACAGCCTCTCCAGTAGATCCCAGTCTTTCACCACTTCCCTCATTTATATCATCTGCCTGGCCCCCTTATACCGGCTTGGAGCTTATAGCCTCTCTGTTCCCAATCTAGAAAAATGATTGTGTTACTTTCTGGAAAGCCCAAACACTCCTGGGCTCCCAGCTATGTTGTAGTTGTGCGTGTAGTGATGCGTGGCTGACCACATCAACCATCATGAAAATAAATATTTGATTATCACAGGAACTTGAAAAGGCTAAAATATCAATTGATCAAGTTATGTTAAGATATCTTAGTTGATACGTATGATTCCCTGCATATGTTTATTTCTGGGGTTTTATTTATGTAGACATGTCTGTGCCGTATTTATGCATCTGACAACTGTTATTTTGAGGAAATGAAGTAGAGGTGAAGGTCCAGCTGCCCTCAGCTGTTAGAAGTTAATACTGCGTTGGCAGATGCACCAAAGAAGGCTAACATATCATTCTGTTTACACCTGAATGGAGTGGAGAGAATCACAATGTAAATAAACATACTGTTTTCAAAGAGTAGAAATGTTGAAATCAAGTGACTAATTGCCTTTAAGGAAGAGTACCTGACTATGCTTCACATCTGGCCTGAATTTCTTCCCTTAATTAGGCAACAAAAGCATTAACATAACTAACAGGCAGAGTTTAAATGGTCATTCTTCAGGGATATTATAAAAAGAATTGCTATTTGATTGAGCCTAGCCATGATTCAGTTTAATGATTTGGTTTCTTGACATCTTGGGGTAAGACAAAGTAAGTTAAATGGTTTGGGTGATTAGGGACAGGGCTAAAAATGGGGGCTGATTTTATTATGATGACTCCAACCACTCACTCATATACACTTAAGACTTCCTCTGGCATAACAGTCATTTTGCACCCCTTGAAGAACAATTTCCTACTTTTCTCTCACCCTTGCACTGGTGAACACCATTCTATTCTCTGCTTTTATGAGCTTGACTATTTGCAATATCTCGTATAAATGGAATCATGTAGTATTTGTGTTTCTGTGTCTAGCCTATTTCACTTAGCATAATGTCCTCTAGTTTCATTCATGTTGTCGCAAATGGCAGGATTTTCTTCTCTTTAAAAGCTGAATAATATTCCATTATCACTTTATTCATTCACCTTTCAGTGAACATTTGAGTTTTTTTAAGAATAATGCTACAGTAAAATAAGGGTGCAAGTATCTCTTTCAGATTCTGATTTCAATTCTTTGGGATATATGCCCAAGGTGAGATTACAAAATCATATAGTAATTCTATTTTAATTTGTTGAGGAATCTCCATACTGTTTTTCCTAGTGGCTGCACTATTCTACATTCCCTCCAAAAGTGTATAAGGGTTCCAGTTTCTGCAAATCCTCTTTAACACTCATTATTTTTTGTTTCTCAGGTTTTTTCTTTTTCTTTTTTTCTTTTTTTTTTTTATATAATAGCCATCTTAATAGGTGTGAGGTTTCTTTTTGTGGTTTTGATCTGCATTTATCTGATGACTAGCGACACTGATCACCTTTTCCTATACATGGTAGCCATTCATATGTTTTCTTTTGAGAAACGTCTATTCAAGTTTTTTGCCCACTTTTTATTCGGGTCGTTTGTATGTTTTTGTGTTTTTTCTGCTATTGAGTTGTAGAAGATTTTTATGTATTTTAGATAATAACCCCTTATCAGATAGATGGTTGACAAATATTTTCTCCTATTCTGTAGGATGCCCTTTCACTCTGTTGATTGTTTCTTTGGCTGTGCAGAAAATTTTTAGTGAGATGTAGTGTCTCTTATCTATTTTTGCTTTTGTTGCTTGAGCGTTTGGTGTGATATTAAAAATAAAACCATCTCCAAGACCAATGTCAGGAAGTTTTTCCCTTACATTTCATTTTAGGAGTTTTACAGTTTCAGGTCTTTTATTTAGGATTTTAATCCATTTTGAGTCGATTTTTGTGTATCTATAAGATACAGGTTGAATTTTCTTTTCCTGCATGTGGATATTCTGTTTTTTCAACACCATTTGTGTAAGAAGCTATTCTTTTCTTATCATGGGTTCTTGGTATCCTTGTCCAAGATCAATTAATCATATATATATGGATTTATTTCTGGGCTCTCTATTCTGTACCATTGGACTCTAGGTCTGATTATATGACAGTGGTATTCCATTTTAATTACTGTAACTTTGTAATATATTTTGAAATTAGGAAATGTAATTCCTCTGGCTTTGTTCTTTTTTTTTATTTTTTAAGATCATGTTACCTACTTGGGGTCTCCTGTGGTTCCATACAAATTTCAGATTATTTTTTCTATTTCTATAAAATATACCATTGAGGTATTGATAAGGGTTGCATTGAATCTGTAGGTAGCTTTGGGTAATATGGACATTTTAACATTTTTATTTCTTCCAACTGATAAACACAGGATGTCTTTTCACTTATTTGTATGAATTTTCTGTTCTGCAAGATGAGTCAGTTCAAGAAATCATCTCTACAACATAGTACATATAATTAACAACGTGACATTGTGCGCTTTAAAATATGTTGAGGATAGCTCTCATGCTGACTATTCTCACCAAAAAAATTCCTTCACAAATGAACACAGGCAATATTTGGAAGTGACAAGTGTTAGTACCCTGCTTGTGATGGTATCATAGATGTACATATGTGTCCAAACTCACCAAAATGTATACATTATATATGTGTAATTTTTGTATATCAATTATATCTAAATAAAGCTTAAGCTTTCTCTAGAAATAAATGGAGGATGAAAAAGCAGTAGTTGGAGAAGGGAGGAATCTCCTCACTGTGGTTAGACTATATTGCTAAAGGTGATGGAAGAATTAGAACTTCTTGACACATGATCTCTTTAGACTACTGCTTTAATTTTTCTGTGTGATCTGCTCTCTTATTTTTTCCCCTAGTCTATAATTTTTTTATTAATATTGGCCAAGACTATCCCATTCTTTTCCTTGGTCTTTCTTTTTTTGTTACACATAGAATAAGAGATAAGGCAAAAGAAGAAGAAAGAATGCTGTAGGAAGCCCTTTAACTGGCATCTTATCCTGCCTGGGTTGCTGCATCTGTTGCATTGTTTTTTCTATAGCCCTATCTCTTGCCAGATTTTCTGAGTTTAAAGAAAAGCCAAGTCCTCATTGTGATGTCTAAAGCATAAAATATTTAGCAACACTAAAGTATAAATAATGTGTGCTGATTCAAATGTATTCAATTAACCAGTAAATCTATGATACAGAATCCATTGTATTCAAATGGGTATCAACAAGAATTCAATGCCAGAGAACCAATCTACCCCTTTAAGCAGGAAGGAATGTATTACAGGATATTAGATAGTTACAAAATCATCTGAAAGACTGAAGAAATGGACTCTAGGGTGAGCTCTTAGGAATAACTTTCAAAAAAACCTAGGAAACACTCTTCTGGACATTGGCCTAGGCAAATAATTTGTGAGGAAGATCCCAAAAGCAAATGCAACAAAAATAAAAATAGATTAATGGAACTTAATTAAACTGAAAATCTTCTGCACAGCAAAAGAAATAATCCACAGAGTAAACAGACAACCTACAGAATGAGAGAAAATACTTGCAAATTATGCCTCTGACAAAGGACTAATACTCAGAATCTACTACGAACTCAAACAACTCAGTGATAAAAAAAAAAGACTTCATTAAAAAGTAAACAAAGAGTATGAACAGACATTTCTCAAGAAATACAAGCATCCAACAAACACGTGAAAAGATGCTCGGCATTACTAATTATTAAAGAAATGCAAATTAAAACCACAATAACATATCATCTTACACTAGTCAAAATGGCTATTGAAAGTCAAAAGACAACATGGTGATGTACAGTAGATGCAAAGAAAAGGGAATGCTTATATACTGTTGGTAGGAAAGTAAATTAGTTCATTTTTGATTTAGATTGGATATTTGTCCCCACCCAAATCAAATGTTGAATTGTAATCCCCAGTCTTGCAAGTGAGGCCTGGTGGAAGGCATTTGGTTCATGGGGGCAGATCCCTCATAAATGGCTTGAGCCATCCTCTGGGTGATAAGTGAGCTCTGAGTTCACATGAAATCTGGTCATTTAAAAGTGTGTGGCACCACCCACTCCACTCTCTGTCTCTTGCTCCTGCTCCGACCATGTGATGTTTCTGCTCCCCCTTCACCCTCCTCCATGATTTTAAGTTTACTGAGGCCTCCTCAGAGGCCAAACAGATGCCAGCACCCTGCTTTCTATAAAGACTGCAGAACTATGAGCCAATTAAAATTCCTTTTCCTCACAAGTTTTTTGGTCTCCGGTATTTCTTTATAGCAGTGCAAGAATGGCCTAACACAAACCTCTGTGGAAAACAGTATGGAGATTTCTCAAAGAACTGAAAATAGAACCACCATTTGACCTAGCAATCCCACTATGGAGTATCTACCCAAAGGCAAAGAAATCATTATATAAAAAAGACACTTATATTCATACATTAATCATAGCACTATTCACAATAGAAAAATCATGGAACCAATGTAAGTGTCCATCAAGATTAACTGGATAATGACAACGTAGTATATATACATCATGGAATACTACACAGCCATAAAAAGAATGAAATCTTGTCCTTTGTAGCAACACGGATGGAGCTGGAGGCCATTATCCTAGGTGAACTCACTCAGGAACAGAAAATAAAATACATGTTCTCATTTATAAATAGAAGTTAAGCAATGTGTACACATGGACATGATCACGGAATAATAGACACTGCAGACTCCAAAAGGAGAAAGACTAGAAAGAGGGCAAGGGTTGAAAAATTATCTGCTGGGTACAATATTTCCTATTTTGGGTAATTGATATGCTAAAAGCCCAATCCCTACCATTAAGCAACATACTCATATAACAACATATACATATACCACCCGAATCTAAAAATAAAATTAAAAGTTTTAAAAAGACTTTCAAAAGCCACACCTTGGAACTGCATAATCAAAAGAATTGCTAAATATAAGTAAATTAAGTGCAAGAAACTTAGTCTTTTTTGGTATTCCTGTGTGTATTTCAGAGCCTGGCATTGTTTTGGTTAGGGGCCTCACCAGATCTGAACCCCAGATCTGTCTCGTTACTGCTGCATCTGTGATGCCGTCACTCGTTGTCCAGGAGAGCCTATTAACATTCTCTGTGTTCTTTGGCGATTGACTTGCTTTCTGTGAGCTTTTGATTTCTCATCTATAAACTTTCCATAAAGTTTAGGAAAATATATAATGATTTTAGGACCAAGAAAGTGAATTCTTACAGAAAAACTGACACAATGAGGGTTAATTCAATTTATTTGTTAAAAGCTTACATCCACATGCAACGTTTTATTTAGCAGTGTTTTATTTTGAAGCAAGCAGTCAACTTGATGGATTGGAAAAATGGAAGAATGATTGCCTTTTCGAATCACAGAAATATTTAAAATCATAAATCCATGTCTTTGAGTAAGCATGATTGAATTGAACTTAGTGTAGTTCCTCCCTACAGAAATATTGTTTGTGAATGGCAGTGGACTAGAATTTAAATAGGTTAGATTTATTATGTAAATTACACACAAATGATGAGTTTAGCTCTATTCCTTTTTTTCTTTTTTTTTTCTGAGACGAAATCTTGCTCTGTTACTCAGGCTGGAGTGCAGTGCAGTGGCACAATCTCAGCTCACTACAACTTCGCCTCCTGGGTTAAAGCGATTCCCCTGCCTCAGCCTCCTAAGTAGCTGGGATTACAGGTGTGCATCACCACACCTGGCTAATTTTTGTATTTTTAGTAGAGCCCCCCGTCTCTAGTAGATGTCTTTAGTAGAGCCACCACACCCGGCCAGCTCTTTTCTTACATGATTACGGTATAGTGGAAAAAATGTGGGTTTTGAACAGGCTCAAGTCCCTGCTCCATGATCTATAAGCTACATGATGGTGCTGAATGCACTTAACCTCTCTGAGCTTCAGTTTCTTTATATAAAAAAGTACTTAGGGCTGGGCATGGTGGTTCACGCCTGTAATCCCAGCACTTCGGGAGGCTGAGGTGGGTGGATCATGAGGTCAGGAGATTGAGATTATTCTGGTCAACATGGTGAAACCCCGTCTATATAAAAACTAAAAAAATTAGCTGGGTGTGATGGCACATGCCTGTAATTCCAGCTACTCAGAAGACTGAGGCACAAGAATCATTTGAAACCAGGAGGCAGAGGTTGCAATGAGTCGAGAACATGCCACTGCACTCCAGCCTGGCAACAGAGACTCATCTCAAAAAAGAAAGCACTTAGATGGATCTGTAAAGCTCCGGATGCATAAAAGGTACTCAACAAATGATAGGTACAATTACTGTTGTTGACTGCATCTATATTTATCAATATTTTTAGTCTGGTATAGTACATAGGCAGAACATATGTGTTAACATAGGCAGAACAAATGTGTTAGAGTATCTGAAGGAGAAACAGTACAGTTCTATAATGTAAGTTCTTCCTTTTGGAAAGCTTTGAACCTTATGTAGTCACCAGCCTGCTTCATCAATCAGACTGACTTTTGGTTTGTAGATCCCTGACTGCGGCATCGTATCTGTATAACAGTCCCTTTTTACTCTCCGCAACTTTCAACTAATAAAGGTCACTGGATCCTTCCAAACAAAAGCAAGATAAAGTGCCTATCTCCTGCTATTTCTTTTATTTTTCCACAAGAAATCATTTTATTTTTGAAAGCATATTATGTTAAATGTTATTTATAATTAAGCATACATCACTCCCAACTTATTATAGATTTTTAATTTTTAATTTTTATGTATTTTTAAAATTTCCAACTTTTGTTTTTTTATTTTTTATTTTATTTTATTTTTTTATTTTTATTTTTTCCCATTTACTTATTTTATTGCATTTTAGGTTTTGGGGTACATGTGAAGAACATGCAAGATTGTTGCATAGGTACACACGTGGCAGTGTGATTTGCTGCGGGGTACATGTACATTTGTGCAGGTTTGTTACATTGTGCATTGCAGCACTATTCGCAGAAGCAAACACATGGAATCAACCTAAATGTCCATCAGTGATAGACTGGATATAGAAAATGTGGTACATAAACACCATGGAATACTAAGCAGCCATAACAAGGAACAAGATCATGTTCTTTGTAGGGACATGGATGGAGCTGGAGGCCATTATCCTCAGCAAACTAATGCAGAAACAGAAAACCAACTACTGCATGTTTCCACTTATACATGGGAGCTAAATGAGGAGAACAAATGGACATATGATGAGGAGCAACACACACTGTGGCCTGTTGGAGGACAGTGGGTACGAGGAGCAAGAGGATCAGAAATAACAGCTAATAGATGCCAGACTTCATACCTGTGTGTTGGGAAGATCTGTGCAGCAAACCACCATGGCACACATTTACCTGTATCTCCTGCTATTTTTGAGAGAAAAACTAGTGTACTACGTAGTCCTTGATAGTAGGATTATTGCTGAGTTGACCTTCACTATTGTTATTTCAAGACCTTCACTATCAGAATTTCTCAAGGAAAGGAACATTTAAATAGTCTATTGGCAGCATCAGTTGACATAAAGAAGTCAGATTCCATTTATTCTAAATAGATATAGGAGAATTGGCTTCTTTCCTCTTAATTGCTTTGATGGTAAATTTAATAAGTGGCTAAGAATGCAGGAAAAGAAAAAGAGTAAGACTCTTTAAATTGTCCATCGGTTAGAAATGAACTGGATCCAGGCAGGTCATATTACTCTGTCAAGTAGATTATATAATGTCACATTCCCTGATGATAGATCTAGGTACTTCACATCCTAAACAATAACATCTTACAGGATATAACAATAACAAAATTAGACTTAGCTTGCTTCTGAATGGTAAAAATTCCTTTGTCAGGATATAAGTATTGTGACAAAAATCTGTGGGTGTAGTGAGCCCTTGGGTATCAGTGAGTCTGAACTATGAAGCAAATAAAAGACACACAGCCTATATTTTCCCATGGAGTGAATAGTGTCAAACATAAATATTGTAGCATTGAACACAAAACACCCTATGCAAAAATATAGACCTTGTTTGTTTGATTCCCCTAATGCTTTTAAAAAAGCTTACATCAAGGGTAATATAAATACTATATTTAGGAAACTAATTCAATTTAAGAGGCTCTACACCACCTATACATTTTTCTATTCAATTACTGCCTATTTTCAATTCAAGGTAATGCATTGTTCTATGTCAACAAACCTTGTTAGGTACTTAATAATAGCAATAATATATAAAATGTGACTAAAGTGCTTGTTGAAAAATTAGTCATTACTAGTAATTACTGGCTTCTTCCCATCATAGTTCAGACAATTAGTTCAAAGACTATTATTAATTTTTAAGCCAATTTTATGGAACGCCTAGTATATGTCTGATGTTTAGGAGCTTTCCATGTATACTTCATTCATTCATTTTGCTAGTCCTGCCAGATAGATTTTTTAGAATGAAACACTTATCTTCTGTCTTTCCATTTCCATAGAAGGGGATTTTCATGTTCTCTCCCAGTTTAGGGAATTTTGAATGGAAAATTTCTAACTTTATATTTGCTCCTCCCCAAGGGAAGAAGAATGGGTAATGTGACTGGTGGGAGCCTTGTAGCCAGTAGGTCACCATCCACACATCCCGTGCACTGTTGCCCCTTGGGAGTAGGAGAGAGGGTACTCTTGGCTCTCCTGAGCTTCTCATGTCCCAGATAACTGAGAAAACTGGAGCACTTGTTCAGTACCCTCTGCCCTTGAAGTAACAGATCCAGGCCAAATTCTAGCAGCCACTGTACACTGTTGAGTTCTCTGGTGACTTCTCCTTTGGGCAGTGGTGGGTGAGCATCACTGCCAGTCACTGCGAGGCAGACAGATTCTCTAAGCAGCAGACACAGAGTAAGTAATTGAGGTGGTTTTGCAGCCCCCACTCAACCCCATAGTCTGTTGCTGAGGTTGATTGGGGAGAGGGATGAGGCAGGTGACAGCTATGTTGACCTAATTTATCAGCTACATCCTCCATTCCATTTTTACCATGGATCATTATACTTTGAGAGTAACAGACATCCCTAAATAGGATGACACTGATTTTCACTTATCTCCCTGTTCCATTCCTGGGTGTTGAAGGAGACCAGTAATATGTAATTAGGACCCCAAACTATAACACAACTATCTTTATTTTTATTAAAAGGTGAGGTGCAGAGAGGTGAATTAGTTTCCACAGCTGGCCGTATAAATCAGGCATGAGTTAGAACAGTGGTCATCAAAGGGTGTTGTGCAAACTGTCTATGTGACTACAAAGAAAATATTAGAAGTTATATTTATAGTTATGTTTTTATTACAAATAATAAAGATAATAGACCTACAAATATTTAATATGGGACTACAAGTGACACCTGTATCAGGTTTGTATATCAGGCATTCATTTATCACATACAACTTACAGAGTTTCTCACTATGGCTGAGTGGTTTACAGCTTCGCCCTCACTCTCTCATTAGCGTCCAAAGTACTATAATGTTTTGAATTGAGTGGATTGAACTACTATATTATCTGGCTATAAGCAAAATAATAGTTTCACAAAATAGGTAAGTGGCTTATAAAGATTCCTATACAGATATTAAAAATTGAAGATAACATTGATAACATAAACAAAAGTGTACAAGGACAACAGAAAAGTGACAGAGCTGAAACTTCAAAGTCTTTGTCAGCCAAATTCAAAGGGAAAATAATGATAATCTAATCAGATCCCAGAAGTTTACCCCAAATTTAGAAAATATTATTTAGTATTTTATATACAAATTTCCATTCACTATATTTAATTAATGAAGCTCATTCTGTCTTGAGATAATAATAAATGATAGCACAAAGTAATAATTACCAAGACATTTAAAATCTAGGCACCCAAACCATGAAGCAAGCCTCTTTTTTTCTTGATATTTAAAGTTATTTGAAATTTATCCCAGTGTTACAGAAAATTTCATTAAAGGTGACAACATTTAGATGTTTCTTGAGAACTGATTAATGTAACACTATAATAATACATGTAATTTATGCATACATATAATTCTTTTAATTAGTATATTTTTATTATCACGAGGTGAATTTAAAAATGTTTAGAGACCCCTGGACTACATGATTATTGCGAGCCTAAAGGGAGATTTCAGGTAGCGTGATGGGAAATGAAGATCTAGATAGCGTATTTTGCAAATGTATAAGCAACCTAAATCTGAACAGATATCTATTTAAGATTCTGGGCCAAACCGTATGATTGAAGCAACGGACTCAATATAATTATAGCACATTTTAAAAAGATAAATTTCCAGTTTTACTCTTAGATAATAAAAATCTCGACTCTCCAACTCTAGGGTGGGTAGGCAGCAGTGTAAGAAAAGGAACAGTTCAGAGGTTTAACAAGACAGAGTGTGGTGGATCTGCAATTAAAAAGCAATGTCATCTCTGGCAGTATGAACAGAAGTACTTCTTTATCTAGGATACGGACAAATCCAGTGAGACATCTAGGTCATGGTTTGAGATCTGAGTATCTTTTTAAAATAGACTACAAATAAATAGAAGAGAAACCAAAGGACAAGAAGACAAAGGGATTCCGTCCCAGGAATTGAGAATATTAACTTTACAAATGTTCAGAGATATCATGAACCTACTAATATTTAAAGAATGACTGTGAAAGGAGAATTCAAATCCCGCATGCCTCTAAGGCAGTTTTGTGTGGCTTCTTGGATTCACTCAACCACTCAACTTCATTTCCCCTCAAATGTCATTCAGCTATATAGCACGGGCCAAGCTACACAGGCTGGCTGGAGTCTGGGTGGAAGCCTGGGGTCTGAATGGCCCATATACCCCACAGGCTGGCCCTACACATGAGAATTCACCCCCCTCCACTTTGGTATTCAAATATGCAACTTGGAATTTGGCTCCTGGAGTGACCATTGAGAGACAACTGCTACAACCTGAAAACAGAGAGGAGTTAGTGATTGCCTTGGGTAGTCCTTGACCAATAGCAAAAGAAAGTGCGAGGAAACGTGACAGAAAAATTCCTCTTCCTTGGTGCCTTGTATGAACAATCACATTTTGGGTGGAGACACTGTGGAACATTTTTCTGTGTTTCCTGGTTCATTGGGAAGTGGCAGTCAGCACATTCTACTTAACGCCCACTCCATTTCCTTTCACTACCCCCATCCTGGGCTTGTATCACCTAAATGGAGAATCTCCATTTTCGCCATTGTCCCAGCCTTTGCTTTCTAAAGGACCTAGTTTTAAACATCTAGTTCCCAGTTGTTACTAAATTATGCAATAATGTAACAATAAAGAAATATTCTGTGGTCACATATATTTGGAAAACTTTGTATTAAATAACATTTAATAGATTTACTTATGCAATTTTTTTAACCAAATGAAATACTCTGCCATGCTTTTTAAATTTCTTAAAAATGTTTTCCCAGGAAGCATGTGTAATGGTGGAATAGCACAGAATGATTTTTTGCAATGCCGTTGTAATGGACAGAATGAGGAGCTATTTTTCAGCTCATCTTGAAGAATAATTATCCTGTTGTCAGAATCATTCAAAGACAGGATAAAGGAGCTCCAAGGTGTTTTTTGTTCCCTGTTCCTGAGTTTACATGTATCCTGGGAATACCTACATGGTATGGACATAAAAAAGAGGATTCAAGTCATCAGATGAGCTCTAAAGCCCAGTGTAGTATTTAAAGTCTCCTGTTTCACTTTACTATTTAAAATTTTTGCTTTAAAAACTGAACTGTCTTTGCCATTATTTATAGTAGATACATGGACACTCCAGTTGAAACAGTATGCCTAGATATCTCTTTCAGAGTTGTTTACATTCTCCACCCTGTGCTTGTCCACCTCAGCACACCACACAGCAACCGTGTAACAAAAAAGGTAAAACAATTTGTGATACACAATTTCTGACAAATGGCAGGTTTTGTTATAATATTTTTGAAAAATAAGAAGCTTTTATAACATTTGATAAATTGTCCAAAATAGTCAATTTAGAGAACATCAGCTAAATGAACTTCAAGCTTTGGACTCTTGATGACTAGTGCCTTGTACTACATCCTCACAAACATTTAGTTATTTATAAATAATGCCATGATCACACCATGTTGTCTCATACTTTTCTCCTTTGTAGAAATCCTCTCTTTTCTCTATAATTGTATCCTCCTGCCAGCATGCCTGGAAAGTAATTATTTATCTTTTAAGTATTAATACAAAAATATACTCCTTCCCTAACTTCCCCACATGGAGTTAACAACCTACAATGTTGTTTTATATCAGGAAGGAGCTTGAAGAAAATACTCCATATGGTTCACATAAAGAAACTATTTACAAAAACACAAGCCAAGTCTGTTGATACTTTCAGAGACTAAAAATGTTAATAAGCCATCACAAACTCTAGGGATGAAGGAGCAAGAGGAGAAAGGAGTGTCTCTAGGGCCAGTGAGAGCCAGAGCTATGGAGGAAGAGTTTCTGTCCTGGTGGAACTCAGCCACTGCCAGACACAAGCACCTGAGTGAGGTAAGAGATCAGCAAGCCCCTGCTCCTTTTCTAGAAAGTTCTAAATAACTTTCTAGAAAAGAAAGTGATTTCCAAAGAAAGGAATTACATTATCTAAATTTCAATAATCTAGATACATTAATTTGAAGTGTCAATTGTGCCTCAAGCTATTTATTATTTTCTTGTGGGAGTAAAATGCACTTTTCTAGCTTTCTGAAAAATTGAAGTGCTGATTGGACCTACATGAAATGACAGTAATTGCTTCTGGAAAGCCCTTTAATTTGCATATAATTAAATGTGGATATAAATACCGCTAGCCAGCAGCTCATATGCTGCTACTCTGGACACACTTAGCCCTGCTCCACAAGGAGCAGTACCTCTGCTGCTGCTATACAGCGCTGCTTCAATAAAGTTGCTTTCTTTCACCACTATCTCACCCTTGAATTCTTTCTCAGGTGACGCCCAGAACACTCCCTGGCTAAGCTCCATTTTTGGAGTTTACCTGCTTTTTATCATGAGCAGCCTCTCTTTGGCAGGAACTAATGGAAGATGAGGGGGCAAGGGAGTCTGAAATGTGGGTCCTCAGCAGTGCCTGCCTCTGTTGTAAAAAGACAGAATCTAGGAAGAAGGAAAGATGAATGAAGAATGACGTTCACATTGGCATTCTTATCCAACTTATCACATGAAATTTACTTTGTTTATATGCCTATCTTCCCTCTCCTTGAACAAAGAGGTATGTTTCTTTATCTTTATATTGTTAGCATATAATAGCACGGCAATATGTATAAGTTGGAGAGAAGAGAGGACAAAAAAAGAAAGGAAGGAAGGAATGCTTTGAGTTATACGTTAAGTATGTCTAATATAAAGTAGAAGTGAGATCCCAGTGAGACACTCTAAGAGGCAGTAGGAATGGAAGATTTAGAGCTGAAGTGAGAGCTTCTAAGGAGTGACTTAGGAATAAAGCATTGATCATTTGCAGGATGTACTCCCAATGAGTAGCTTCCTTTTGGCTTTGGATTGCACTGAATTTTATTTTTTGTATATTAGATTTAAACTTCATTTTATAACAATTTTTCCACAACATAGTTACGCCATTATTTTGGAGGTGTCATAGCTGTACCACACCTCCAATAAATTAGCAGTATTTTAAAAATATTTTTTGAATTGGGGTCACCTGATGCTTTATGTACTAATCTTGCTATCCCCATATTCTAATTTGGACATTTTAAGCTATTCAATCTCTGTATATTATTAAATTATCTCACTCCTCTGGCAGCCAGATCCTATTTTAAAAGATTTCCCATTGTTTACCAGAAACCTAATATGAATATAAACTTTCTTGTAAAGCCTATACGGTGGTGTTAAACTGTTGAATGTTTCTGAAATAATTTCAGTGTTTAGAGCAAAGGCTGAAAATGTATATAGGTGTTTTTTTAAAAAACAACTTCACAGAACTTAGAAAATATCCTTAAGATATATAAAAGGGACATGGTGTGGGGGAGGGTAGCCTAAAATATTTGCTTCTTTTGTACTTTGCTTCAAGTATTTTTTAGAATATTGATAGTATGATTATGAAAAATTTTTGAGGTAATCAAATTTCTGCTTTTTTGGTAGGGAAAACACTCTCTATTGTTTCAAGTTCTTTCTTATTCAAGAATCTTCCATTGTTAGCTATTTCTCTTGATTTAAGTACAGACACACTTATACTAACTTTCCTCATCCTTCCTATTCAATTCCTGCCCTATTAATCCAGCTTTTCTTTCCACCAGTCCTTATTAGCTATCTTTGGTTCCTATCACTATTATTTTTTAATCCCCATTCCTGAATGTCTTTTATACATTATTCAGTTTAACAAATATTAATCACCTGTATGTAATAAGGGCAGATGAGATGTACCAATATAAATATGAACAAAAGGGCCCTGTCATGTACAAGTACATAGTCTTATTGGAGTAAAGAGACATGGCAATAACTACCACACAGCCCTGTGAGTGCTAAGGGGGTGCTATTTACAAAATGCTATGAAAGTAACAGAAACACATAGGACTGACCTCTGTCTGGAAGAGTTGTGAGAAAAAAACAAAGCTTCATTTAATCTGAGTCTTGAATAATTAAATAAATGCTTGCCAACAGGATTACCAGGAAATTGAACAAAAGTGAAAATCATTAAAGCAATTAATAATCATAGAAAGTTTTATTAAACCAAAGTTGACACAAATATTGCAGCTCACTCTATAGTTCTTTCTCAAGGAAACTTCTAATTACATAAAAGCATTTTAGGACAAAACCAATTATTCCCAATACCAGACACCCAGTGACTTAAACAACTTCGAAATCTCTGCATGCTAGTTACAGAAACAGATTCTCTAAATTCTCCCTCAAGTAAGTAGTGGCTTTCCAGAGGGAAATAGTGTCATTTTATGTGGATCCAACAGCACTGCAATTTTTCAGAAAGCTAGAAACGTGCTTTTTACCTCCACAACAAAAAATAAATATCTTGAGGTACAAATCAAGCAATTGACATCTAAAATTAATGTATCTAGATAATTATAATTTAAATAATTTAATTCCTTTTTCTGGAAAAAGAAAAGTTTTATTTAAATATTATTATTATTATTATTTAGATAATGAATGTATTCAGATTAGCCAGATTTATGGTTCTGACTATGGTGGGGTAACAAAAATCAGATTAACCATACTGACTCAAACTACCAAAAAACAAGAATATATGAAGCAATGTTTTAAGACATTGGCTATCAGGCAACAAAGAATAGTATTCCGTAGGAGATGCAAAACAATGAACTAAACCCTAGAACTGCATCAGTTTATTGCCTTGAGAGAACTTCTAGGCCACAGCACAGGGAAAAGAAACCCAGATGAAGACCCACAGACTCCCTGGGTTGAAGAGACAGAATTGAGATTCCAGGAAGACCAAGGTAGCTAGAGTTTTCAGGACAGAGGGCCAAAGAAAAGAGGGCTTCACGGAGAGAACTCCAGAGATTTTCAAAGAGAAGCCCCTGCACTACCATCTAGTATTCAGCTGAGTATTTGGAAGAAAACTACCTGTAACTGGGAATAGAACCACTCGAAAGTATTATTGAGAACAGTACAGAGAAATCACACAGGATGGTAATAGTGATTATTCCTAGCAGTCAGAGTAGAAATAACTAATAACTTGCAGGTCATTTAGTTGATGGTTTTGTATTGGCAGACTAGACTAAAAATTGCATTAGTCCCACTTAACCCACCTTAAAAAGCAAGTCCCAAAATAATCATACTATTTCTGAGTAGCTTCACATGTCCCAGAATAAAACTTAAGAATATTTGTGGCAATTACAAAATTATCTAGCACAGTGTTCAATCAAAAATTACTAGGCATGCAAAGAAGCAGGAAAAATCAATCAGAATTGACCCATACTTGACAGACACATTAGAATTAGCAGAAAAAGACATTAAAACTTATACCAGTGTTCTGTATTTTCAAAAAGCTAGAGGTAAGATTGATTATGTTAAGTAGAGACATTAAAGATATAAAAGGGTCCCAAAGCCTTCTTCCGGAGGTTAAAATGATAATGTGTGAAATTAAAAAATACACTGGATGAGATTAGCAGTAGATTAGATATTAATGAGAAAATATTAGTGAATTTGAAGACATAGCAAGAGAAACTATTCAAAATGTAGCACAAAAAGAAAAACAAACAAACAAACAAACAAACAAACAAAAAACAGGCTAGGTGCAGTGGCTTACGCCTGTAATACCAGAACTTTGGGAGGCTGAAGCAGTGGATCGCTGGAGGTCAGGATTTCAAGACCAGCTTGGCCAACATGGTGAAATCCCAGCTCTACTAAAAAATACAAAAATTAGCAGGATGTGGTGGCTGGTGCCTGTAATCCCAGCTACTAGGGAAGCTAACATAGGAGAATTGCTTGAACCTGGGAGACAGAGGTTGCAGTGAGCCAAGATCACGCCATTGCACTCCAGCCTGGGTGACAGAGTGAGACTCCATCTCAAAATAAATAAATAAATTAATACAAATAAAAAGTCCCACATAAGGTACATGAGCATAGCACTAGGAAACTTTGGGACAACTTCAAATGGCCTAATAATAAACATATTATTTATTATGAAGTTCTTAAGGGAGAATCCAAAAAAGGAGTTAAAGAAATGATGGCTAAGAATCTCCAAATTTGGTAAAAAGTATAAACCCACAAATCTAAGAAACTCCACAAACCCCATACATGAAAAACAAAGAAAATTAGACCATAGCACATCAAAGTGCTTAAAACTATTAATGAAGATTATCTTAAAGAAAATAAATCTTAAAAGAATTAGAAGAAAAAAGAAATAATGCAAGTAAGAAAGCATTGGAGCAACATCTTTAATACATTAGAAAACACAAAAACTAAAATCCTGTCAACCTAGACTTCTTTACCCAGTGATAATATCTTTTAAAATGAAGGTGAAATAAAGACTTTCAGACATACAAATGCTACAGAAGTGCATCAGCAGCAAATTCATATCTTGAGAAATGTTCAAGGAAATCATTCAGGCAGAAAGAAAATGATATCCAAAGAAAATATGAATCTACACAATGGAATGAAAGGCACGAGAAATGGCTAATACATTAGGTTAATTTATACAATTGTATTCTTACTATTTGAATCTCTTTTAAAAATTGAGAAAACAAAAATAAAAACAGTGTAGTATAAGCATTACAATATATGTAGAAATAAAATATGTAATGACAATAGTACAAAGAAAGGAAGAAATGGAAATATACTATTATAAGGTTCTTGGATTATTCATGGAATATTAATAGCATTACTTGAAGGCAGAGTGATGAAGTAAAGAACTATATACTTATGAGCCCTAATAAAACCACTAAAATAATGAAGCAGAGTTATAGCTAGTAATCCCCAAAATAAGATAAAATGGAATCATTAAAAATATCCAATATACAATGTAATGTAATTTTAACAACAATATTTTTATTACCTCATATGAAAGCAAAAAGATTTCACCAAGGAAAATGAATATAATGTATATCATTTCCCTCTGATGTCCTAATCCAAGAATGAATATATGGCTCAAAGAATAAAATATAAAATATTTTCTTAAACCAGGACTCCTTTGACACTTTCTGCCACAGTGCACATGAAGGATGCCTTTGACAAATGTGATGCATCTTCATTGAGGAAGAAATGATTACAAGAGCTCATTGCTGAAATGTCCTGCTTTTCTCTGTCATGCATGAAAAAATTAACAAATATATGTGAGAGTGACAATATTGACCTCTAATCTTTATTTATACTAAGAACAATGGATTCATAAATTTCAGTTATTTTTACTAGTAATGAAATAAGTCATGATACATTTCACAACTTATCTAGAACCCAGGCTCTCTAGAGTTAATAAGAGCTTATTCCAACGTATTTTACAGCCTCAAACCCAGCTCCAGCAAGGAAATTCTTGCCACTTAATGGTCATTTCTCTTTTAACCCCATCTTCAGTAAATTGGTTGCTTCACTTCTTATTCCCTAAATTGTTGTGTCTATTATATAAGAATTTTAAAATTTTGATGTCTATAGCATAATTCAAGTTAGAAAACATTGCCGTAGATACTATTTTCTTTTCCCAAATATGAATATCTTAACTGTCTTTTTGATGGGAACTGGATGGCAGCCAACGCACGGCAGGGTTTACTAATGAGACTAAAGTGCAGGCAGTTAGTGTTCTTGACTGAGAAGAGTTCTACATTTCAGGTTTTAGATACTCTGGTGCCAAAGGAAAACTGACTTTCAATGAAACGGTATAAATATTCAGTCATTCCATAAACGTATTGAATGACTGTCTGTGCCAGGCACTGAGCTGCACACTGGAGAGACTGCTGTGAGTTAGACAAATAACAAGCACTGGTGGAGGTCCAATCCCGGGGCAGGGGGAGGCAGCAGTGAGTAAATATGTAAGTGATAGAAGGCTGGGATGCAGGTAGCTCTGGAAGTGACTGGGGAAGGCAGATACTTAATAGTGCTGTAAGGTTTGAATTTTAGAGTTCAAGAAATAATAGCCAAAAATCTCCAAATTAGATAAAATTTTATAAACCCATAGATCTAAGAAGCTTAACAAACCCTAAACATAAAGGATGAAGAAATTTAGACCATGGCTCATCAAAGTCAAATTGCTCAAAGTCACTAACGAAGATGGACTTTAAGAAATCTTGGAAGGATTCAGAAAAAAAGGATAAGGATTATAAGGATGAAATACTTTTATAAGCAAAATTTTGTATTTTTTAATTGCTACTATGGTTTCTTCTTTTCTTGTTTTTTTTTTTTTTTTTTTTGATTTTTTCCCTCAATATTTTTTTTTTTTTTTTTTATTCCTAACTTTAGATTGGAAGTGAAAGATTTCTCATTTTAGGTAGTTGGTATTTGAAACATCTTTTCTGTGAAGGTAGATTTTTTGACCCAAAAGTAAGGAAAGAAATAAGTTGTGTTTGTGTGTGTTTCCGTATGTGTGTACAGGCACATGTGTTCGTGTGTGTGTTTGTGTGTGTGTGTGCTTGGGTAAAGATGCCTCAGTCCAGAACTTCATCTTAGTCCTACGAGAGATGCAACTGTATTTATCAATGTCTGTGGTCTCAGTAGATTTAAAATGCTGCTTACTCTTATGGGTGATGATGGCCCGAGTTGTGTTTCTTTAACATGATTTACTGTTTTTTTGGAACATGCTCTCTTACAATTGGATGCTCAGGGAAGACCACTGATTTTCTGCAGCTCAGTACTTCATGTTTAAGCTGAAAAAGACTGGCTTGGAGCCTAGTTGACAGGTGGCACTCCCCATGTTACCGCGGCAGCCATACCCTGAATCTTGCCTGTCACCTGACAGGTGGAGTCTGCTGATGAATTTGGGATCTTTTTAGCAACAGATCTCGCCTTTTCAGCTGGACAGTCAGCCTCACGGCCTTCAGGTGTGACTCTAAAGTGTTGTGTTAAAAGCCATTCCTAAAGGTACCCGTGGAAAGCAAATCCTTTCTAAGAAAAACTACACATGATCTAATAAATGCACAGCCGTCACTTCATTTGTACTTCATAACTCTAGACTGTTATTTCCCTGAATGAGATATCACCTTTCCTGCAGTGGAGTAATGTAAAAAGAGCGTCTGTGACAGCTGACAGGTGAGGTGGGTCCTTTTGCTATGCAAGCAAGCTTTCTGATCTTGGGCCAGTGGCTCTCACCTGTCAGCAATGGCTGACAGCACGTGGCTCACTGCCAAAAGCAGGAGCCCTGTGACTTTGACATGGCAGATGGGAGTCATGTATAATAGCTGACAAGTGAGATAGGCAACCCAGGGAACATTCTTCTGCGTTTTCCAAGGGCAGGGTTCATTTAAAAGGTCTGTGGCTCTACTCAGCTAGCTCAGTGGCTAGACCATCCTCTGTAGTTCCCCCAAAAAAGCAGAGTAAAAATCTTAGATAATAATCAGGATTGGGGGTTTATTATGTAGCCAATATTACCACATATTTTCTTTATCCTCAGACCAACTCTCTAAGTAATGGTTGCTATTTTGTAGATGAGGAACTGAGGGCCAGTTGGGTGAGTATCTCAGGGCTGCATGGGAACTAGAGGAACTGGGATTAGACATAGATCTGCTCAGCTCCCAAAGCTGGGCTATTTTCAAAATTCCATTGCTGGCTTCCTAGCAATTTCTTATTTTTATAACTCAGTCAATCATTTCAAATTCACATTTGCAGTACAAAAAAGGAATTAATCATATTAGTCCTTTTTCACGCTGCTATAAAGAGCTACCTGAGAGTGGCTAGTTTATGAAGAAAAGAGGTTTAATCAGCTCACAGTCTTGCAGTCTGTACACGAGGCATGGCTGGGGAGGCCCCAGGAAACTTACAATCATGGTGGAGGGCTAAGGTGAAGCAGGCATGGTCTTTGTGTGATAGTAGGAGAGAGAGAGTGAAGGGGGAGGTGCTACACACTTTTAAACAACCAGATCTCAGGAGCTCTCACTCACTATCATGAGAATAGCAAGGGGAGAATCCACCCCTATGATCCAGTCCCCTTCTACCAAGTCCCTCCCCCAATTGGGAATTAAAATTTGACATGAGATTTGGTTGGGAACACAGAGCCATCATATCACTAATAGTGATGAGAAGAAAATATAAATTAAAAAATGGAATAAATTGGAAACAATATTATATGGTCCTTTCTGTTGGGTAAATTATTCTCTTATTAGAAATTTAAATAGTATATTTTTTCTAAGCTTGACATATCTAGATAACTTGCAGAACTTTTTCAAGAACTTTTTAAAACATGAACAGGTGTAAGTTTAGGAACCCACTTAGAAGCATGATATACAATTCATATGTAATATGAATGTAACTAGGAAAAGAAAACTGGAAGACACCATTTTTAAAAACGGTTCAGTATTGGTCACATTTTAGGGGCTACCAGATTTTATTTATCTTAAGAATAAGACTGCTCGGCCAGGCACTGTGACTCACACCTGTAATCCCAGCACTTTGGGAGGCCAAGGTAGGTGGATCACGAGGTCATGAGTTCCTGACCAGCCTGACCAACGTGGAGAAACCCCGTCTCTACTAAAAATACAAAAATTAGCTGGGTGTGGTGGTGGACTCTTGTAATCCCAGCTACTCAAGAGGCTGAAGCAGGAGAATCAGTTGAACCTGGGAGGCAGAGGTTGTAGTGAGCTGAGACTGCACAATTGCACTCCAGCCTGGGTGACAGAGCAAGACTCTGTTTTGAACAAACAAACATAAAAAAATAAGACTGCTCTTTTGTTTGGGAAAATATTTTACTGGAAATTTTGCATATACCAGGATAGGGCCAATAATTCTGTGTAGAATGGGGAAGTTAAAAAAATGTATAGCTATGGTCGGGCGTGGTGGCTCACACCTGTAATCCCAGCACTTTGCGGGGGCAAGTTGGGTAGATCACAAGGTCAAGAGATTAAGACCATCCTGGCCAACATGGCGAAACCCCATCTCTACTAAAAATACAAAAAATTAGCCAGGAGTGGTGGCACATGCCTGTAATCCCAGCTACTTGGGAGGCTGAGGCAGGAGAATCGCTTGAACCGGAGGTTGCCGTGAGCCAAGAATGTGCCATTGCACTCCATCCTGGGCAACAAGAGCAAAACTTCAAAAAAGAAGGAAAGAAAGAAAAAAGAAAGAAAGAGAGAGAGAAAAGAAAGGAAAGAAAGAAAGAGAGAGAGAGAAAGAAAGAAAGAAAGAAAGAAAGAAAGAAAGAAAGAAAGAAAGAAAGAAAGAGAAAGAAAGAAGGAAGGAAGGAAAAAAGGAAGGAAGGAAGGAAAGAAAGAGAGGAAAGAAAGAAAGAAGGAAAGAAAATGTACATATAAACTGTGATAAATTGTTTTGAAGTGGTCTCCTCTGGAGTGGAGAAGAAACAAGATGCAGGGAGCTGGGAACAGGAGAAAGAGGACTGAGGAATGGAGACTGGACCAGAGAGTGGTCAGCAGAGAACCATGTCTGTTACCCTAGCTCAGGAAGGAGGAAGGATCTTCACATGGCTCAGTTGAGTTACTGTACTTTGGAAGCCACAATATTGATTACCCAGTTTTAAGTTTACCTTCTCTGTAACACAATTTTGAGAAAATGCAAAATTGCGATAGCATAAATAGAAAATTTTCTGTATATGTAGCTTCCTCTTAGCCCAATCCTATCATGGGTACCTGTTTCAGTCAATAATCTTTACATCACATCTCTGTGTTAACAGTGCTGTAGACTCAGAAAACAAAGAAAGGGATGTGTGCACATGCCCAAAGAAGGCCAGTGAAGGGAGGGGCAGCCCAGCTCATACTCTGAGGCTAGCATGCTGCTGGCAGCATTGCGAAAAAACAAAAAACAAAAAAAACACAACTGTTTCTATATCGCAAGAGTCCTAGAAAATAAACAACAGCAAAAAGAATAGGGATCTTTTGTGAGTTTCAGGAAGAAACTTGTGGCCCAAATCACAGAACTGCAGGGTGAAGCTGAGAATGTTGGGTATGAGCCCCACTTCCATTGGGAAATGAGATACTCTGCCACTGCATCTTCTCTCCTATGTGCAAATTACTTCCTTGAAAATCTCATCCTGTATCATGGCTTTAAATTCTATGTGCTGATGATATTGAAAGCTAATATCCAGCTCCAACTTATCTCCCAACTACTAACATCTCCACCTGGATATCTAATAGACATCTCAAACTTAGTGTGTCTGATACCAGCCTTTTTTTTTTTTTTTTCTAATTTACTAATCCTTCCCTAACTTGTCTCCTCCTTAAAGTTCCCCATCTGTCAATGGCATTACCATTCATCCTCAGACAGCCCCAAAATCCCCACTACCATCCTTGACTCCTTCCTATCTAACTGCTGTTATAACACTTCACTGATCATGCTCTATCTAGCCCAAGCCACTGCCCTAACTCTCAACTGTCACAATAGTCTCCTGATAGGATTCTCTGTTCTCATTCTTGCCTCCTTCCCTAGCCTACCTCCCCTGTGCTTTCCAGTCTGTTTCTACACAGCAGCTAGTGAGCCTTTTACAACCTAAGGCATGGAAGACCTTCTTTGCTCATTACCCTTCAGTAACCTTCTGAGGTGTGCTTGTATCTCATCTCAGGCATCTTTGTATCTCAGTAGAGAGCACAGTTCTTGGCACAGAGTGAGTGTTTAATAATGTCTGTTGGTTCACGGACTAGATGCGTATGATATTTTTTATTTGTATAAGAAGGCGGTAGGAATTGGGGAGGTGTGTACTACTGAAGAAGGTGCTATGTACTCTTCAGCAGCTTTCTTTTCAAGGCTAATTTCACAGCAAACATGGGATTATGTTTTAACAGTTTCTGAAAAATGATAGCAAATGGCAGAAAATCTGTACATTAGCAACATAGACAACTTCATGGCTCAGAAAATGAGAAAATGCAAAATTGTGATAGCATAAATAGGGGGTTTTCTGTATATATAGCTTCCTCTTAGCCCAGTCTTTTGTTTTGAATATTCATTGGGGTATGTTCGAAGAGTGAACATTATTTTATACGTTTGGCAAAGAGATAAAGAGCTGAATGGCTTATGTTTTTGCTACCAAGAAAGCCCATAAAATGGGCCCAAAGTGGGTTTTCAGCATACATTCGTCAGAGGTGATTAAAAGTAAATTTATTTCACTGCCTCTGTTGGTTCAAGCTCCTTCTCTATTTGCCGAATCCTGCTGTTTTGTACTCTTCAATGGCTATCAATATAATCTTTACAAAGGTTTGTCCCTTTATATATGTCCTTTAATATCTTGTAACAACCATATTTCTCTCTTCAATAGCCTTGTTTTTAAAACTCTTTTCTCCAGAAAAGGTCTGTAATGAAACTCCAAATTATTTCAGAATATTGTGGAAAAAGCTCACATCACTTTACTGTTTTACAGATTCATAACCAGTATATTCCTGATCTTTTCACACCTCCTTCTGAATTAAGACTTGAAGAATTTTCTTGATATTGTTAATCTCTGGACTTTATCTTCTGTACTAGAAAAAAGAACATGCCATAGGAATGATTATGTCTATCCATCAGCTATTTTTTTTTCCTAGAAACAAGGTCTCACTGTGTTGTCCAGAATGGTTTCAAACTCCTGAGTATAAATAATCCTCCTGCCTCGGCCTCCCAAAGTGCTGGGGTTACAGGCATGGGCCACCACACCGGGACAGTGTTGAGGCATTTTAAAAAGCACCTTGCTTAGGGTAACAGCCCTCCTGAAAACAACGAAACACATTATCTGGCACATAGGATGCACTTAACAAACTTCCTTTGAATGAACGAATCAGTGACTGTGGGAGTGAATGAGTGATTGAGTTTGAGACTCTAGCAGCTTTTAGACCTGACATGCTAATTCATAGACAGATGTGAAATTTCAATGCAATTTGAATATGATGTTCTAAGTAGCCAATAATTTTAGTATTATAATATATTTCAGGATGGTTTATGATGCAGGCCATAATCCTGTCACAGAGCATATGAACATCACCTAATATAGTGTTTGAAACCTTGCCAGGAAAAATTATCAATAAGAACTAATTTTTATCCTAATTAAAAGCTAACTTTGTTTCATAACCATCTTGTCTTAATTGCCTTTAAAGAGTTGTTTAACAGATTTAATCATTTATCTAAAAACATTATCCTATATATCCAAGACAAATAAAATTCAGGAAGCTGCTGTTTTAAATTTGCAAAAAGAAAAAAATTAAGAAAGCCTCACAGTTAATTGGATGGGTAAAAGTCATGGTTAACTTATGGATAACTTAGTTTGCCTAGAATTTTTCTGTTTTTTTCTTTTTCCTCTCATTCCTCTCTTCGGGCTTTATAAACTTCTACTCTTCTTCCACAAGACTCCCACATTTGTTTCTTTACATTTTCCTGAATTTCATTTGTCACTCATTTCCTCTAATAGTCGTTTGTTCCCTCCCTTAGTCAGCAACTCAGTCTTGTTATTCTGCTATTTTTACACTTTTTTAGTATATCCATGATGGAATAAGGCTATGCCCTAAAAGGCATCTTGCAGAATTTTTCTCCCAGTGGTAAGTTTTATTATGGGTCCTGATTTGGATCTGCCAATCCTTTCTGTATCTATCCCCAGGACTGACTATATTATTGACAAGACCTAGTACACACTGAAAATGCAAAGCCCCTTATTAGAAAATTTTTAAGAATTTGGAGACAACAACAGCTGAGCATTAAACCAAACATTGAACCCCTTTAAGCCTAAGATTCTGTGTGACTGTACAAGTCACACACCCATGAAGCTGGCCCTGGGCACCTTCACCAGGTGACTTTGCAGTTCCTACATTTGAGTGTGAAATATATATTCCCATCCTACTGCTGTTGGACTTGACCATGTGATTTGCGTTGGCCACTGGGATGTGGACATATGTGACAAGTGCCAGGTCTATCTGAGCTCCAAAAGACACCAGGTATCTGCTTGTGCGTTTGTTTTTCTGCCATAGCAGCATGGAAGCCATGTCTCAATTAACTCACTGGGCCAAGAGAGAGTCAATCTGTAGCATAAAGTTAAGCCCAGCATCAGGTAGCCCCAGCAATGAGCAAAAATGAATGACTGGTGTTTTGAGCTATAACATTTTAGAGTATTTGCCCTACAACAAAAGCCAAGTAATATACAAAAGGAAAACAGAGTTCACCTAAGAGACCCTACCATACAAAATAAGAAAATTATTCTTATTTGTTGATCCTCAGTTCTTTCTTTCTAACACTTCTCCCCTCTGACCCAGCTCAGGTTGTGGCCCAGTTAGTTGTCATCTGAAGACCCTGATTGCATCTTTTCTCCACTAACCCAAGCCCTTCAACTGCACACTCTAAACTTCATGCAATGCCTGCTTCTCCAGCTCCATCCTTTGTTCTGAAAGAGCTTAGCTCCCTCTCCTACTAGGGATGAAATACCAAAAAAAAAAAAAAGAAAAACATCGTAACTCAAGACACCAGTTCACATTAATCCCTGCTTACGTCCCCTTTGGCAACATTCAATAAATGACATGCAATCTAAAGTCTTTATACTGCCTACATCTTTGGCCTCGACTCCCTCCATTTCTCTGCTGTTACCTATGCTCCATCCACACAAGCCTTTCTGCAAAAATGCCATGTTTATTCCCGCCTCACAGCCCATGATCATTCTGATAACAGACTCCCTAGTCTGTGTTCACGTTCTCCCTGAACGCTGCCTCCACCAGCCTACTCCCATTCTTGTCCTGCTGTATTCTGGGAGATGTCATGTCTAAAGGGATAGTGGAAATCAAAGGGGCAGAAAACACAATGCGTAATAACAAAAAATAGAAATAGTGAAGAAAAGGGACCAGTGACCACATTTGGGGCTGTTACATTCTCTGGTTTCTGAATGGAGAAAGCAGATAGGGCAAGAGTTCCTTCCTACACTCCCACAGATAAAAATTATAAAATAAAAAACCTTAAAATGGCCTGCCATTGCATGTATACCTATGTAACAAACCTGCACAATCTGCACATGTACCCCAGAACTTAAAGTATAATAAATAAATTTTTTAAAAAATAAATAAAACTGATGAATTATTTCTGGAAAACCAAAAAAAGATGCACTGCCATTGATTTCTACCTTTTTCATGAGGTCAAATATGAGATGGCTATTAAGAGGTAGTCCACAATCCTGCTGCCTCATATTTATAGTTGATGAAATATTATTTTTAAAAAATTGAGGTATGACTTATAAACAAAAAGCTGTACATATTCAATGTATGCAACAGGATGAGTTTAGAGATAAGGATACATCTGTATCCTTATCAACAACCTCTGCCATAAGTCTTCTCTATCACCTCCAAATGTTTCTTCTTGCTCTTTTTATTTGTTAATATATTGTTATTATTCTTGTGTATTGAGAATACAACATAAGCTCTATTCTCTTAGCAAATGTTTATATATGCAAGACAATGTTGTTAGTTATAGGCACTTTACCATACAGTAGATATCTAGGACTTTTTCACCTTGTATCACCAAACTTTGTACCTTCTGACTAATATCTCCTTGCTTTCGCCTCCCTCTGACCCCTGGCAAGCACTATTCCTCTCTCTGCCTCTATGAGTTTGACTATTTTAGATTTATTATCCAGGTGATATTGTTCTCAGACCAAACTGAGGGCTGCTGTTTCTCGTGGCCCAATCACGAGATGCAGATGAATGGAAATGAAGAGAGTTTTTATTTCTGCAACTGGTTACAGGGAGAAAGTCTGGAAATTATCACCAGACCAACTCAAAATTACAAAGTTTTCCAAAGGTTATATGCCTTCTAAGCTATATGTCTGCATGTCAGTGTGCATTCATCCAAGACATAAGTGATTAACGTTTTTAAAATCTACAACTAAGGTCTGAGTCCTGAAGGTCTTCGTCTGGAGCCTCAGTAAATTTACTTAATCTAAATAGGTTCAGGTTCTGTGGTGATTACCCTTATCTTGCCTCCTGCTGAATCATGGAAGTTTTTGGAGTTTTCTCAGACCCCCAGTAAAACTTATTTAATCCTAAATGGGTCCTGTTAAGAATTCCTTTGTTATTTTGTCATGCTTTAAGGCCCAAGAAAGACCTAGGCAAAGCTCTTGGTGGGCTTTTGTTACATTCCAACCTTTGTATAAGGATACTGGCCTTTTTAAAGCTTTTGATATTTAACTTAACCACTCAGTTAGTACTGAAACAGTTGTTATGGAGGCCTGCATTAGTGATACCTGGCCTGAAATAGTATCATGTAGTGCTTGTCCTTCTGTGGTTGGCTTGTTTTGTTTATCCTGGTGTCCTCCAGGCTCATCCATGCTCTCCTGAATGGCATAATTTCCTTTTACTTTTATGCTGAATAATATTCTATTGTATATATACAACACATTCCCTTCACCCATTTATATGCTGATGGCCATTGAGGTTGCTTCCTATCTTAGCTGTTATAAATAATGTTGCAATGACCATTGGAGACCAGATATCTCTTTGAGATTCTGATTTCTATTCTTTTGGTTATATACCCAGAAAAGTGGGATTTGGGGATTATATGGTAGTTCTATTTTTAATTTGTCAAGAAAACTCCATACTTTTTTCCATAATGGCTGTACCATTTGCATATCAACCAACAGTTTTAGAAGAAATTCTCTTTTCTCCACCTTCTCACCAAAATCAATTTTTTGATTTTTTGATAAAGCCATCCTAACAGGGGTGATGTGAGATCTCATCACAGTTTCGATTTGCATTTCTTTGATGATTAGTGATGTTGAACATCTTTTCATATAACTTGTGGCCATTTGTGTGTCTTCTTTGGAGAAATGTCTATTCAAATTTCTTTGACCAGTTTTTAGTCAGGTTATTTGTTTTTTTGCTAATGAGTTGTAGGAAAATATTTTCTTGATTCTGGTGAAACGCTGTCCACATGTCTTAATTTGGGGTAATAGTGCTAATTATTTAAAAAATTATATCTTTATAGTATTTTAAATGGAATTTGAGAGAGAATATAATAGAAGTTATTAAGTAGGCACGTTTTAAAACTGGAATTTGAACACCTTCTTTGGTTTTCTATTGACTTATCTTTTTGTATTTGATCTCAGGCTTCTATTTTTTAATTCACAAGTCATTCTTTATAAAGATGCATTTCTTATAAAAATTTCTATTAAAATTTCTCTATTTTGCACCAAGTCAAATGATTATAATTTTAATTGTTTTTAAAAGAACAGCCAATATTATCACTCCTACTGTAATTATGAAAAGAAGTAGGGATTTGCAAATGATAAAGAAATGTTATACTAAACAGTTATCATAAAAGACTTAGAGAAGACTTAGGTACAAGCTTCTGAGTCACAGCTTAGGTCATCAGAAATAATAATT
Source organism: Cebus imitator (assembly GCF_001604975.1). NCBI lineage: Eukaryota > Metazoa > Chordata > Mammalia > Primates > Cebidae > Cebus > Cebus imitator. The sequence continues at coordinate 3,206,174 of NW_016107424.1, read as the reverse complement.
AGGACTATGAATTTGATCACAACAAGAAACTATGATAAGAAATGCACAAAGTATTTGTCAACCATAGGAAAGGATAGTAAAAGACACAGAAGGTGGGCAGAGTGAAAGAGAAATGAGTCCTACCAACTGATGTCCAGGGATGCAAAGAAAAATTCCAAGACTGTGCAACATAGGTAATAGGGTGGAACTGAGCAATCTATTCATGATATGATGTATGGAAGAAGAATGATGCTTTCCAATGGGGGTGAGAAGTTGAACCATGCAGAAATTAGTCAGCTTTGTATCTGGAGAGGACTAGAGGCATGGAAATATTCTTACTAGAAAATGGAGAACAAACCAGAAAACACAGGGGGAGAAAAGAACATCACGACTAGAAAGTATCTCATTTCCTACTTTCTTCTAATTGCAGCTGAGAGATAACCGCATGATCCAAAAAGCCCGCTTTTCTGGGTATATATCCAAAAGAATTGAAATCAGGATCTCAAAAAGATATCTATTCTCCAATGTTTACTGCAACATTATTTAAAATAGCTAAGGTAGGAGGCAAACTAAATGGGGCATCAGCATATAAATATCTAATTTTAAGCATAAATCTGCAATATATTCTTTGCTGTGATTTTCATTGTATTCATTCAAATAGTACATTACACAAAAACTCCTAATAAAAGATGTTAACATTTAGTACCAAAAATATGGGATAAGTTGATTATATATATTTATTATCATATATATTTTGTTTAAATAGGTAAATTACTTCACATGTAGAAAATTTCAAAAAAAAAAAAAGAAAGGGGAAATAGACAATGATGCCACTTGTGATTCTATCAACCTAAGTTCTTATGTACTACTCTTATTTATGTAACCTGGAATTTTGATCTTATCATTGGTGAATGTTATAAATTATATCTCTTCTGTGGCAAAGGTTTTGGTTAATGAATTTGTCTTATGTTTCATAGCCATATTTATTATAAATTATTTAGATATCATAGTGTATTTTAAAGGTTTTATCTTTTTAAAAGCTAAATCATCCTCATTTTTGAATTCTATAATTTCATATATGCTTGGTTGGATAAGTAACATATTTGAATAATTTTTTCAGTAATGTTTTTTGATTAGTAAACTTTATGAAGTGTTTATTTCTTAGAGATTGTCTCCCATGACAACTTGGCTAGGAATAAAATATTTTAGTTACATCTTTTGCCTTTCAGCACTCTAAATAAGTTGTTCAATTATCTCCTGAAGTTAAATGTCTTGGAGAAGTTTGAGATCCACATGATTTTTCTTTCTCTACTTGTGAGCTATTTTTCTTCCTGGCTGCTTTCAGGAGTCTTTATTCTTATCATTTCTTTTTTAGCAAGCTACATCATAATGTTACATTAATTAATATAAGATTAGATGATATAATATATATCTTGCATATAGTACAATATGAGATTAATCTTATATTAATATAGATACACAAACATTATATATGCATGTTAACTTAGTTATTTGTGGCCTTATTTAAAATCTTTCCCTTATAAGGCTCAGTTACCATTAATATAACTCTATGGATAATTTTTCTCCCTCAGGAAAATTAGTATCTTTGATATGTAATTTCCTCTGTCATCAGAAAACAAAGAGACTCAAATTAATTGCATTTTCTGATTTTTAAGGTTTTGATTTAGTGGAACTTTATTTAACATCTAGCAGCAACTATGCTAGATGAAGAAAATAGAGGAAGAGAAAAATATGTTCTTGACCTAGGTAAATTTATAAATATTCTTTTTATTTATTTATTTTTATTATACTTTAAGTTCAGGAGTACATGTGCAGAACGTGCAGGTTTGTTACATAGGTATTCATGTGCCATGGTGATTTGCTGCATCCATCACCCCGTCATCTACATTAGGTAACTATTCTTATGAGTTTTTATAATAATGGCAGTAGCTAGTCTAAGAATGGAAAAGAACGTAGATTTCTCTTTGAAGAAAAGAAATCAAGTCCAATTTACTTTCACATGCTGCTTAAGTGAAAAGCTCATAAACAGTTCTGTTGTATGATTAACAATAACAAAATATAGACATAAATTTATGTGTAGAAGTGTATAAATATATCCATATAAATAGATGCTTTACAATAACAGGTTCCATGTTTATTGTGTGATACATGCTGTATATACTAAACCCTTTTTTAGATCATCAGGCTTAATCTTCACTATAACCCCATAGTTATGTTTCATGTGTTTTTTACAGATGAGGAAATGAAACTGAGTTGAGTTCCAAGCTCAAATAGTGCTCAACATAAATTAAGCTTACTCAATCAAAATTTACAGAATGAGAGAATTAACTGGGACTTAGAGCCAGGGCAGTGTAAACAGAGCCTTTGTCTTAACCACTATACTAAAAGACTTATCAAAGTTAAATAAGCAAAAACAACACAAATAAAAACAAAACAATTCTGTTTCACACTCAAAGATAAGAAGACTTGAATTAAACAAATCATGAATTATGATTTTATTATCAAGATAAGTTTTCTGCTTTTTTTTCCTTTTAAGTGGAACTTCAACTCTAGGCATTTTAGCACAGAAAATGTTGATAAAACTTGGCTCAGATATGAGACGCCTAAATATGAATCCCTTTGTGATTTTGATATCCAATAGCTAAGAAATAGAATTAATAAAGGCTAAATGAGAGTTTCAAATCACAATTAGGTCTGAAAATTTACATTTAAATAGAAAAGCAATTTATGCTTTTATAAAAGCATATTGTGAAAGATTATCCAGTGTTTAACCTGATAAATTTCTATTTATTTATACATGGGAAATAATGACAGCAGAAAGAAACTAATATCTAAGTAGCTTTTACATACAATGAGGCAGACACTGTGATAGGTGACAGCTTTCAATACAAAAAAAGTTTCTCATAAAGTTAATTTGTATGAAATTATTTAATATTTCTTTCAGCTATAAAATATTAAATATGTGCATTTATCTTTATATATTTCTACTAATAAATATAATGCAATTATTGTGTAATGTTAAAAAATACAGAATATACAAGAAGAACATCAATGTCACCCATTACCCCATTAAGCCTAGATAACAACTGTTGACATTTTTATGATACCTGCATTTGTTAAACACCTAGCACACAGTGGAGAAGGCTGGCATGAAGTCATTTGTAATGTAGTTGGACAATTTGATTACTGCACTGACTACTTTCAAAAAGAAAAAGAATATTTGAAGTTCAATTTATATGATTCGTTTTAATCAGTTGTTTTCTGAATATTCTCTGTAACTTAAAATGTAAGAAGTAGTATTACAGAATATAACTTAAAATGATTCTACAAGGTATGGAGAGTAAAGAAAAATATTTAAAAATCAGAAGGAAAAACTAAGCCAATAAAACAAGTTTAACATAAAGAATTGGTATTACTTTTTAACTGTTGAATAACAGTAAATAAAAAATAATTTGGGCACATTTAGGCCAATAAAGAAATTCCCACACTTCTAAATTCAGACAAATCACACGAGCCCCTAAGGCATTTCAGGGTAAACAACAAAGATCTAATTGTTTGCTTTAAAAACTGGTTACACAGTTTACCTAGCTTAATATTCTTGAACAACAAAGAAGGGATTTTTAGGCAGTGGTGCGGGTTATGGGTTGGTTGATGATCCATGGCTTGAGGCATGGGAAAGGCACTCAGTTAGGAAAGCATTGCATTTATGACAGGAATAGATTACTAAGTAGATAATTAATGGCGGCAAAGATAGGAGATTTTCTCTTTCTCCTTGGGCTTATTCTCACACTGAAGACATAGCTTATAGCCCGGAGGAAGGCTTTTTGCTTTAAAGACCATTCTTTCTGAAACTTTTTGTCTTTCCCTAGTTCATTGAGCTAGTCTCTAAAGTTCAAGGGGGATCAAAACAGAAGATATCTTCTCCAAGGCATTAAACAGACATTAAAGGGACAACATCAATCTGAAGAGTTTTCACAGGGTCTTCTTCAAAGATTTAATCTACAAAGGAATTTTATTTTCTTCCCACATAAGACATTTACTTAATGACTTCAAGATTCTTAATTTATGTCTTTTTCCCTTTCAGTAAATGCTGAAAACCAATCAAATTTGAACATATAAATTAATATTGACAGCATAAATAACACTGAAGACTAAATCGAAAGTTTAAGCGGAGGAGATGGTTTTGTGATACATTTCTATCTTCATTCCCTCGTATAGTTCATAAACAGAATATTCAATTGGAATTTTTTAGATTCATTAATACTGTGTAAATATATATAATAAAAGTCTATATAAGGCTTTCTAATTTTAAGGAACGCATGCATTACAGACACGTACAAACATGTAAATTTTATTCTTAGATTTTTAATAATAACATTACATTATTTTAGTAAGTCCTTTTGGTAAGCAGGCATGAAAAACGAACAGATGCATGATTTATCAAAACATTTTCTCCACTGATGTCTTGTAATAAATATATAGAGCCAGATAAAGAATAGGTATATTTCAGTAACAATGAAATGTATATTGATTAATATTATCAATTTAGTCAATAGGGTACTCTTATAATAGTATATTAATGAATCTTGCTATGTTTCTATGGCTATACCTATTATATGAATAAAAACAACCTTCATATTATTTGAGTAATAATGTCTTATATTTGGAATCATTATATAAATAATTACATAAGAATAACTTTTAAAATTTCGCATTTTTACTGCATGTGTGTGTATGTTCACTCACATGCACGTAGATCATGTGTCTTCATTTAAAAGCCATGGCTTCTATAAAATTTAATTACATCTCCCTGCAGCTTTAAATTGTGAGTGGCTTTAAATCAAGTGTGTCTTCAAAACAGGGGCAGCTTCTATTAAATTTAATTATGTTTCCCTGCATATTGCACAGTGGAGGTGTACCTGCTAAATGAGGGCATCTTCTATTAAAATGGCATAGGAAAGATGTAGGAGCGAAGGGAATGGCCCTCGTGCCTCTTTGAAATTGATAAAAGTATTGTTGCCTTGCCATAGTCAAAATGCTCTGGGACTAGCTTTGGTAATGTAAGACAAAGCCAAGTAGATTGAATTTTTCTTGCTATTTTCACATATGATATGTACATTTTTGGAAATATTCCACTTATGTTAATTTTTCAATACATTAAATATGAATTCAAATGATTGAAATGTAGAAAGTCTTTTGCATTATATTTGAATTTCAGAACCATATGCATCACTAATTTCCAGCCATACAAAAGGGATTAAAGAGGCAAAGCAGCTTGAAATTATGCCTTCTTTTGTTAAAAAACAAACAAACAAGAAAAGAATGTTAGGCATGGTTTTTTGTAATCTCCAAGGATGAAAATTTCTCTTCTTCTTTTTAAAATAAAATTCGTTGTGATTTTCTATCTCTTAATAGTTGCTTGACTACCAAAGACTAATTTGTATGAGGACATGTATCTGATTATGTTTGTGTTAAATATTAAAAGTTGATTTTTTTCTTTAAAAAAATAAAAACTATGGTCAGGGGAACTAATGAATGGATCACCTGTCAAATAAGATTGATGCAGAGTATCTGTATTGCTAAGCACGTTTTGATTATTGATATTACAAATCCCAGTAGTATACATTGCCTAAACATAGATTCTCTACAGATGCAGACTAAGTAAAATGGATAATTTGTTCTATAAGTGTTTTAGAATATTTAATAACATATTATGAAATAATTTATTATTACTATTAGTATTATTGCTTTTGCAAGAGTGTCAGGAGATTGATTATCTCAATATTCATCTCCCTCAAGCACATGGAATTTTAAAACATGTTATCATTTGGGGGTATAATACGTAGAGAAATAGGCCTAATTAAAATAAACATTACAGAAATTCATGTTCCCCAAACTCACTCAGTGGAATGGTCTCTTCTTTCTTTGCTTTTTCTTCTATAACCTGGAGTCCTTTCCTAGAGTGAAAGCAAAAATAACCTTGCACTCTTGAGCAAAGTAAAATCCTGGCCCAACATCTTCTAACTTGTCCAAAAATAAAATTAACTCACACAATTGGCATTTCTTTTGACATCCAGACCTCTGTAGTATGATGGTCTTGAGAATTACCATGCATTGGAGCAGACATGTTTATATATGGAATAAGTGAACTTGTAATCATAGAGGGGATACTCTTGCAACTTGCCTGTTTTATGAGCTGTATAGAAATGTCTCGGGAACAAACACTAAAGGTGTGTCTGTAGGATGTTATGATTTGCTAATAGTCGCTTGACTACTTAAGACTATTTTTTATGAGGGCGTGTATTTGATCATGTTTGTATTAAATACTAAAAGTTGTCATTTCAAAGAAACTGTGGTCAAGAGAACTAACGAAGGATCACCTATAAAATGAAATTGATACAGAGAATCTGTGTTGCTACACATTTATTGATGATTGATACTATAAACACAATAGATATGTCGCCAATATATTTTTACCTTAAATTAAAAGCATTTTGCCTTTTTGCCTTAAAGTTGTATATGTAGTCTTTTAATTTGCCTTAAAATAATTATTTCAGAAATCTTGCCAAGTATCGAAGGTGTGCCTGCACAACCATACGGAGGGAAAAATTGAATGGATCATTTTCTAATTCATTGAAAACTTCTGAAAGTAACAAAAATCGGTCTTCAAGGTTGAAATTTCTATTATAGCCTATCTCCACTGGCTGAAAGTAACACTGAAAATTTCAACTTTAGAGATTCTGTTATCTACATTAGCTCAGTATAAATTCTCCAAAATTTTACACTTAATCAGTTGATTTCATATTAATAAGAATGCATGTGTATCAGGGCCCTTCACATGCCATTATGTTTTCTGTTACATTTACCAACACATCACAACTTAATAGGCATAGCTTGCAAAAATTATTTGTAGATTATTTGTTTAAATTATGGTCATTGGGCTGATTGGCTGGCTGTTCTAGAATAAATGTGCCCAGATAAATTACAAAGTGAGATGTTCAGTAGTAAATTGGGGACATGAGGGTAGAAGAAGTAAAACCAGCTGAGCACACAGAGCTTAGTGAGTACTAATGTACTCGGGTCCCAACATCTGCTACATGCTCACCAGTCTTGAATGAGTATCTTTTTTCACTAAGCAGCAGTAGAGAAGGTTCCATTTTTATGGCACGTAAGAGTGTGCGATATATACATAGTGCTATATGTATATATGCATTAAATTGCAAAGCTTTCTGCATTCCATTTCCACATTTCTAACTACTGTATAAAATAAAATGATTAAAATGTCACTGGATCCACATGCATTCCATTTTTGCAATAAGCATTTCTTTCAACAAAAGAGAAATGCTGTTTAATTTAAATGTGATTGTGAATTTTGTAAAATGAGGATGTAATAGCATTTTACTTAAACTTATAGCATCTTCTGCTCATATTGTGTTTCAGAATAGTTCCTTCATAATTAAAGTGTCAAAAAATACATTTGTAACAAGAATGATGAAATTCATTCTGAATAATCCGTCAGCAAATAATAACCTGCAGTTCCTGCTCTCAAGCAGAATCATTTAATACCTTGCAATCATTTGGTTCCTCCCTCTGTTTTCTTCTTCTTCTTTTTTTTTTTTTTTTTTTTTTTTTTTTTTTTTTTTTGCTACTCTTGAAACATAACTTCCTATAACAGCTTAAAACTATTTTATGGGCTTAATGGAAGTTTTTCTTTAGCTGTAATGTTATATGGTTAGTAAATGTTTCAATAAATATGTAAACTGCTCTTCCCAGAATTCCCACTGGATGCCTCCCAATCTAGAGCATTTCCAAAACAATAAACAATGGAAACAAAGAATGCTTCAAAATAATCAAACTTCTCATTTCTACCCCCCAACATTGTCTATTCATTTTTCTACTTTATTGATGAAAACAGAAATCATATTGGGTGAAGTATTCCCTATCACGTTGAAATAAAGTCGGGATGGCATTTAAGTGCTATATAGCATATTGTGTTTTTGAAATATTGAAGGAGCAGATCAGATTATTCCACCGGAATTTTTTCCTTCTAAGATCATGTTATTATTGTTGCCTTTAAAAAAATGGCATTAATTTTATGTTTACACTTAAAAAATTTAAGTTAGAAAATGTAATATTTATGTACATAGATGCATAAAATCTGCCAAGGATTGTAATAAAATGCAACCATGAATAAGCAAGAAATGTCCATCTAAATAACTTAGCCTATATCATGAGAATCACTATTCTGTTAGCTTAATATGTCCACAATGCATGTGTTTGAAACCTGATTTTTCGATAATTTTTGGATCAGGCACTCTTTGCCAGGATGTTAAACATATTTATATAGCCCATCCTTAGTGTGTTTTTGAATATACTGTCTTTGCATTTAGTATAGTACAGTATTCAGATGGTAAAGAGCAAGGAACCATAAATTGTTATATAATCTATCTTAAGATTTTACCCCAATACAGGGCAAGCATAATTGTAAGAGAAAAAAAAATCTTTTAAAACAATTTATTCTTTTTAAAATGCTTGTACCATCTACTGCAGCTGCAAAACCATAATGCTTTCATTAAGGATCACATCTGGGCTGAATTAAAACAGGAGCCTTTCCCAACCCTGGAGTGTTTGTCAGGTTGAAAGTTTTTCTCATAGCTCCTGAAGCTTTTCCAAAAATCGAGGGCTAAGACAGAGAACAGACCCTGTCACGAGCTGGTACCGGGTTTTAAGTACATTCCTGCTATGTTATTCACCGTCTGGCTCTAATTTGGAGGTACATCTCCCTTGTGCTCACTTTATTAACTTACATATGACTAGCTCTTTTGTTTAATATGGAAATAAAGAAAACAGGGTTTGTCGGAAAATACTGCTGTAGATTGAGACTTACTTTACCATGCATTTGCTTTTTTTTATTCCTATATGTTTGCTCATTAAAGCAATTTTCCTAATAACTTTTTTAAAGATAAATAATATAGGCAATTCATGATGGACCTTGTTTCTCCTCTATTTTTAGAAGGGATGGGGGAAACTACATAGATATTAATTTATCACACTTTTTCATGTCTATTACCAATTTTATCTTAGAACTACAGAGAAAAAAATTCTATTAGTGTTATTCATGGAAGCATGATATGAAAATTAAGGTATATAAATTTTGGAGAAATTGCTTCAACCATGTATTGTAAAGTTGAATAGAATGTCAGTGAAAGTTTGAGATATCATGACATTAAATAAATAATAGAGATATTTTTACAAAGCTTTCAAAAAATTCTAAGGTCTGTTAGGACAAAATAATCCACCAACCAAAGAGAAAGGAAGCTTTAAAAAATGTGTTCAGAATATTTTCTGATGACTAGAAAATAAGTCCAGATTATTAATTTATAAAATTATTTATCAACTTGTGCAATGCACACAGGTTTATTAAAATCCCATTCTGTTCCAATCTTGGGGCAAAAGGATAAAACAAATACCAAGAAGCTAAAAATATCATAGGGAGAACAGAAAGATGAAGAGGTAAATATAATGCTATTGTGATACATACAAATAGCGGTAAGTGCACAATGAAATCAACGATTAACTCTGCCTGAGGAGGTCACTTTTGAGCTGGCCTTTGAAGGATGAATAGAAGTTCACCAGACCTAAAATGTACACAGATTTTTAGCAAAAATCTTTAACTGGAATAATCGATGAACATTCTTTTGAGATTAAGAATGCATCTCAGCATTACATTAATTTAATTCCCTCTTTTATTACTGATTCCCAAAGTAACATTATTCTGACAGATCTTTCTCCTAAGTGCCTTAATAGTATTAGAAATTAATTATAAGGTTGTTTTTCCTCCCCGTATGAAAGTAGAGCTTACTTTCATCAGATACAAGCAAAAACAAATAAACAAACAAATTAGAGTTAAATTTACCCAGATGATATGTGAGAATGACAATTTAATTAATCTCTCTGAGCCTTCCTTAACTTTCTCATTTAAAATGATGGGAATCATATGTATCCTATTGAGTGATGAAGGTAAAATGAAGTGATTTATTTTCTGTAGTTTCTTTTTTTTCCAGTAGGATGAATAAGTGTTGGTTGAAACCAGTTATCTTTTCTAGTTTACTAATGCAGTATTTCAGAATATAATGTAATGTATATATGATAAACATTAATGTTCACAATTGAACAAAGGAGTAAAAATTGATAATTAGCATGAAATAAAATAGATTAATGGAAGAACGCAACAAATAATAAGGCCTTCTCTAATTTAACTGCCTACATGTTTGGAGTTAATTTCTTGATGGACAACAAGATATGTTCATTTTCATGATTTAGTCTTCTCAGTGAAAAATTGTATAAGCTTCCTGAAGTGCAAGAGTTGCATCTTCTGTTGGATTCACAGACACCTAGTAAATACTGCATCAAAGCCTAAAATACTCCAACAAAGCCTCTGAGTTCAATAGGTCTTTGTTATGTTACTGCCTATTGCTCTCAAATTCAGACTTAGGATTTCCCAGAGAGCTTCAGCACATTTTGTCTTGTAGGAAAGAAGGAAACCAAAACTTCTAAGTTGAGTCAAGTCACCTGTGTCTATGTGTAAAAACATGGTTTGTAAAATGTTAAAAAAAAAAAAAAAAAAAAAAAAAAAAAAAAAAAAAAAAAAAAAAAAAAAAAAAAAAAAAAAAAAAAAAAAAAAAAAAATGCCTATAGCACCGCTGAGTAATACCTAGGAAATGATATGATCAACCTCCTAGTTACATGAAATATATACATTTAAGAGAATACAGGTTGGAAACCAGGTTTTTTCCTTTCTCATTCACTGTTTTTTCATTGTACTTCTTTATTAGACTGTGAAGGTAAAAGGACCTGTTTTACTTAACAAAGCCAGCTAGCTGTTTTTATGGAAATTCTTTTTCAGTTTATAACTCATGTAAATGTCAATGTCAAAGTAACAACTGCACCACTGGGATAAAAGACTCCTGGTCAGATGAAGTTCTTTTTCCAGTAAGATTTACCCTTCATGTTTTCCATTAAGTATTGTCAACTCAGCTTCTCTCTTCATTGAAAGTCGCCAGTAGATGGATGCTTATGTACAGTACAGTGCAGGATAGGAAAATATTTGTATTTCCATGTGCATTTAAAATCATTTTATGAAAAATTAAATTTGACAGTGTTTCTAGGCAACATTGTTTTACACATGAATTGTGAAATGTCTCATTATTAATCATATTTTTGATGGTATATATCTATGTGTGTATATATACTCACAAAACCAATTTAATCTTCTCAATGTTTTGATTTGTTTGTAGAGGCAAATATTATACTTTTATTCAACTTTACCTTGTATAAAATGCTTTATTTATAAGACTGGATAAATTTCATAGACTTACAAATTCAGGCTTAAAACCACACTTTAAAGGTGGGTTTGGAAACTAAATAAATAGCTCCATAATTTAGCACAATTTATTCACATGTATACTTCAAATTTTTTTCCAGCTTATGAATAAAATACCTTGAAAAAATATTACTTAGAATAAAATACTGAGAAACAATGGTTGAAGTTTGCTTTCTGGGGAATTAATTTGCTTTTGGTATAGTGGCAATGGGCTGGCAGTTCTATCAACTTCAGTACTAATAATCAAGTTCAGGACATGACTTTTAGAAATCGAGGTTTCCTATAATTGATATTATGAGAAACAGTTTATTCCAAGAAAAATTTTTTAGTCAAAAATTACATTTTTTCTTTTAACAAAGAAAATCTTAAATACAATCTTTGATTATGCTTGATCAGCTTTTGGATGCAAAATGTATCTAATGATGTTTAAAATGATTTTCCATGGGTTGATTGGAAAAATCATCAGGAATTATACATTTGAAAATTAAAGAAAATTATATCACATATGATTTCTTGGCAATATGTTTAATCCTATGGTATATTCGTGTGTATCAAATACATCTGTAAAGTCATTTAAATGCACTTAAATAACAAAATCAAAGGGGCGTATTTTTTGGAACTTCAAGCTTTTAGAAGAAAATAGTTAACAAATAAAACATTTTCTTTCTTCTTCGAATTTTCCTAGGATACTTTAGTTACATATTAGGATAGAATAAAGTATCCCTTACTCTTAAAGGAGGATAACTAAAGAAATTAACCTGCCAAATCAAGAAAAGCGGGAAAGCCAAGAAAGGGATTGTTGTAGAAAGCTTGCCACGAGAAGGTGGTAGCTGGATAAACAAGGAAGGACCTAAGAAATATCTTAAAGTAAATACACTTTGCGATGTGTTAAATTTGAGGACTTAAAGAGTCGATACAACAGCAAAGCTGGCATCATTGGACACCTGGGAAACCCTGATGATATGCAAGAAGACCCTCCCTTGGTGCATAGTAGGTGCCCCTGACAGAGTCCTCTCTTTCCCTATTCTCCATCCTTAGTCAGTTGCCGAAGAGAGTTGATTTAAACACCTATGTATTTCCCAAATCTGTTCCTATCTGTTCACCCTGCAATCACCACCTGAAGTGGCCTTTGAACTAATCTTCCCTCTTCTACACAGATTCAAGTTTAAGAACCACAGCATTGCTGGAGATTGCTGGAGATATTCCAATTCAGAAAATCCAGACATGTTATATCACTTCAGTTGCTCCCCAGGGTCATCAGGACAAAATCAATTTCTTTTTCCTGACCAAAACAAAAAAACAAAAAACAAAACAAAAAAAAAAGAAAAGAAGAAAACCCTCAGGGTCTCTACCTACTTTCTCGGTTCTTTAATTGCTTGCGCTTCCCCAAATACCTAAGGCGATTTCCCAGCTACTTCCCTATCCATATGCTACTTACCTCTTAACATCCCTTTCTCAGCCTTCTCCTGGTTAAGTGCTATTTATCTTTACAACGTGATTAGAATATTCAAGCATCATCTTTCCCCCAAGGCCTTCTCCCAGCTGGTCTAGGCACCCTCCTCTGTGCTTCTTTATCTTTAGTCACTGACATTGCATTCAACATAGATCAGGGTTCTTTGTGTTTTCAAGATAATGAGCTCCTCAAAAGCAGGGACTGTATCTTTTGTATTCTGTAAACCCATGGTGATGTCAAACTCAAGACTTGGCCAACAGTGAGTGTTCAAAATAACTGTCATTAAAAGTATTTAATGCACTAAGGAATGAGTGACTTGCTGATTAATTACAACACGTTTAAGTCAGGGACAATGTGTTTATGCCTATTTTCTTAGGGCCCACAGGCAGTGCTGAGCACATAAATGTTCAGTACTATGAAGAGAAGGTGTATTTGGAGACACAAATTAGGTCTATATGGCATTTTCAGTTTGAAAGTTTTATTCTATATAAGGAAAATAAAATGATGTCAACTTCTGCTGTGAACAGCCCTTTGATTCATTATGTTGTTCTGAGAAGGCCGCTCCATTGTTCATTGCTTTATATTTCCATCTTGAGAAAGTTACTAATAATTCCAGGTTTCTTATTTCCTTAAAATAGTGTAATTAACAAATTATGTAGTCTAGTTTCCTGGAAAAGTCATGTACCTTATATATTTTATTTAAAATGCATGTCTATGTAGAACAATATAGCTAAGTAATATTATTAATTTCCTGTCATGTCTTATTATTTCAGAATTTCCATCAATCTTGATTGTCTTCCAATGTTTCCTGTCCCAGTAAAGGGCATCACCATGCACCAAGTTGCTCCCAACAAACACGATTTTTATTCCCCCTTCTTCATCATACATTATATTCATTCATTCACAGTCTCATCTACCCTATGTCCTAAACCATGCCCATTGCTAACTCCCTAGCCCAGGCTGTCATGAGTTTTTAGATGAACCATTGCCATAGACTTTGTTTCCCAGTCACACTCTTTTCAAAAATACTGTTTTCACTGTAGTCAGAATGACATTCCAGCAGTCACGACTTGTATTACTCTATTTAAAGCCATTCAATGTGGTCAATGGCTTCCAATTTCTAAATGGATAATTATTCAACTTTTAAAATCTAACCCTCACCTCTTACATCTCCTCACTTTTTACTCTATGCTCTTACTAGATACAACTTTTTATCCTTGAAATTTCCACCCTCTCTGGAGAGTGGATTTGGACAGATGCTGATTCTTTATTCTGACAGACTCTTCCTCTGTTTTTTCACTGGACTGACATCCACTCATCCTGTGGTTAGGAATTTAAACTTTTTTCTTCTTCCAGGAACCTTTCTGGTTGCTGAACCTTTAGCCACTCAGTCTTAGAGAACACTGTCTCATTAACGCTTAGTACACTTCCTTGTAATTGCTTGTTTTATCTCTCTCTCTCTGGATAGGCTATCAGGTCCATGAGGACAGTGCTCTTTGCCCAATGCCTAGCAAAATGCCTGACACATGAAATGTACTCAATAAACATTTGTAGAATATGGTGAAGTGATTTCACATACACACAATATTCTTTCTCAGCATTTAGAAAGACAATATGAATTAGTTGTTTTAGATAATACTATTCACTTGAGCCAGGCATGGTGGCTCACATCTGTAATCACAGTGCTTTTGGAGGCCAAGGTGGAAGGATTGTTTGAGGCCAGGAGTTCAAGACCAGCCTGGGCAACATAGAAGGATGCTGTCTCTGCAAAAATTAAAAAATTAGTCAAAACAGTGGCACGCGGCTGTAGTCCCAGCTCAGGAGGCTGAGGTGGAGGGATCGCTTGAGCCCAGAGTCTCAGGCTGCAGTGAGGTTGATCAATGCCACCACACTGTGGCATGGAAGACAGAATGAGCTAGATGCCTTCTCTAAAAAAAAGAAAGAATATATATTTTCTTTAACTAGAAGGAAAATGATACTTGTATCAAATATCCAGTAAAATTTTTGGTTTCTTACTGGGAATAAAATGCAAAATAATGAAATAATTAACAATCTTTGAGTCCCCATTGCTTAAGATTATAAGTAATAAAAATGGCATTTAAAAATTAAAAATAAAGTTACAAATATGATTTTATTTAAAATGACCCAGGCTTTATACAATGTAGATCCATTATGTATAAAAGCGATTAACCCTCTAGCTTTGAGGAGCCTACAGCTTTTTTTTTTTTAAAACTAACTTTTAAATCTAAATGCACTGATGTTGTTTTCTTTTTTCAAATTGAATTTTGCTTAAGGTAAACTCAAATGCCTAATTATAGTGTGGTGCTCAAACATTCTCCGGTAATTTCCTTAAAATTCATTCTTACTAGTTTCTATCTTGTTGCAACCTCTTTGACTGAAGTGACTGCAAATTACAATTTGAAAATGACTGACCTCCTTCTCTCTGCTAATATTGTTAGAATGAAGAGACAATGGCACCTATCAGGATAACCAAATTAGAACAGTTCACAGAAGGCAGACCGGCATACAAATGTACTTATGTAACAAATGCATCCCTCAACAGTAAAATGACAGCCATTCAGATAAAATGCTTTTATTATTTACTTTCAACAAGTATCTATGGCTGTGGCATGACTATTGTTGAATCATTTCAATAATCTTGTTATAGGGCTGATAAAAAAAGAAAAAGCACTTCAGTGGAGAGAAATGACCTGCCTCATGACATCTTCAGAGAAACCAGATGACAGTGATAGGTAGATTACTTTTCTGTTCAGACAAACAAGAGCATTGTCAGACCTTTTCTAACCTAGTTTATTTCCTTAAAGCACTGACAAGGAGAACAGGAGGCTATCCTGCAATTTCACCACTGCCAGTAGGTGTAGCAGTTGGTGTAGTTTGACATGGGAAGTAGAAGATGGAGGCATCTTTGTAAAAAGCTGTATAGTTACCAAAAAAAGGTAATGACTTCTGCAAAGACTTCTGTGTCTATATTCTCCATATAAACAAGCACTGATGAATAAGGATCCTCAAAAACATAAAGGGATTTTGACCTTATTAAATTAAGCAAGGACAGATACCTCACAATTTATGTTTATACTTTGCCGTTTGAAGCCTAATGCATAAGTAATGTATACGTATTTTCAGCTATAGTGATAGCTGAAACATGAGTGTTTCTTTAACATTCATATCTCTACATACCCAATTAGGAAGTTTCAAGAAAATTAGCCAATCCTAACATGTACAAATTATATCCTGTCCCCGTATTCTCCACTGAGGCCATTATTTATCAGATAATTTTGATAAACAAAAATGAGAGAAACATCTTACGTCATTCTGTCTAACCTTCCCCCACCCCCAGTAATATCAAATCACACTGTTCTAATCAATATGTAAAATATAGTCACGTTGAAAAATTTAAGTCAAGGACCTGTACAGATGAAACCAGTGTATCAGATAAAAATCCAAACAAGAAACAAAGAAGGAATCAGTGATTTTAATGTTACATAACAATGTGTTTGTTTCTTCATTCTTTAAAACATAATGGTAACCAACTCAAAATACACCTCGGATTTAACATTTCCAATTGAATTGGTTTTTGAATATTTATGCTTTATAACACAATCTATTCTCCTCATTGTACACAAGAAGTAAGTTAATAGTTGGTAAATTGTGACTGCATTCTCCCAAGGCTCTTCACGGAATCTGTCTGGGTGGAAGGTTAATTAACTGAATGAAATGTCCCTTCCCAAGGCCGAGTTTACAGGTGGGTGAGCATAGCTTGTCCATAATAGGGAAACACTTAGCTCTATTGGTGCAGGAAAGCAGAGTAAGTCCAACTAAGAAGTCAGGCATCAGCCCTGAGGTTCTCTATTATATCTCAAATATTTCTCATTTTCTACATTATCAAAATGCATTGATATTTTATAATGAATATTTTATTTTGCCTAGTAGAGCTATGACTCATAAGACAATGATTTCTCCCGGTATGAGATTTTGAGGCATCTGATCAAGACAAGCCTCACTTAAGGGACTAGATCCCAATATTGCCACATTGGAATTCAGAAAACTTGCGTTTGATTTCAAATTTTGCTATTCAATGCCTATAGAATTCTAGGAAGTTCACCATCGGCTCTCTGGGCTTTAATATTTTTTCAGTGGTAGGGTGAAGACAACAGAATTTTTTTATGAGAATTAAATGCTATCATTAAGCAAATTGTATAAGGTTACAACAGATGGTAGTTATTACTATTACTATTATTACCAAAGTTATTGTGAGAGTGTTAATTCTAATTACATTGACACTGCTTACTGTAAACCAATTACTCTTGATGGGATTTGTAATTTAAGAAGCAAGGGGAAGAAAATTAAGGTTTATTGAGCACAACCTTGTTCTATAGACTGTGGTAGTTGCTTTGGTTCTCATGTATTTTTCACAACATAATCTGCCTCCCTCAGGTAGATTGTTTTGGGGGGTCCTTCATTTACAGGGAAAGAAACCCAGACCTGCAGTATTCACTTGCTTTCCTATTCACAGAAATACTAATTGGCAGATCCAGGTATGGGTCTTAAAATTTAAGCCATCATCGTTATCTCCTCCTAAGTAATAGCCATTCAAATAGTTGGTGAAAAGTAGCATGAACTAAAGTGAGATTAAATAGAACAGGCACATGAGCAGTCTTCACTGGAATATTTATATTCTCACCAAAAGTCCATTAAAGTCTTGACAAATAAATAGTGGAGAACTGATGGTAGACTCACATTATAAGATGCTGTTCCAAAATATACTATTATGCATTATTGGCTAGCTAGCTTCTATTTCAGCTATTTTATAGCATTAGATAAATGTTTTCTGTCAACTACATGAACATATATATATATAATGTGTCTGTGTGTGCATATATATCAAGTTATATATATATACACACATATACACACAAATATAGCATAGAGCATATACATATATGTGCATATAATATATATGCGTATATGTATATATGTGTATATGTATATGTGTGTATATGTATATTACATATTATATATGTGTGTGTATACATATATATGTATGTGTATAAGGATACACATGTATTTACAGGGGAAGAAACCCAAAACTGGAGTATTCACATATATAACTCTCTCTCTTTACACATATATTGTATACATATGTGTGTATATAATACATATATACACACACACTATATATATATATATATATATATAATCCTATATTTATATATCAATAAATATCCAATGCGTCTACGCTATGGAAAATTATTATTTCTATGTGCTACTTGGCAGGTGTTAATTACTGATAGGTGCTTACTAAAATTGAATTATATTAAAATGAAGGTAAGAAATATTTAATATTTATTTTAGTTATCTCCTAAAACTTGAAGTGACTTCATGATGAAGCTACATGTATAAGGAGCAAATCATCTTATTTTATTTGGAACATACTGGGTGGATGATCTGTGGAGGAACTGGAGCTTTGAGAATATTGTTAGATTCATGGCAAGTTTCTTAGAAGGTGCTATGGTCTTTCAATTGAACAGCAAGAAAATCCATCAAATTCGTATCCCAACCTCATCTGTCTTTTTCTAAGGGAGATGGCATCTGATAGGAGCTCTAACAGAAAGAGCTCTCGTCTCCACAGAGTAAACATAATTACAGACTTAGGAGCAATAATTACCTAGGCATGTCCCACAAGCTGGGGATCAAAAGGCAAAAGAGATTCCTGAAGTGGCCATCATTTTATGACTTGGGGTGCTGGTGGTGGCTCAGAATCCTCTTGTCATAGGGATGCCACTGTATCAGTGACATTGCCAGTTGGAGGCTGTCTTCTCCATCCTGTGCCTTCAGTGTCTTTCCTGACTCACTCGCCTTCCTATGACTCATGAGGAACTTGGCTTTTGGGCCACACTTGGCTGTGTTACTTGAATTTTCCAAACTTGGCTTTAGAGACCAGCTTCTGGAAAGTAATAATGGCTCCCCAACTCAACCCTTGTCCCTTACACTCATTGCCAGTTTGCACTTGACTTCGTTTCTGGACTGTCCTCTTTTGAATTAAGCACTCCAGCCTTTTAGTACAAGGAGGATAAGAGATAGTCCTGTCTCAACCTGTGTTACTGCTAAATAATTTTGCACCTGGACCAACCAGTAAAAAGCAACATATCAAAATGAAAATTATCAATATAATATATACTGTATATCTTTCTTCACACAAATCTAGTTAAATATAGTACTTATTATAATTTTTTAAATTACTATTATTTATTGTGCATGTACTTAATAGGTTTTAGTCATTGTGTTGAATGCTTTACCTACATTAACATTTAATCTTAGCAATAATTCTATATATGGATACTATTATTGGAGTAAATTGTATGAAACTGCTACTATCTTACCACTTTTAACCTTTAAGATTGGCAGCTTTAATATGGATAATGCAGATATTAGCCCTATTTGACAGATGAGAAATCTGAGGCATGAAAAAATTAAATTTCTCAGGTTACAGTTAGTAGTTAGCAGAATCACAAAATGAAATGTATACTGGCTATAACCCATTCTGGCCTCACTTGATCCATGGTTTTGCAGCACACCGGCTTATCAACCATATGAACACCTCTCCCCAGTTTGAAATTACTTCTTTGATCAACTACTTGGAGCCAATGATTAGCCATCAAACATATAATTCCTTCAATGTAAGCAACTTTTACAGTGATTGGAATAATTTATGTGGGAAAGAACCACGTGGAGGGGGTAATTTAATCAACTCAGCTATAAACAAGCCACAGTACCACATATATTGGTTCAAACTATTTCAAATATTCAGCATGTGGGCCATAAATATAGCACTTATTCTAAAAATTAGGAAAAACAGCTATATAATTGAAACAATGTAGATTAGTCAAGTTAGGCTATCCCTAATGAGTGAAACAAAATAACTTCCAGCTATCTCCACATGTTTATAGCAGGCTATAAAGTAATTTCCCCTTTGTTGAGAACTTTGAGCATACATTTTCTTGTCAGACTTCCTGACTGTACAGGTTGGAAATGGAGTCCGACTGAGAATTCTGCAGGCGATGCAGTTAGTGTGGGGGCTCCACGGTATCTTTACAGAACTGCCAATTAGCACTTAAAAAAATCATTTGCTTTTGGTACAAAGACAAAGTGATAGACAATATGTTTGGAAAAGCTCTCACTGTATTTGAGAATCTTGTGCTTTTGGAACAAATGGGATATTTTCAGGCTTTCAGTGCTGGTCCTACTAAATAATATGAATTCAATCAAGTCTATAGTGTATCTTTGGATGGAACTCATTTGATAAAAGGTGTGGTTTTGTTTATAGGTTATCATCAAAATCCTTTACTTGGGCTAACTATGATTTTCCCCATGTATATGCTGTGATGGAGAGCCTATAATCACTTAAAATAATCACAGCTATATTTTCTGGTATGTAAATGAACCATTCTTGTCCTTTTTATTACACTTTCTCCTCTGGCCTCATAGTATTTTATCTCTTCTTAAGAAAGAAAGTACTACAGAGTTAAGTCATTCATGTTCCCCCAAAACTGATACTCACGATACACCTAAATATAAAAATGAGGTTATCAGTATCCTTTACTAACCTGAATCAACCAGTGACTGAAGATACAAAACCATATTATAATGAGTGGATCATTATTTGTTCTTATTTTGTTCTTTAGAAAACATTTTTGAGGTCTTCAAATAAGAGTCAGATCAGACAATCCCTCCCAGAGGCAGGAGTACATTGTAGCTTTACCCATTGGCTGGAAAATGATGCTAATGAGGTTAGGGTCGTGTATTTGATCTCTCATGAGTGGGTGTAGCTATGCTTTGTTCTAACTGTATGCTTCTGATAGCTTTAGTAACCAAATTTGTAGACATGTGCTGTTGGCTATAGGAGCAGCTTAAGAGAGAATTCACATTTATCAGAAAATATTGTCAGTACTAAAACAAAAGTCATTCAAAGAACATATCTCATTGGTGGTAAGCATCATCTTTGCTTCTGAAACATTCACAGCTCATAAACTTCCAGAGGACGTGTTTTTTAAGTTAGGTGATAATTTAAAACTTACGAGAATGTCCGAGAGAATTCAGTGCATTAAGACAAATGAAGAATTTTATGAAGTCTTTATTTTTGAGTGAACAATTAAATCATTCTATTTGAAGTATCTATTTATTAATTTTTACCCCATTATACATACATGTTTCATTATTGCCCGTTAACTTCCTTTTTTGAAAAATAAGGAAAAAAATACTAACCTTTTCCTTCTTCCATCCCAAAGAGCCTATATGAGCCTATATTTCAGATCAACGCTGTAATTTTTGATTAAAATACATTCAAGGAACACAAAATGTTTTATACTTAATATATTTAAGGTACAAAATAATGCCGTTGAAGTATTAGTACTGTATACTTGCAAGGAGCTCTGCCTGAAAGACAGAGCTCAATAAGTTGTTTCCAAATATCATATCCCAAAAGTTTGACAAGGAAGGCAAATCAATATTACATCAAATGTAGCCTAATATATGTTGATTGTCAGGATACAGGCTAGTTCTCTGGAATATTTATTTATATTTGTAATAAATAACATCTCTTTCTTTGGATGAAATCCAAGTGCTTCACAAATCTTTTGGAGTTAATTGTGTAGACAGGAAACCTGGAGATGTCAGGGATCAGATTTCTAATCAAGTGACCCTTTCACCAAGGCTCCTTTAATTTTCAATAGTTTTAATTCAATTCAATGTTTGCTTCAAAAATAGAGCATACGACTTCAAGCTGTGTGCACTACAATTTATACTAACCAATAAAAATGCCTGCTATAGTTTTGTACAATTTCTTTCAAACTCTACCATGAGAAAGGAAGCCATTTTTCTTATTAGATATTGAACCAGGCTTTTGACTTACACATATCCTCCCTTGGATCGATTCTGTGGGATAGATATTATTGCTTACATTACAAGATAAGGAAGTGGGCTAGAGATCAGACAGCCCACCAATGCCAAGCCCCAATTTGAATGTAGCTTACCAGAAGCCCCACACTGATTTCTCCTCCATGGCATTGTTCCCTCTCTCTGATTGATCTGGCATTTCATTCAGAACTGGAAAGAACCTTGACACTGTCCGGTTCCTATCAACATGCTGCCCAATGGGCCTGCATTCTGCTGTTTATTATTAATAGTACAGTCCTGACTGGGGTCGTGCAGTGGAGTGAGAGTATGTAATACAGTGGTGAAAACCCTAGAGGAGGATCAAATCAGATCTACTTGAATTTGAATCCTAATTTTGCGCTTATTATTTTTGCATCTTGGACAACTTAATCTCATTGAATTTTAGTTGATTATCTGTAAAATGAGATCAATGAAACCTACTTGGTAGGTCTGCGGTAGTTCAAAGCCTGGCAAACAGTGAGTTGTCAGTGAATGTTTTCTTCTGTTAGTATTTCTAATTAACTAATGATGACTAATACTCATGCTCATTTGACTTCAGGTTTTTTCTTCCATCTGAATTACTGCTGCAACTCCCTGCTCACTATTTTGGTCAACATAAAAAAATATCAATGCTTGCCTGGATTTAACTTTGTTTGCTGTATTTCCTATACATGGAACCACCTCAGAGGCAAGGATGGCCTCCCTGAGTCTCAGCATCACTGCTTTCCTCGAGTCTCTGCTTTACTGGTGGAGCTGTCCTCACCTTCCCCACAGGTCTGGGCTTCTAGGCTCCTGTACATCCAGGCGTTGCATACCTGATTCATGTGGTTAACCAGCATATTAGTTTCCTATGGCTACTGTAACAAATTCCATAGTCTGGTTGGCTTAAAAGAACAGAAATACATCCCTTCACAGTTCTGGGGGCCAGAAGTCTGAAATCAGGGTGTCAGCAGGGCTGCCCTCTCCCCAGAGGCTCTGGAGGAGAACTGGTCCTTGCCTCTTCCTGTTTTTGATGGCCACCTGGCACCACTGGCCTTCCTGGATTTGTGGCTGCATCTCTCCAATCGCTGCCTCTGTGACAACATTGCCTCCTTCTCTCTGTGCTCGTCTCAACATTCCTTCTGCCTTTGTCTTATAGTATTTGTATTGAGGGTCTACAGGCTAATGCAGGATACATTTCTCCTATCAAGATCTTTAGCTTAATCCCATCTTTTCCTATAATAGGGTAATATTCACAGGTACTGGGAGTTAGGATGTTGACAAACCTTTTTGGGGACCATCATTCAGCCCACTACATCCAGCTTCAAAAAATGTTGAAAAACAA
The DNA here is from genome assembly GCF_001604975.1 of Cebus imitator. Taxonomy (NCBI): domain Eukaryota; kingdom Metazoa; phylum Chordata; class Mammalia; order Primates; family Cebidae; genus Cebus; species Cebus imitator. The sequence goes on along the minus strand of NW_016107424.1, from coordinate 3,183,062 downwards.
ATGCAAAAAGCCTACAATTTAGTTCAACCAACAGTTATGAAACACCTACTGAGTATAATCCTACATAGCATAAGCTACAAATTCCCTCACATGGCGAAATAAGAGAATTCAAACCACACACGTGTGCATGGTGCATGCACAAACACATTTGTAGTTCATTTCTCACAACCACATGTTGGACTGAGAAAAGAATCTGTCAGAGATGAAGAGAAGGAAAGAGAGAGAATGAGAACAAACCTTCCCTGCGTCCCTTAGGCTGACAGTCATTTATTATAAGCCCTGGACATGTATTATCTTGGTTATCAGAGTGATGCACACTGAAGAACTGTTTTGGCTTTAAAAACAGTCACAATATTAATCCATGTGGACAGCATATGTGCATGTGGGAAAGCCCATGGATTTGTGCGTAGAATACACTTAACACATTAAATACCGTAGCCATGATCATTCATTAAACATGTTTTGACAATAGATTGTAAATCAAAGCAAGGGCTATAAATCATAAATGTGGAAGTTGATGTTGTATCAGAAGATTCTGGAAAGTGAAAAAAACAAAAAACAAAAAACAAGGTTTATTCATTCTGCCATAACAACTATGTAAAGAAAAACAAAGCTTTTTTTTCCTTTTTTCTTTTTTCCCTTTCCCAGAAGAGAGAAAAGAGAGAACTGGCAAAGAAACAACAGTGTAATGAAGACAATTTCTGGGCCACCCAGCTGCCTAATTACTGGCAGCATCTCTGGATTTTTACAGCAGGCCTCTTGTGACACCACCCTTTGAAAAGAAATAATCTTGCATTGCAACAAAAACAAACAAAAAAATACATACTCTATCACAGAAAAGCAACCCTAAACCTTCTAAGTAGAATAATTCAGCAAAGGATTTCATGTCATGAAAGACAAAGCAAAAGAATGAATAATTACTTTGCAATTTCCCCCTCTACCCTAGTGCTTTGAGGAGCCTATCCCATGTGTTAAGTTGAAACATCACTTTTTAAATTTTAAACTTATTGCAATTTAATCCAGCAAGATGAAAGCTTTGAATATCCCATTTCTTTCAACATTTTAGTTAGGAGGACAACCGTTGCAATATTCACATTGTTTCATGCAAAACAAAATACAAAACAAAATGAAAACAAAAAACAAAAAACAGTGGTCTTATGCAGCCTAGCACTTACGATGTTCAAGCAGAACTACTGTGGAATTATTTAGCAATTCCCTTAGGTGTTCTCAGCAATTTCTTATAACGAATTCCTTAACAATATTATTAAAACTTGAGAGGAGGTAAATGGGCTATAGCTGTATCCCTGTGGAAGCATCTCTGAAAAGACAAAGCAACAGTATATGCTTCCCAGAGGCCGCGAGGGTGTATTAACATGGCTTCATGTAAGTTGTAGAGTTTGTTGTTTATTGACCAGACACCCTCTCCAACAGTGCTTATACACATCTGCAATAAATGAAACAAATGTATTCGATTAAAAAAGCATCTTTTGAAAAAAATTTGTTTTGTTTTTAGAATTGTTTGATACTGTCTTGTCATTGGGGACAGGGGAACACTGACTGGAGGACGCACTGGTTCATGCATTCATTCAATTGTTCATCTGGCATTCAAGTGGCTTCCCTGGGTAGATCCTGTGAAGATTCTAGAGACAGGAAGGTAAGCATGATGTGCTTTCTATCCCTTAGGAGCTTGTAGCCCAGAGAAAAAGATAAATATAAAAGCAAATTGTTGCTACTCAATGTTGACTTTGCCATATTAGCAGTAGGAACAAGGTAATTAAGCGGCACTGAGAAGGAATGACCACTTGCTAGGAGAAAGAGGAGAAAGCCTAGACCAGAGTTTGGGAAAAATCACCAAGTAAATTGTTTTAGACAGAGAAGAACATATTTTCTTTGGTAATATTTAACAAACACACACAGAAGTAAATTTTATTTCATAGTCTTTTTTTTTTTTTTTTTTTTTNTTTTGAGATGAAGTCTTGCTCTGTCACCCAGGCTAGAGTGCAGCAGTGTGATCTTGGTTCACTGCAACCTCTGCCTCCTAGGTTCAAGCAATTCTCCTGCCTTAGCCTCCAGAGTAGCTGGAATTACAGGCATCTGCCACCATGCCCTGGTAATTATTTTTGGTAGAGACGGGGTTTTACCATGTTGGCCAAGCTGGACTTGAACTCCTAGCCTCAAGTGATCACCTGCCTCGGCCTCTCAAAGTGCTAGGATTACAGGTATGAGCCACCATGCCTGACCTCTTTCATAGTCCTTTAAAGCGTCAAACCTCTATTACTTGTTGATCTTTTAAAAGATCAGGTTTTCAATATCTAATTTTAAATGCCACATATAGCCTGATCCTGAATATACACTCTTTGAGAAAGAGGGAGATAGAAGGTGATATATGATATATGTGTCCTAAGGATAAGAGGCCGGGTGACACAAAATTTAAAGAAAACAACTCTAAAAGAAGACTGCCTTGGTTTTAATTCCTACTTACCAGCTGTGTGCTCTTGGGTAAATTACTTAACTTTTCTCTGTGCCTCAGTTTCTCTATCTATAAAATAGGGTGGTGATTTTATTTTCTATCTCATAGCGTTGTTATGAATAATGCTCTCTTGATGCATAATAGGCTTTTAATTAACACTGACTCTTATGATTTTAAGTATTCTTAAATAGACTTTCTATCTAATCATTCACTGGAAATACTACGGATGATAGAAGATTCTACTGTCTCTTTTGAGATACCAGTAATATATTGGATCTAGTTGGCTTAAATAAACTAAAAAAACATTTTTCTTTTCTGAAGTAGTAACTTTAAGGAGCATTTATATTTATCAATCTGGTACAATAGTCTAAATTTTCTAAGATAAAATGGATAAAAAATTAGCTGATAAATATAAAAGCTCCACATACCTCATTAGGAATAAAACTTTAATGAGCACTTTCAACCTATGGAGCTCAGGAAAGTTACCACCACCTTCTTCCACTAGTAAAATGAAATCTTGTTGCTCTCACTTCCAGGAAGTCCTTTCATTCACTAAAATGCATGTTGTCACTCCATGTAGTTTATTGTTGGCCTTGGAAATGAAGAGCTTTACTGCGTCATATACATCCTAGTACCAGTTCTTGGTCAAGTAACAACGCGGGTGATAATTTCCTCAGTTCTCAGGCATCTTCACTATGCTTTCTCCTTCCCTTCCTGCGATCATAAGCTACTTTTGAATCCTTTATTTATGCTAAAGTAAAAAATAATTGATGCCTGTTTAAATAGACTGTCTATGTGTCATTTGCCTCTTTGATGACTTGCCATGCTTTAGACCAGGTGTCCACAAACTCTGGCTGTTGGACCAGATCAGGTTTCCAGCCTGTTTTTGTAATTAAAATTTGTCTGAAGCACAGACAAACTCACTTGTTTATATATTGTCTTTAGCTGCCTTTATGCTATAAGGGAAGAGCTGAGTGGTTGCGACAGAGGCCTTCTGGGCCACAAAGACTAAACTATTTTGTATCTGGTCTTTTGCTAAATCCTTTTCTGATTCCTGCCATAAATTCTAGAGTTAATCCTCTGAGGGGAACTTTCAGCAAGTTGGACATAGGCTCCCCTATCTGCCCTTTAACATTCTCTCTCTCACTCTCTCTCTCCCTCTCCCTCTGTGACATACACAAATACACAACTCCAAGTTCATTTATCCCACCTTGTCGTAAACTACGTGCCTGGAGCTAAATTAAGAGTTGTCATTAGCCAAGTGAATGCTCTTAAGAATTAGCTTATTTATTAATGTATGGCATAACTACAAATGTATTGACACCATTTTAACCTTTTATTTTGTACAAAATTGACTTTTTAATATATATTTTACACTAATGCTAAACACCTTGGTCTCCTCTAGGGTAGGTAGTGGAACAGTATTGTCTTCATTTTTGAATCCAGAGCACCCAAAAGGCAACAATGCAATAGATGTGTTCAGAAAATGAATGAAAAAAGGGACTAGCTGTGGTGGCTCATGCCTGTAATCCCAGCATTTCTGGAGGCTGAGGTGGGTAGATCACTAGAGATCAGGAGTCTGAGACTAGCCTGGCTAATATGGTGAAACCCCATCTCTACTAAAAATATGAAAATTAGCCTGTCATGGTGGTAGGCACCTGTAATCCCAGCTATTTGGGAGGCTGAGGCAGGATGATTACTTGAATCCAGAAGACGGAGGTTGCAGTGAGCCAAAATCACACCGCTGCACTCCAGCTTGGTCGAAAGAGTAAGACTCTGTCTCTAAATTTAAAAAAAAAAGGAAAAATTAATAAATATAACTTGTAATTTCTGTGATTTTTTTAAAATCTAAAAATGGAAAAACACTAAGTCTAGGTTTACGTGAGAAACAAAAGTAATTCTTATTTGCTAATGGACTATCAGCACTTTTGACATTATCTGGTAAATCTAATAATATGGGTAACACATGACTCAGGAATAATACTCCTAAGTATGTACTCTAAAGGAATGTGTGTCCATATGTTCCAGAAAACACATATAGAAATGTTCATTGCATCATATTTTATAATTGCCAAAACATGGAAGGAATCCAAATGTTCATAAACAATAAAAAGGGTATGTAAATTATGGTGTCCACAGCATTTATAAAATGATAGGTTTAATTTTTATAATTTCTTCATTTTTACTTACTAGATAGCTCTATAAAATTTTCCCACTAGTGTGATGACTATCAGTGTCTGAGTATAATATGCTTATGAGCTTGAATCTATATGGTAGCTGTAGAAATCCTCTTCTACCTGTATGTATAGACTCAGTTTTCAGAGAATCTTGCAATATCTGACTCCCATTGAAAATCTGAGGAGAAGAATTTTTATATTTACGGTAAATATAAAAGCCAGGATAATCTCAGCTCTGAGTGATAGTGATCTCTCTAGGTAAGACAACATATAACTGTTGAATACTTGGGTTGAAGAGGCACAAATTCGAATCATCATAGCCAAGGTAGTTTCTATGATATCACTACTCTTTAGTTATTTCAATTGCATCATCTCTCTAGAAGCACATATGTCTTTCTGTAATAGTCCATTCTCATGCTGCTATAAGGACGTAGCCGAGACTGGGTAATTTATAAAGGAGGTTTAATTAACGCAAAGTTCAGCATGGCTGGAGAGACCTCAGAAAACTTACAATCATGACAGAAGGAGAAGCAAACCTCCTCTCTTCACATGATGGCAGCAAGGAGAAGTGCAGAACAAAAGTGGGGAAAGCCCTTTATAAAACCATCAGATCTTGTGAGGACTCACTCACTGTCACGAGAACAGTAGGAGGGTAACCAACCCCAGGATTAAATTACCTTTCACTGGGTCCCTCTCACAGCACGTGGGGTTATGGGAACTAAAGTTCAAGATGAGATTTGGGTGGGGACACAGCCAAACCATATCACTTTCATACTTTTAAATTTTGATATATTAGACTTTAAAATATATATGTAGATGGCCACTTTTAGACAGGATGGAGTAACTGGGATTACCATTCTGTCTGAAACTATTAAAAGGGCAGACAAAGTATTTAAAAAAGTAGTTTCCAGGATATTGAATATTAGGTTCTCAAGTGAACTCCAAAAGACAGGAAACAAACAGAGCGATGCTGTGATTGTTCAGATGACTCTCTTAGAGAGTTTCCCAGCATTGGCTCTGTGAGGGAGAGCCTGGGATGGGGGGCACTTTTAGACTCCCTGAGTTGAGAAGGTGAAACTGAGATGTTGGCAGTCAAAGTGGCCAAACTTTTTAGGGCAAAATGTAACGGAAGAGTGAGCTGCGTGGAGAGAAAATTCTTGAGATCTGCATCAGGTGTCCCTTGAATATTCAACAGAGTGCTGATCAGCACATTTACATGAAGAAACTAAGACTGGGAAAAGAATCAAGTGAATGGTTTGAGGGAAAAGTACAGGAAATGCAAACAGAGCTGAAAATAGCCTGCTTCCCACAGCAAAACTGGAAAAACTAATAATTCACAGGACATTGTGTAGAGTAGTCAGGAGGGTCATGCCTCAGCAGTGGGGAATACTTAGCCTTAGACTAAACACTGCTTTGATCGCACCTAACAAATCTTAACAGCAATGATCAAAATGTTTCCAAGTAATTTAACTGCATACCAGAAACAAAACTGAAGATATTTATAGAAATACAAAAATACTCAGCACCCAACAAGGTAAAATTTACAATGTCTGGCATCCAATAAAAAATTACAGGCATGAAAAGAAGCAGGAAAATGCAACCCATAATGAGAAAAATCAATCAATTGAAAGTAACCCAGAACTGAGCAAGAAAGAATCTTGGAACAGTTTTTATAACTGCATTCCAAATATTCAGGAAGCTAAGGAAAAGATTTAACAGGTTAAGTAAAAACATGAATCATATAGATAGACAGATATAGACAGATATAAACTACATTTCACTGGATGAGATTAATAACAGATTAGGCATTGTTAAAGAAAATAGCAATAAAAACTATATAAATTAAACAAATAGAGGGAGAGAAAATTGAAGAAAGTTCTGAAACAATTTCACACATTGTAAAATACATATAATTTGAGTCACTGAAGGAATATTTAGGAAGAAATACATTTGAAGAAATAATGACCAAAAAAATTATAAATTTGATGAAAATTATAAACGTGGTTTCAAGAAGCTCAATGAGCCCCAAGCCCAAGAAACGCAAACTACAAAAAGGCACATCATAATCAAATTGCACAAAACCAGTAATGAAGAGAAAAATCTTAAAAGCAGCCAGAGAAAAAACAATAACAACAAAAAAAAGATAAATTACAATAGATTTTTTTAGAGGGGTCAGAAACAACGTAAGCAACTAACAGCAGAGCAACATATTTCAAGTATTGAGACGAAATAAAACACTAGAATTCTATGCCTACTGAGAATATACTTTGAAAATGAAAGTGATACAAAGACCTATAAAATTTGATATAATTTATCACCAACAGAAACACACTATAAGAAATGTTAAAGATAATCGCTCAGGCAGAAGAAAAATGATACCATATAAAAATAAGTTGAACAATGAGAACACATGGACATAGGGAGGGGAGCATCACACACTGTGGGCTCTTGGGGGGGTAGGGGAGGGACAGCAGAGGGTGGGGAGGTTGGAGAGAGATAACATGGGGAGAAATGCCAGATATAGGTGACAGGGTGGTGGAGGCAGGAAACCACCTTGCCATGTATGGACCTATGCAACAATCCTGCATGATCTGTACATGTACCCCAGATCCTAAAGTGCAATAAATAAATAAATAAATAAAAATTAAAAAATAAAAATCTATGCAAAATAAAGTCTTGGAAATGTTTACTAGGTTGGTATATATGTAAGTTACTTTATCATTTTTTAAAAAATTCATTAAGAATGATTGACTATTTAAACAAAAATAGTAACCACATACTGCACAGCTTAAATCATATGTAGAAATAAAATGTATTACACAATAACACATAACCAAGAGAGAAGACATGGAAGTATACTACTGTAAATTTCTTATACTATATGGGAAATGTTACAACATCACTTGAAGGCAGACTGTGTACAGTATAAACCCTTAAGCAACTATTAAAATAATAGAACAGGGTTATAGCTATTCTAACAAAATAGTTCATATAGAATAATAAAGTAAAAGCTTTAAAAATAGAAAAAGGAAAACAAAAACCAAGTAGAAAAAGTAGAAAACAAAGTTACAGATTTAAACCTGACTAAATCAATAATCATCCTAAAGGTAACAGTAGGCAAAATCCCAGAAGGATTCATAAGATGTCCCTCCGATAATCTACAGGACTGTGAATGTGATGAGATAATAAAATCAGTGATTATATTAAATTGCACAGCAAAGGGAAATTATCTGGGGGGGCTTAATCTAATTACTGAACTATTTAAAAGCAGGAAAATTTCTGCTGGGACTCAGAGATTTAAAGCACGAAAAAATGGGATATATGATGGCTGGCTTGAAGACTGAGGGGACCATGAGGTAAGGAACTTGGGCAGCCTCTAGAAGTTGAAAGAAGGTCCCAGTTAACAGCCAATGAGGAAATAGGGACCTCAGTCCTACAATAATGAGTGACAGAATTCTGCCAACAACTGATAACCTGGAAGCAAACTCCTTCACAGATACTCCCAGTTAGAGACCAGCACAACCAACACATTGATTTTGACCTTATGACATTAAGCAGAGAAGACATGTGAGTGCACATGGACTTCTCAGGTACAGACCTGGGGTACAGTGAATGGATATTGTTTTAAACAATGACATTTCTAGTAAATTGTTATGCAGTAATAGAAAACAAATACAAATGTAAGGTTATCAATATCACCCCAAAACAGAGATTGTTAAGTCAGATGAAAAAGCCAGAACTACCTATATGATGCCTACAAAAAGTGCAATTGAAACATAAAATGCTTACCATGCAAACACTAATCAAAAGAAATCTATTGTGCCCATATTAATTTCAAACAAAGTAGATTTCAGAGTAAAGAATAGTGCCAGGAATTTAAAAAAAAATTATCTCATAATGAGAAATAATTCATAGAGAAAATATCGCAAACTGAAACACTTATGCTCCTAAAATCAGAACACCAAAATACAAAGAAGAAACCAAAAGGGAAATTTGAAAGTGCTCTGAACTGAATGAAAATGAAAATGCAGGATATAAAAATTCTGGGATTCCATGTAGCAGGGCTTGGAGGATAATTTATATCATTAAATGCAAAAATTAAATCAATTACAGAGCTAAATGTAACTCCTAAAGCTATGAAACTTCTGGAAGACACATAGCCACGAATTGTTAGCTCTTGAGTTAAGCAAAGATTTTTTAGACATATTACCAAAGGTATAATCCACAAAGAGAAAGTGGTAGTTTGAATTTCATGAAAACTAAAATTTTCTGCTCTTTGAACAAAGACATTAAAAGAATGAAAGGGAAAGCAATAGACTGGCACACAGTATTTACAAATTATCTAGCCAACTAAGGATTTGTATCTCTAACATGTAAAGAACTCTCAAAATTCAATAATGAGATAATAAGCAACCAAGTTTAAAAAATGGGCAAAACATTCAAACAGATAAAGAAGATATATGTGTAGCAAATAAGCACATAAAAATATGGTCAATGTCATTAGCCACTTAGGAAGTGCTAATTAAAACAGAAATGATATATCCATTAATATCTATAGGAATGGCTAAAATGAGAAATATTGATCATATTAAGTGTTGGCAAGGATGGCAATTAAATTTTCATACCTTACTAGTGGGAACATAAAATGGAAAAAATTTTTGACAAAAAAATTGGCAGTTTCTTAAAAAATTAAAATATGCCTTCCATACTATTGAGACATTTCATTCCTAGGTAATGAAAACACATGTCCATGTAAAGGCTTGGACATGAATGTTCATAACCACTTTCTTTTTAATAGCTCCAAATTGGAAATAACACAAATATCCATCTATAGTTGAATGTATAAAGAAATCATGATCTGTACATATGATATGTTCAACTTATCAAATTTTACCTTTTAAGTATATGCAGTTTATTATGTATTAACTATATCTCAATTAAGCTGTTAAATAAACACAAAAAGGTAAAAAGTCTTACTTAAAGTAAATTTGAACTTCAGTTTTAATAAACTATCAAATCAATAAACAGAACACAAACAGATACACTTGCTCTAGCACATTTTCTGTCAAAATGAAATCTTGCTGGTACCACTGGGTGTAGAGTGGATTTAGGAAAGAAATTTGCCAATGGATGTGGATACATTTTCTTAAGAAACTTATCTGCATCTCAAAAATAGCTTTAGGATCAGATGATATGGTAGTTGCTATGGGAACTGCGTATTTGAGGCAGAATCACAGTGTGTAAAAGTTGTAAGTTAAAAACACCTTGTATAAATCCCTGCAGTTTCTCTCACCCATCCTCCTGCTTTGGGAAGTAAAAATCACTTCTCAATGAACTTAATCTTTTAAAAGTATTTTTTCAAGACATTCTTACCTGCTAACTGTATCCCTTACTAGAATTTAACACCCCTGGGTACATAAGTTAAAGGTAACATGTTAACTGACTGGAAATGGAGATTTTGCAATGATGAAACATTTACAAGGAACTAGTATGGAAAACTTCAGGCAACCTCTTTCAGACATGACCAACAGGTAAAAGGCGATTTCCATGGTAGTTCAATTTATCCTAATGAATGGGAAGGAAATGGGAACGCAGTTAGGGCTTCCATGAGCTTTCCTGTTATCTCCACTGAGATTTCATTATTTTCACTACATATTTAAGAATTAGTTTTCCTCTGGATATTTTACATAAATGTAGGCATGCACTTAAGATTGATGTATTTAAGAAGCCAGCAAAGAACCTGCATTTTTGGACATTATAAATTAGGTAGTGACTTTCTGAACCACAAGAATTTCTCATTGTATTTCTGCTGTGTCACACTCCAGTCCATATACTTATTGCAGACTCTAGAGTCACAGAATCTGTAGTCTTTCTGGCCAGACATCAAACATAGCCTCAATCAGAGATATTTTTACCACTTGGTTCACTTGCTTTAATTATACCAGGTGTCTGGGATATTTTATTTTATTGAATCTACTAGATTTTCTGGAATCCACATAAAAAAAGACTATAAAATTGAACTTAAACATAAGCTCATTTTTAATTTTAACAGTTTCAAATTGTCTCTGTTTTGCTAGTTGGTTTGTTTCATTTTTAGGGGATAAGCAAATTAGAATTGTGTTTAGAGTATCCTGTTTTCAAGTTATTGCTTGTGATTACTGCAACGTGAATTAATATCTTTATTTTCCCTCTAGAGAAAATTCAGCCTTACACTTTCAGCATTCGATTCATACTGTGAAGGCAAATTTCGTGCTGGGAAAAGTGTACTTCCTTTCTCAGACCACACTCCCTCTAAAGGATCATACTGAAATGTAAACAGAACTACTCTGAACTCTCTGCTAGTTTAACTGTCCATTACAGGAAGACCAACCAACCACATCCTCCATGATCTATGTAGCTCTTACCTAATTAATTGTTATCAGTAGCCAGCCCTTCACTGTATAATACCCTAAAGAACCTAAAAACATATGAAATGATGTATTTCCTTGAATCTATCCTGCTTTTTGCCCTAAGACCTTGTATAAGCCCTCTCTGAGAACATTTGCCCCCTTTTTCTAAATCTAGAGAACTCCTGAGTGTTTCCTCAGAAGTTTATTCTGACTTCCTTTAAGGAGAGCTCATCACTCCCTCTTACCTATCTATCTATGCACATACATTTATTAAGACATTTACTATAGTGTATTGAACATATTCATTTCTTTTACCAGACTGTCAACTCTCTGAGGGCAGGGCTCTCTTACCCACCTTTGTACTCTCTGTCTAGGATGGGAGTCAGCCCAGGTCATCTACCATCCCTAGTCTGACTCCCCATGTGGACATTGTGTTACTTGTGTAACTGTTTTCTACTTTATGTGGTGTTTCAGTGAAGGCCACGGGAATGCTAGAATCTTGCCCTATCAGTTCCCCAAGACATCCTAAATTATACTGAAATAGGAGCGGGATATAAATCAGAGAACTTTAATTGCTATTCAAGCCCTTGACTTCCTGAAAGAATTCTCCAAGACTGTCAGAATGCGTGGCTTTTACTTAAGGTCTAAGTGAGATCTCCTACTTCTCTGACTCTTCAGCGAGAAAGCAGTTTAAGAAAACAGAGGCTGAAAATTCAGCCTGTCTTCCCATCTAGTTTTATGTAATGGTTGAGAACCTTATTAGTGTAACTGGGGTTCAGTCAGTCAGGTCTTTTCTTGAAGGAAACAGGAGAGTCTAGGAAGGGAAGACAGAGAAAGGGGCTGGAAAATTGACTCCTTCCTACTCTGTGAACATTATGAGGTGGCTGCTGTTTTAACAATACAGTCCAGTTAGATTGTTCTGTCATCTCAGACCAAACAACTCTAATATCCAGCACTAGATATCAGTTATTTTTAGTGAATTTGTTGCTGAATCAGGGTAGCAAAAACACAATACAAATAATTTTCAACTGAAAATGATAGCTAATCTTTAGCGATTTTCATGTATCTGGCACTTACTGTGCACATTTTGTAAAGATTAATTCATTTAATTCTCACAATAATTCCATGAAACAAAAACAATTATTATAACCACAATCTGGGCACCAAGAAGTTAAGCAGATTAAAGTTATACAGGTAGTAAATGACAGAACCCAGGTGGCTTGCTTTGCAGACCTGGCCCTTAACCACTACGTGCATACTATAATGCACATAGCTGAGCAGCTTCTCAGAAGCAGCTACTGTTCTAGTTCCTGAAGATGCAATGGGGAACAACTGAGACATGGCATTTATCCTTATAGGATAATAAGGTGTATAGGGTGGTATAATACACTGTGATGGTAGCACCTAGGAGGTTTCCAAACCCATATTTTGAGAAGCAAGTTAATATTTGTGGAGGAATTCGACTTTGATAGACAGACTATGCTTGACAGTATACATTGGGAAAGGGTTAGGTCCTGACATTAACAAAGGCCCTGGGGTAACAGAAAGCATGGCATAGTCAAGGCATTCAATTTAGAAGCAGGAATACTACAGCCCGCTAAGCCATTTTAAAGGGTTTGGATAGTATTTTGACATGTTTAGTTTGAGTTGCCTGGGAGACATCCAAGTAGAGATTTGTGTCCATAATTATATATATATTTGGGCTGTAAATATTTATTTGGGAGTGATTAGCATGTAAGTAGAAATGTAAACCATAGGATGGATGAGGCTATGTGAAAACAAAGCATACATTAGCCTGAGTAGCGCCCAAAATTAAGGAATGTCAGTAGATGAGAAACTCAGGGGTTGGGAACACAAAGGAGTCATTGAGAAAAAGGAAGAGAAGATGAAGAACATGATTATCAGTGAGATTTTAGGATTCAGAGCATTCCAAGGAAGAGCAAATGGTCACCAGTACCCAATGCTGCAAAAGTAACGACTGGGAAGTTTTATTGGATATAGTAATATGGTGATCTAACCAGGTGAGAACAGCTAGAAAGAAATAATGGATGTGGAAGCCACTCTACAGTGGGTTGGAAGTGAATGGGGAATGGGAAGTGAAGACTGTAAGCAGCAACTTTCTCAAGAGGCTTGTCTACCCAGATGGATCGAGTAGAAGGGAGTAAAATTGTATAGTCCTGCAGTACATCATCTGAACTAAATTATAAGCTTATTGAAAGCAGAGATTATGCCTCCTCTTTCTTCACAAACAATACTCAGTAACTTGTATTCTTTAGATGCTAAATAAATGTGAAGATGGATTTTGTTTTGTTTTGTTTGTTTTTGTTTTTTAAGAATGGGTCTCGCCCTGTTGCCCAGGGTGTAGTGAAGTGGGGCGATTTTGGCTCACTGTGTCCTCTGCCTCTGGGGTTCAAAGGCTTCTTGTGCCACAGTCTCCTGAGTAGCTGGGAATACAGGTGCACGCCACCATGCCCGGCTAATTATTTTTGTTTGTTTTTCAGTAGAGACCAGGTTTCGCCATGTTGCCCAGGCTTGTCTCAAACTCCTGGCCTCAAGCGATTTACCCACCTTGGCCTCCCAAAGTGCTGGAATTACAGGCATGAGCCACAGCTCCCAGGGAAGATGGATTATTGATGGCAATGGTTTGTTTCGCTAAAAAGCAATATCTAATATATATGATAGTATTTTGGCACTACAGAACTATTGGTTTTGTACTCTAATTTTCTATACATCCTATGTGTACATGGCCATATTGTAATTAATATTGATGATATCCCCGTGTCAAGAAAATAAACAGAGAATTCATAAAGAATAAAATACATTGTAAGCAGTGTTGGTGTAAAGAATTATAATGCATTCTTTTTTTTTTTCAATTGTTAATTTATAAGTAAGGTGTACTTCAGTTAACTGGCATGTTTAGTAAAATAATATTTAATTTCCTAACCTTTTCTAAGGAAGGGAATTGAATTTATATCAAGATTTTGTATTTTGAGAATTTATCAGTGAGAAATTTTAGTCAATATAACACAGTGTATGTGTGACTTGAGAAATTACGATGGTAAGAATCCAACTTATAACATATGTCTAAACTGAATCTTAAAATTCTGAGGTTTGAATATTTTATTTATAAGGTATTATTTTTATGAGAAAATTTTGACAGATCTTTAGAAATATAATGGAAATCATTTTTATCTACAATGATAGGTAGGTAGTTTTAATAGAGTTTTTATTACTTCAGATTAAGTTTTTGGTCAACTTACACACATATTATTATTTTCTCCATTGATGTTTTATTCCATTGCTTTTAAAATTAAAAAGAACTAAAAAGCAAAGATATTTGTGTGTATTTTGTGCAATCACATGCTAAATTAGGCAATTGCATTTCAGGCAACTCTCTGCTTATTGGGAATTATCCAACAGAAAAAAATAGCCTTAGTTGGAAAGGCCGCATATTGTGTTTTTTTAGTATGATAATATGTTTATAATTACATTGAATCAATCGTTTATGATATTTTGGCTTACAGACTAACTTGTGAAAAGTTACCAGCTAATTACAGTTGACTCTTGAACAACACAGGCTTGAACTGCATGGGTCCACTTACACATGGATTTTCTTCTACCTCTGTTGTCCCTGAGACAGCAAGCCTAACCCATTCTTTTCCTCCTCCTCTGCAGTCTATTCAACACGAAGATGATGAAGACAAAGATTTTTAAAATAATCCAATTTCACTTGGTGAATAGAGAGAAAATAGTAAATGTTTTTTATCTTCCTTATGATTTTCTTAATGACATTTACTAGCTTGCTTTATTATAGAAACACAGTATGTAGTACACATGACATACAAAACATGTTTATGTTATGGGTAAGGATTTTGTTCAGCAATAAGACTATTAGTAGTTAAGTTTTGGGGATTCAAAAGTTATACTCAAATTTTCTACATGTGGGCATCAGTGCCCTGACTCCCACATTGTTGAAAGGTGAACGGTACTTGTGTTTTTTAATAAAATGTTTTAATTATATGTAGAGAGTGTTGGTTTTCAAAGAATAAAAGTAGCTTAAGCAAATAAATAAATAAATGAAATACTGGACTAGTACAGAGGTTCTAAGGGGAAATCATAAAGCTATTCTAAGCATTCTCTTACTTAAATTTTTCTCTGTTAGCCAATTTTTGCTGTGTTCTATTGTGATAATAAATAGCTCAAAATCTCAATAGCTTACAACATCAAATACTTACTTTTTGCTGCTGTCATATGTTGGCTATATGCTGTTATATATATTACATGTTCTATTACATGTTAAGCTCTGCTTAATATATCTAAGTTTTTTTTTTTTTTTGTCATCCAACTAGTGTAGTAGCCCCTATTTTAGTTTCAAGGCAGATAAAAAATTGAAATAGCTTTTATTATTCCGCTCTTATGCTATGTAAATAGAGACATACCCAAGGCTGCGTAATTTATAAAGGAAAGAGGTTTAATTGACAGTCCAGCATGGCTGAGGAGGCTTCAGGAAACTTACAATCATGGTGTAAAGGGAAGCAAACACGTCTTTCTTTACATTGTGGCAGCAAAAATAAGTACAAAGCAAGGGAGGAAAAGCCCCTTATAAAACCATCAGATCACATAACTCACTATCATGAGAACAGGATGGGGGAAGAGTCCTGCTGAAAATGACTCTCTGCTATTGAAAGTGCACCAGGTCAGGCTGGGTGCGGTGGCTCACTCCTGAAACCCCAGCAGCTTGGGAGGCCAAGGCCAGAGAATCACTTGAGCTCAGAAGTTCAAGACCACCCTGGGCAACATACTAAGACCCCGTCTCTACAAAAAATTAAAATAATTAGCTGGGCATTGTGGTGCTCACCTGTGGTCCCAACTATACAGGAGGCAGAAGTAGAAGAATTGCTTGAGTCTGGCAGGTTGAGGCTGTGGTGAGCTACAATTTCACCACTGCTCTCCAGGCTAGGCGACAGAACAAGACCCTGTCATAAATAAATAAATGAATAAGAAAGAAAGAGAAAAGGAAAGAAAGTACATCAATGATCTGGCTAAAAAACAAAGAATTCTCAGAGGCCAAAGTAAAAGATAAATTAAAGTGGGAACCTGGTATGGTGAGCAGAGTTCGTATTCTGAGGGTGCTGCTAAACCAAATCCAACTTTCCCAGATTTTTAGGGTGTCATAGGGGGACAGGCAGAAAAAAAGAATCTAGTCCTACCTGGTAGAGCTCAGCATATGGAGTACCATGGAGAGTCCATTTTCAAGTAAGGATGATATAGCCCCCTGAATACTGAGAAAAGAAAGTTACCTGTTCTGATATTTCCCAGTGGAGAGGAAACAGGTATTTCTGAAGAATCAGTAGTCACTTCTTCACCAAGTTTGTAGGAAGAGTTTACATTGATTGGGTTAACTAAAAAACTTCCCTTTCCTCATGCTTCAATATGGTCTGCTTGTGCTCTGGTTCTAGGGTTTGTGTTTGTTACTCTACCCTCCAGCTTCTGTGTCTTAAATTCCATGGTGTGTCCTCACTCTTGCATTACTCCCTCATTTCGCTGAAGTATATCTTTCAGTAATTTTCTAAGAACTGACCCTTGAAGGTATATTTGTGAGTCTTTGTTTGGCAAAGATGGCTGCTATTTGTTTACTGAAGTTCATTTCCTCTTCTTTATAAGCATATGGTTATAATTCTCATCTTCCATGAAGCTAAATTATGACCAATGGAATGTACAAAGTGATACGCCACTTCCAGGCCTGATTTGTAAAAACCCCTCATTTCTTCTCCTTCTATTATGGCCCCTCAAGTTTTTCCCCCTCTGTGTCCTCTGTGTACTTGTTGGAGGTGGCAGAGCCTCCTTGGCCTGAGTTCCCTGAGTGACCACATGAAGAGCGACATCTAGTACTATTGATTGATATCATGGCCTATTAGAAGAGCAAGAAATAGTCTTCAAACATATATATGTATATATATATATATATATATATATATACACACAAACACACACATATATATGAACACACACACATATTTGTTTACATACACACACATATATATATATATATATTTATTTATAAAACATAATAGTATTCTTTTATTTTAGAGTATGGTGCTATCACACCAATATTATGTACTTTGCATGCTTGCAAATATCTTTGTCTTTACATTTCAGCAATATTTTATACAGAATTTTGGGTTAAAAATTTTTTTTGTCTTAGAATGTTGAAGACCTGGCTACATTGTCTTCTAGGATCCAGAATTGCTGTTGAGGGGTCTGATGTCATTTGGTTGCTGTTCCTCCTTGGCAGAATACTTGCTTTCCCCTAGAAGCTTTTCTTGTAGAACATCTAATTTGAAATTTCAAGGTGGTGTCATTTGGATTTATCCTTTTATTTTATTCACTTTTTTGGGCACTTAGTAAGCTAGTCCAATATAAGGGCTTATGTCTTTTAGCATTAAAATTGTTTATTGGATTTTATATGTGATAATTCTCTCCCCTTTATTTTCTCTGTTCTCTTTCTAGAAGTAGAAAGATTGGAAATATTGGAAATGTTTATTACTTTTTAAATATTTTCCATATTTTTGAATTTTTATTCTATGTTCTGTGAGATTTCCTTGAATTTTTATTCTAAATATAATTTTCTATATCAAGATTCATATTTAGTATTTTTCTAAAGTCATTATTTTTTCCTATTCTGTTTTCCAAGCATTCTTCTCCTTCTATTACTGCCCTGGTAGTTTAATACAATTTTAAACACATTTACTATTCTTTTAACAGGGGTTTGGTAGAAGAAGTAAATGCTTAATTCATCTGATATATTTGGTAAGGGGATCTTTATGAACAAAGTATAAGGTAAAATACAACTAGAAGTTGGGTATCACTGAAGCCTAGTGATGTTACGTTTACAATGAGGTAATTTCAGTATTTATATTGCTTAGTGCCACTCAGCCAGACGGCTCCAGTTCTATGGGAAGAGCAACAGCAAAACTACGGACAGTTTCTCTTTGTGTTATCTAAGATATCTGGTGTCAGGACCTTCGTGGGTGACATTAGTTATGCACAATAACATGTATTAGGTTAAGAAAACCAAGCAGCTAGAGGCTGTAAAGTCATGAAGAACTTAGTTCAAATCCCGCTCTGGTATTTCATAAAAGTGAGACTTTGGTTATGTTTCTTAATTTCTCTGAGCTTCTGAATTCTCATTGGCAAATGGAGATTAATTATTGTCCCTACTTCCTAGGTCTGTTGTGAGGATTAGTTGAGATAATGTACTTGATATAGTTAGCACAATGACAGGTATAGGAGGTTCTGAATAACAGCTGTTATTATTTTAATGGTATATAATTACACATGAACACAAGCTGTAACATTCCACAAACTGGGATTGTCTAGAATATATTAAGACATGCATGTACTCTTGAAATGAAGAAATATCATAACTATATATAATATTACTTGATTACAATAAGTATTTAATTTGTAGTGAAAGAATTCACCAGAAAAAAAAAAGAGGCTTGAAAGATTTATTCAAATTTATAGGTATGCCAAGGGTCCTGGAGAGAAGCTGAAAGACCCTTTACTGATATATATAATTTATATAATGTGAAGGCTTAAAACCATTGTAAATAAATAAGTTTTGATAAATCATTTTTCTTTGATTCCTTCTTATTTCTATTAAACCTGGTTTCACTTTTTTTTTCACAGAAGCAAACATTTTCCTCTAATTTTGATTCTTTAAACAGAAGTTGCAATGAATGTAACCTTCATCTATTGAAAAATTAAAGACAGGTAATTCATTGTATTAACACTCTTCTCCTAGTACAACAAAAATAGAAGGATGTATTATATTATAATTACACTTTAATAACCTTTTTCCACTTTAATCTCACATTAAAATAAATGAAACATTTCAAAACACTGTTTTAAATACAAAAGAAGAGAAAATGTAGAATTCAGTTTATTACGCAACCTCGTATACCCACAATTGGGACCCTGCCAGGGGTGAATATTTTAAAATGTTTTTTCTAGACGAGTCTATTTTGAAGCCTTGAGGGTTGTGTAGGCACCTAGAAGCAATAGAACTAAACTATAACAAATGAAGCCTTAAGTATATATGTGTGTGTGTTTGTGTAGGTGTATAAAGTATAAAGTTTATGCTTTTAATTCTTGAGTAATATTTACTTGTATGAATATAAAACATTTTGTTTATTCTTTTGTTGATTGATAGACATTTGTTTTCACTCTTTGGGTATTATGAATAATGCGAATAATGGTGCTGTGAACGTCCGTGTGAGGAAGTGTGTTTTTATTCCCCTTGGGTAAATATATTGAAGTATAACTACTAGGTCGTAGAGTAGGTATATAACTTACTATAAAACTGTCAAATTGTTTCCTGAGGTTCTTAAATTTTCACCCTGCCAGTGATGTCTGAGAATTGCAGATCTACCACATCCTCCTCAACATTTGTTGTCAATACTTTTCTTTGTAGCCATTCTAGTGATGGGAAAGGGAATCTCTTCCAGTTTTGGCTTGCATTTCCATCATTACTATTTAAGCTGGGAACTTTACATGTATTAATCATTGATATGTCTTCTTTTTGATGCTAATTTATTTGTCCATTTGTCATTGATCATTTGTGATTTGGTTAATTATTTATAAGAGTTCTTTACTTACTTGTAAAGGTCATAGATACATAATTTGAGAATACTTTCTCCGAGTCTATGTCTTGCCATTTATATTTTTATGGAGTGTTTTTTAGCTAATTTTAGTTAATTTTGATGAAGTGATATTTTCTGGTTGAATTTTAATTTTGTTGAGGTCCACGTATCTATTTTTATGTTAATACTTTGCGTGTCTTTTTAAAGAAATCTTTGTGAAACATATTGTCACTAAAGTGTTTTACTATGTTTCCTTTTAGAAGTTTTATAATTTTAGCTCTTATATATGGGAGTATGATACATTTCAAATTAATATGTGTATATAAGGTCACATAAGAATTGAAATTCATGTTATCCAGTTATTCCAATGATATTTGTTGAAATAATTTTCAGTTTCCCATTGCATTTAACTTACATCTTTGTCAAAAATTAACTGACTGTGTATAATTGGGTCTATTTCATTTATTTATTTGTCTATCTTATGCCAACATTACATTGTTTTGATACTGTAACTATAGAAGTAACTTGGAAATCAGGCATTGTGAATCATTCGTTTGTTCTTTTTAAATATAGTTATAGCTATTCTAGGCCTTTTGCTTTTTTATAACTATTTTAGAATTAATTTCTCAATTTCTTTAAAAAATGCCTGTTGGGATTTTGATTGGGATTGCACTGCATCTATGGATTAATTCAGGAAGAATCAGTGTGTTAACATTGCTGAATCTTCTACTCCTTGAACATGGCATTATTGCATTATATAGGTCTCCTTTAATTTCCCTCTGTTTTTAATTGTAGAGGTCTTCCACCTCTTTTGTTAATTTTATTTTTAAATATTTTATGTTTTTGATGTTATAAGTAACATTGCTTTGGAAATTTTATTTTCCAGTTTTTTTCTAATAATATGTCAAAATAAAAGTGATTTTTAAATACTTATTTTTTATTTTGTCACATTGTAAAGTCCATAGATTAGTTCTCCTTAGTAGTTGTATTGAGGATTTCTTAGGATACTCTAAGTTGTCTGAGAATAGAGGCAATTTACTCCTTCCTTTTCATTCTTTATGCATATTAATTCTTTTTCTTGCCTTATTGTACCATTGAGGACATCAGCGATGAAAGCAGACCATGCCAATCCTCTTCTCAAAACCCTTAAATAAACCTTCATAAAACTTGGAAAATAACCCAAAGTCCTTGGCTTAGCCTACTGGATCCGGCCCTTGCTCGCCTTTTCTGTCTGATACCACCAGTGGTACTATCTAGTGAGTCTGGCCTTTGGGATTCACAAGGAGCCATACTTCCTGCTGCTGCAGGGGCTTTTCTTTTTTAATTTTACTTTGGGCTCTGGGGTATATGTGCTTATCCTGCATCCTGCAGGATTGTTGCATAGGCACATACATGCCATGGTGGTTTGCTGTCTCCATCGTCCCGCATTGTCTCCACCCCCCGCTGTCCCTCCCCTCCCCTCCACCCTCCCTACCTACCCCAGTGAGTGTTGTTCCCTTCTGCAGCTGATTTTCTCAAGTTTTTCTCTGTACCACTATCTCTTGGGCTTCTTGGTACTCTCTTATCCCTTCTGAGATGCCAGAGTATTTCCTTGACCAGGCTATCCAAAGAAGAGAGGCTGTAGTTTCTGCAGAACATCCAACTCGATTTGTAAGTATACATTTACTTTCTTGTGTAACTGGTACACTGAACTGGTAGAAAGCATCTTGTTTCCCACTGTCCCCTTGATTTGCGAATTTTTCCTTGCTGCTGGACAAAAAATTTGACAACATTCATATCTCTTAAATGATTAAAAGAACCTGTGATGATCATGCTATGGTACAAAACACTGACTCAGCTTGGTATCATTAGCTCTCCTTACACACAGCCCTCATGCCTCTCCTTCACCTACTTTCTGTGGCTCCTGACCCCAGCAGAAATGGGGCTGATAGTTGTGCTGGGAAGGGAGGAAGGATGAAACACAAGGCAGCAGTGTAGTCTCCATTGGCTGGTACTGGGATAAGAGAACTTCTGGGCTTCTGGGCCTGAAAGAGGTTTAAAGCTGACTCTCTCTTGGACTCTTTTTTATTTTTTAGGGTCTTCCTCTAGGAACAGTCCCTGAAAATTCAGGCTTAGGGTGAGGAAAGTGAGTCAAGGATATTTAAGCCTAGGGTTTAATACTGTCTTAAAAAATAATATTTGGTTCATTATAAATTCTTTGGCATTAATTCTGACTTTTTTTTTAATAGTGCATTAAAATTTTACTTATCTTGATTACTAAATTTTTGCTTTTTGGTGCCTCTTAAATTTTGTGTCTGAGATGAGTATTTTATTCACATCACCTAGTCACAACCTTGAACTTCCTGCGACATCAGAGATTCGTTTGTCTCTTGCTAGTCACACAGCCTTTAGCTCCTCCTACTTTTACTACAGCAGGTAAAATATACCTTTGCGGTCCTGTCAGTCTCCTAGAGTGTCCTCTAAGGTAGAATTCAAAGCAGCTCCAGGCCAGCTCTTGTACCTTCTGCCTGCCTCTGGTGCACTGAAGTCTCAGTTTGCTTTACTGGACAAATTGTGGAAGAACAGACCGATCCTAATACAAAATCAACTCTTCTTCTTTGTTCTGTTATAGAAACAGTTGACTGACCTGCTTCTGCAACTTTGGTTTTCTAGATTGTAGTTAGACATCAACTCATCATGTCTGAAGGACTAAGATAAAGGGCAGCCATGCTCAAATGCCCACTTTTTCTTTGGTTTGGGGGACTCACTGAATAACATCATTTAAAGGAATCCTTCCAACTAAGCTTTTTCCAATCTCCAACACTGTGGTTTCCACTGTGGATAAAGGGTTTCAAGGGGGAGGAAACTTTTGCTGAATCACTTGTGTTTTTATCAAGAGATGCTTTATTCATTAGTCATCAGGAAAATGCAAATCAAAACAACAATTACCTACATTTTAAACTCATCAGATTGGCAGAATTTAAGTCTTGTGATATTAAGTGTGGGCACAGCTTAATATAACTCTTCTGTGATGTTAATGGCAGTATAATTTGGCACAAGCATTTTGGAGAATTATTTGGCAATACTTAGTAAAGCAGAAGGTGTTCATATTGTAATGCCAACCAATTCCATTACTGTGGATGTATCTTAGAAAACTCCTGGTATATGTGCACTTGTATATTTGCACAGAGAAACATGTATAACAATGATATAAGAATATTCTTTGTAATATCATTTGTTATAGGAAGACATTAGAAAAAATATTGTCCAGTAACAGAATGGCTAAATTAATCATAGCATTGTTATCATGCAATTCTGAGGCAGACATGTGGTATGAGCTCAAGAAATTTTAGTGCTAAGCTCCCCACTTAGCATCAACATATGGCTAAATCGTTTATTAATTCAGCTTGTGATCTAATACATCCCATGAAATGCAGCATTTAATATACTTTGGTACTGTGGTTAAAATTCCAGTGTGATACCCAGTTTTTCTGCCTCTCCATTGAACCATAAACTTCATGAAGGCAGAAATCATCTCTTTTTTGATCACTCTTCTATCTCCTGCACACAGCGCATTGCCTGGAAAATTTCAGAGGCTTCATAAAATTTTATTGATGGAACAATTGAGTAAATGTATGAACTCTTTTTCCATAACTATTGTAAAGCATATGTCAAAATAACAAGCTATTTAATGTGTTTTATTATTTTTGTAACAACATATATTCTTACTTTGTAATACTGATAAAGAGTTAGGAATACAGAGTGGATTATGAAAGACATTGGAAGAAAGTAAGGTGTATGTGATTCAGCAAAGATCAGTAAGAAACATTCAACGCAATGAAGTCTTGCTTATATTTTCCAAGTCAAAACATGAAACGCTTTAGAAAATAGCATGGAAGTGGCTAGTGGCAGGTTTTCACTATATTCTGTAATAGCCTCTGCACCTCTCTATCCGGAAACGATAAACCTTATTCTCTGTGGATTTACCTGGATGAAAACCAATCAGGCAACTGTACAAATACTACAAACACCTGCACATCAGAAAAATTTAACAGTGCCAGCACCAAATAGTTCTTTTAGTTTATCTCAAAGAATGTTCCTAGCTAATCCTCTCTTGGGGACATAGATAAACACTCTGAAGCTAATACAGTCTTAACATAAATTAAAAATAATGCAGAAAAGACATTTTAGGGAATACAGTATTTTGTTAGCTTTGGATTTTTATTCCCATTTTGTGAGTCTCATTGTTGAAAATAAAACATTTTCATATTATCGTTCTGAAGAGGCCAGTAACCTCAGCACTACACACTGTGGTAGATTTTTTTCCTTTTTCTTCCCTTGGTAACAACTTAGAAAACCCAGATGCCACGCTATGGAAGAGATTCCCACAAAGCACCTGGCTTCTTGGCAGGTACCTCAGGTAGCTGGGCTGGTAGCTGCTTTTCCATCTGAATTTTTTAAAGTTGGTTTTATATCCAAGATTTACTTCTAAATTTAAAATATCTAGATTCTTGTCATATTGTCATTTAAAAAAATTGAAATTGTAGTGAAATGTTATCCAAGTAAAAGTTATATGTAAAAGTATATATTATATTATTTTATAATATATAATATAAACTATAATATTTAATGCAAATATATTATTTGCATTTTAATATATTTTTTCTGGTGTTTACTTGCACCATAACTATAAAAATAATTCCAATGAATATTTTTCTTCTTAGAACAATGTAAAATAGCCATTTCCTCTAATATCACTTCTAAAAATACTGATTTAATCAATCAAGCATGTAAGAGACAGCTAATTTCAGAATATATCCTAATTAATTAGTGATCACTTATACACTGCCTAAGCTAGAAACGATTTGAGACAAGATGATACAATTTACAAGTTCCCTTCTTACATATCTCTCCCAATGTAAGACCAGGTTTTTAACTATCTTTTCTATAATTTCTAGTTTTTTGTTGTTGTTGTTCATTTCTAAAATTCTGCACCAATGCTATTTGAAAGGCTTTTTCTTAGTAAATCCATTTATCTCCAAAATGTCTTGACATTTTTAGTGACTGTCTTTACTATAAGTCTGATGTTTTCTTTTTAATCTCAGCTATATCAAAATATTGATATTATTTTTTCATTTGTGATTTTGTATGAAATTTATTTTTCTTTTTATTTGTCCTTACCACAGTTTAGTTATACTACCTACAAAAGTCATACTTAACTTTCTAATGACGGTTCAAGTCTATGTTTTATATAAATAAATACATGTAATGTAAATTTCATAGATTTTTTTCCTAGAGCCTAAATGGTGTATTTCTAGTGTGTTTCTGTTGTGCTGTATTTCAGAGAGTCTCACTCAAGAGAGTCTCAATAACATAAACATATTTGGTTAGATACAATAAAGATTTGCTGTCTAACTGCATCCAATTGGAATCTTATACTCTATAAAGTAAGAAGAAATTAATTTGAATGGTTATGCAACTTCACTACTGAGTTTGTCTCTTCTTGCTGTTTATTGTTTGTTAACAATTGAATGTTTGCCGCTGTTTTTTACCATTAAACATCACACATAGCTCTTATTATTTTAAAAATGTGGCAATATGGTGATTAAAAAAACTCTTATCTTCTGGAAATAAAGAAGCACCCCCCAAAGTGATCAAATTGCATCTGGAAATAATCCATCCCAAGAGTAGAGAAGTAGGAAGAAGCACTAACAGGGCAAACACTGCAGATGACAAAAGATTAGGCTCACTCTGTGTCTAAGAACTTTCCAGAATATGCATCACTGTGTAACCACTCAAAATGCCTCAAATAAGCACAAACCTTATTGGACTGATTTGTCACTGTTACCAAATGCTCATAAAATATATTTTAAAAATGTCATCTTTAACTTGACATTATTTTATTTTTTAAAAACACATTCTGAAGCTCGTAACACTGAAGGATGACTACAGTTGTCAAGTTTCACCTTGGGCAATGTAAACTATGAATTGTCTTTTAGTGTCTGACTCTGATTGAACTATGTATCCTTTCTTGTCTGCTTTCCTCAAATACACTTTAGCTTTTTCTCAGTTACATAATAACTTTGCGTAGATTTTAGGCTAAGAAGCTAAGGTTAAGCTGTTGCTTGACAGAGAAGAAATAAGTAATTCGATATGAATGTTGTGTGTGTGACAAGGGCATGTGATTTCAACAAAAGTGATTGGGATATGTGATATTGATCGATTCTTATTTCAGAATCTTTGGGATTCCTAAGACTAACTGAAGCAGATGCTGAGAGGTAACTGTCTGTAATGCTGCTTTTTGGTTATAGAGATCAATGTTTATGCTGGTGGTGTGGTTTGCTATAATCAGGCATGTGAGCACCCGTATTGAGTCTTTTTTTTCTTTTTCTTTTTTTCTTTTTTTTTTTTTTNGGAGGCTGAGGCAGGAGAATTGCCTGAACCCAGGAGGCAGAGGTTGCGGTGAGCCGAGATCGCGCCATTGCACTCCAGCCTGTGTAACAAGAGCGAAACTCCGTCTAAAAAAAAAAAGTTGAGCCTCTCCTTTGTTCCCCAGAGCACTCTCCATAACAACCTGAAGTATGGCCAGGGCTACAGTCCTCAACCTTGGCCCAAATAAATTCTCTATATTAAAAAAAAAAGAGAGAGAGATGGGTCTTGCTAATGTTGTCAAGGCTGGACTTGAACTTCTGGCCTCAAGCAGTTCTCCTGCCTCAGCCTCCTGAGAAGCTGGGACTACAAATACCCACCACTGAATAATTTTTAAATTAAGATGGGTTCTTGCTCTGTCTCCCAGGCTGGAGTGCAGGGGCACAATCTCAGCTCACTGCAACCTCTGCCTCCTGGGTTCAAGCAATTCTCCTGTCTCGGCCTCCTGAGTAGCTGGGATTACAGGTGGCCACCACCACCTGTAATAAAACACATGGTATTTTGTGACGGTTTACTTAACACAATGTTTTCAAAGTTCCTCTTTATAGTAGTGTGTATCTGAACTTCATGCCTTTTTATAATATAAAAATTTTACATTAATAATGTACAAATCACTTTATAATGTTGTTATACATCAATTCTGTCTCAGTCACATAATAAGTTTCAAAATGATTTAAGGAATATTTTCACTTTTAATGATGACACAAAATATATAAATGTGTATCTCCTAATTCTAATGCATAATTATTTTATTATCTCAATGGGTAGTTATGGAAGGAGAATAAATATGTTCCCTTCTGCCACAACCAGCTTTCTACTTTTTGTCTGATGAGTTTCCTCACCTAATGTTCTCCTCAAACTTATTGTTTTAATAAAACATCCCAGATAAGACATACATTTGTGAGTAGAATAGCTGATATGCTTTTTAAGAAAACTTCTGTTTATAACAAAAATTTCTCCATGTTGGGAAGAAATGGAAACATATATCTGGTCTATTTCTGTCAGAATAAATCAGAGAACAGAGAGATTTCAACTATTAATTTGTTGTAGCAT
Organism: Cebus imitator; assembly: GCF_001604975.1. NCBI lineage: Eukaryota > Metazoa > Chordata > Mammalia > Primates > Cebidae > Cebus > Cebus imitator. The sequence goes on along the minus strand of NW_016107424.1, from coordinate 3,155,920 downwards.
AATTCAAATATCAATTGATTAAATCTAGCATTCAGTTACTCAATGAGCATTTACCAATCCCGATGCTCTCATGGAATTAGTTTAGTATGAAATTAACTTTGTGTTGGATGATAAAATTCAAGCTTAAAAATAAACCATATCAAAGACTCGTTATAAATACCAGATGCTCTTTTCAATTTTTGGTTCTGAAATGGCGAAGAGACAATGGTCATGTCAGCTGAGGCCAAGAGAAATTTTCTCGAGCTATATCAAATTTGTCCAGCTACAACCCAATAGATGCTTTTTTTCATAATGTTTTTCTATTTGTATACAATAGTTTTTTGGGTTGTCCCTACAGTCTGAAGTTAGGATGAAGAATCAGACTTGCCATCTTTCTCAGGTTTAATGACTTTGCAAGTGTACAGGAACAATCAGAATGTTGATGGCAACACCAGATCAGGAACCTAGAATAGCGTCTAAAAATAGAGAAAACTAAAAATGTTTTCAATATGGTAAAAGACTGATTACATTAATGGCCGGATCTGTCACACTGCCTGTAGCTACACCCATTACTGTATAACTAGAATATCTTCTCACTTCTGGCTCAGGGTTTGATCATATGACTTAACTTTGACCAAGGGGATGATAGAAGATGTGATCTAAGCAGAGTACTTCTGCTGGCACTCTTCCCTCTGACATCACCATGAGAACGTGGCCACGTAGTCTGCTGGAGAATAGGATCTGAGAAAAAGCCAAGTAGCTACAATCTGCCCAGCTATGATGCAGCATGACACTCACTATTAGAAATGTGAGCAAGCTTATCCAATAGCAGAGGTTCCCAGCCAAGTCCAGCCTAAATTTCTGACCCACAAACTCCTGAACTTAGTAAACATTTGTTGGTTTTCTAGTAAGTTCTTGTGGTCCTTTATAGTGTAGCATTATTGCAGCAATTGATAACTGATACATACATAGATTCTCAAAAAATCATCAGTCATACTTATTATTAATGCTATCATAATACCTTCTAGTCTACATAGTAAGGTAGGTGGAATCTAGAAATATTTCATATGTAATAATATGTAAAAGAAAATGTAATAACATGTGGAAAATTAAGATGCATTTATCGGTATTCCATGTTTGGATCCCCTTCCATGAACACCCTCATGGAAGCTGCTTTTCTCTATCCTGGATTTTCCCTCTAGAGTCGCCTTCCACACTCTTTTGTGGAAACCTGTCTTCTTCTCCGAAACTCCATCTCTCTTTATTCCCTTCCACTCAGTGTGGAAGCTGCTTTCCCCTCCTGGATTCCACCTTTCTGGATTCTCTGTCAGTATGAGAGTTAGCTGTTTCTTTCTCTCTCCTTCTCCGGTTTCTAAAAAAAAAAAAAAAAAATGCATTAATCACAAATAAATTTTATAAAAGATGTTCTGTACTATATATATATATATATATATATATATACACACACACACATACAACCAATGTTATTTTTAAAAATACTAAAAACACTATTCCAAAAGTATATTACAGAGTATAGTAACAAAAATAACATTGTACTGACGTAAAAACAGACACAGACCAATGGAACAGAATAGCGGAACCTAGAAACAAATCCACCCAGCTATGGTGAACTCATTTTCAACAAAGATGCCAATTGTATGTTCCTGGCATTTTTCTTGAAAATGAGTTTGCTGTAGGTGAAATGTCATTTACATATATTATTGTTTATTTGGCCTAGCTTTGAGAGAAAAAAGTCTCTTCAATAAATGGTGCTAGGGAAACTGAATATCCATATGCAGAAGAAGGAAACTAGACCCCTATATCTCATCATATACAAAAATCAAATAAAAATGGATTAAAGACTTAAATGTAAGACTTAAAACTATGAAACCGATGCAAGAAAACATTAGGAAAGCTCTCCAGGACATTGATCTGGGCATAGGTTTTTTGAATAATGTTTCACAGAACAGCCAAGCTATGCAAAAATGGACAAATGGGAAACATCAAGTTAAAAAGCTTCTGCACAACAAAGGAAGCAATCAACCAAGTTGAAGAGACAACCCATAGAATGGGAGAAAGTATACGTAAACTAACCATATGACAAGGGATTAATAACTAGAATATATAAGGAGCTCAAACAACTCCAAAGGAAAAATCTAATAAACCAATTATAAGGGACAAAAGACCTGACTAAACATTTCTCAAAAGAAGACATACAAATGGCAAATAGGCATATGAAAAGATGCTCAACATCACTGATTATCAGAGAAGTGTAAATCAGGACTACAATGAAATACTATCTCACTCCAGATAAAATGGCTTTTACCCAAAAGACAGGCAATAACACATGTTGGTGGGGATGTGGAGAAAGGAAAACCTTGTATACTGTTGGTGGGAATGAAAATTAGTACAACCACTATGAAGAGCAATTTGGAGAAGTTTTCTCGATAAGCTAAAAATAGAGTTACCAGAAAACCCGGCAATCCCACTACTGGGTATATAACCAAAAGAAAGGAAATCAATATATCAAAGAGATCTGCACTCCCATGTTTGTTGCCACACTGTTCACAATAGCAAGATTTGGAAGCAACCTAAGTGAACATCAACAGATGAAAGAAAATGTGGTACTTATACACAATGTGGTACTTTAACACGATGTGGTACTTACACACAGTGTGGTACTTTTACACAATATGGTACTTTTTTACACAATGTGGTACGTATACACAATGTGGTACTATTCAGCCATAAAAAAGAATGAGATTCTGTCATTTGCAACAAAAAGATGAAACTGGAGATCATTATATCAAGTGAAATAAGGCAAGAAGAGAAAGAAAAACTTCACATGCTCTCACTTGTTTGTAGGATCTAAGAATCAAGGCAATTATAGAAGTAGAGAGCCGAAGGATGGTTATGAGGCTGGGAAAGGTACTGGGAGTTTGGGGTAGCATGGGGATGGTTAATGGGTATCAGAAAAATAGAAAGAATGAGTGAGATCTAGAATTTGATAGCACAATAGGGTGACTACAGCTGATAATAATTTAATTGTACATTGAAAAATAACTAAAAGAGTATAAGTGGATTGTTTGTAACACAAGGGGTGAATGCTTGAAGGGAATGGATACCCCATTTTTCATTATGTGATTATTATGCATTGCATGCCTATATCAAAATTTCTTATGTAGCCCATAAATATATATACCTACCATGTACCCATAAAAATAAAAATTAATGAAAAACAAATAAAACAGTATTCTGTGTGACAGGATTAGAGATTATTTGTAGAATCATTGTGCTTTCTAAGCTTTCTACTTGCATGATCTAAAGAATAAATGGGTGTTGAATGAGGGTTTAAGGTACTCACTCATGAGTAAAGTTCATGAGTTCTAGTGTATGAATTTTATTCCATATCTTTAGTCTGTTCAGATGTTTATTTCCTTTCCCAAACCTAGCCACATATTTGGGTTGACAAATAAATTACCATGAAATGGCTTTACTATTACACCTGGGTGATTGTACATTGAGTAGCTCTCTTGATATTTTCAGTTGCTCCCCTGTATTTCAATAGATGTGCTGGTTGATAACATATGCCTCATTACTACTCATCATTCCATCAGCTGAATATTTGAGATATAAAATTTATTAAGTGTCCCAAACTTAATGCCCTTAGGGGCCAAAAAGGTTATGTAAAGTAGAAGTGAAGCAGATTAGCCACTGGCTGGGTAGAAAGAAAACAGCTACCACTTACCATCAGTCGATTGGCAGAAGCAACATGGGCCTTGTGATGCCAGCTCTGATGATTTTTCAAGTGAAGCTAGAAATCAATTTTTTAAAGGTATCATTCTATTTTCATATCTTAGCTATTAATTCAACATATACAGGCCACAGAAACATGACTGCAAGTTGCATTAGGCCTGTGAGCAGCCAATTTGTGATTTTTGATGTTTAGACATGTCAACATGTCAAATATGAGGCACCTACAAGCAAAGAATTATAACATAAAGACCAATAATTTTGCAGTGAATAATCAATTCACTTATTAAAGAGACATCTAAGAATAATGTGACTGCAAGGTTGTCAAGGTGACTGAGATGACAAACCAGTCAGCCAACATTTTTCAGTTTTATACCCAGGATCTTTAAGTGAATAGTTTTAGTTTTCTTACATATGTCCTTTGCATAGAAATAATGCCAAAAACTATAAAACTCAATGTGTATAATTCTCTATTATCAAAATAAGTGGGTATTCTAAAGGACCTTGAGAAAGGAAATATGATAAGCTGAGCAAAGGGTGGCCTGATTTAAGATTACTAGAAGTGGGGCTATGTATAGTGTGAGTCTATGTTTTGAGGTAGGGGTATTTTTTCCTAGCAATCTCTAAGGTTGAGTTCAAGTGCTACAGGGGCACACAAACTGCTTAGAAAGCAAGCAGTGCAGACTTGGGTGCTCAATATTTAATATGAGTTGTCTAATAATGAAGGGTGACCAGTACCTGGGGACTAGGAGACTTTGGAGAAATTACTTACACCTCCTCTTGGTGGGAGAGAGAAACCATTGATTCTGTGGACAGCTGAATCTGGGTGCAGGCCCTATCATGGGGAGAAGAATGGGGACTAATGCAATTTAGAGTCCTCCTAAAAGAGGGGAGCTTGATCCCATCATTCAGGCAATTCAGCCGGAGCTTCCAAGGTCACTTGGGAACAATTCCCACTGCACCAAAAATTTTCCTACTGAGCAGAACTTCGAGCAGTGCACCTGGTTGTGCACTTTGCATGGAAGGAGAAATGGCCAGATGTACAATTATAAACTGATTCATGGGCTGTAGCCAGTGGTTTGGCTGGATGGTCGGGGACTTGGAAGAAGCATGATTGGAAAATTGGTGACAAAGATATCTGGGGAAGAGGTATGTGGATGGACCTCTCTGAGTGGTAAAATACTGTGAAGATATTTGTATCCCATGTGAGTGCTCACCAGTGGGTGACCTCAGCAGAGGAGGATTTTAATAATCAAGTGGATAGTATGCCTCATTCTATGGACACCATTCAGCCTCTTTCTCCAGCCACCCCTGTCATTGCCCAATGAGCCCATGAATAAAATGGCAGGGATGGAGGTTACACATGGGCTTAGCAACATGGACTTCCACTCACCAAGGCTGACCTGGCTATGGCCACTGCTGAGTGTCCAATTTGCCAGCAGTTGAGACCAACACTGAGCCCTTCATATGGCACCATTTCTTGAGGTGATCAGGCAGCTACCTGATGGCAGGTTGATTATATTGGACCTCTTCCATCATCAAAAGGGCAGAGGCTTGTCCTCACTGGAATAGACACTTACTCCGAATATGGGTTTACCTATCCTGCATGCAATGCTTCTGTCAAGACTACCATATGTGGACTCACGGAATGTCCATTGTCGTGGTATTCCACAGAGCATTGCCTCTGACCAATGCACCATGTGATCAGCTGCAGAAACAAGGACTGTAATTGTCATGAGTATGTTCTTCCTCTTTTGTTGAAAACATGTTCTAGGGTTTTTATGATTTTAGGTTTTACATTTAAGTCTTTAGCCCATCTTGAGTTAATTTTTGTATAAGGTGTAAGGAAAAGATCCAGTTTCACTTTTCTGCATATGGCTAGCCAGTTTTCCCAACACTATTTATTAAATAGGGAATCCTTTCCCCATTACTTGTTTTTGTCAGGTTTGTCAAAGATCAGATGGTTGTAGACATGTGGTGTTCTTTCTGAGACCTCTGTTCTGGTCCATTGGACTATATATCTGTTTTAGTACCAGTACCATGCTGTTTTAGTTACTGTAGCCTTGTAGTACAGTTTCTTTCTCTTGCCTAATTTCTCCGGCCAGAACTTCCAGTATTTTTTTAAATGGGAGTGGTGAGAGAGGGCATCCTTGCCTTATGCCGGTTTTCAAAGGGAACGCTTCTGGCTTTTGCTCATTCAGATATGATATTGGCTTTAGGTTTGTTATTAGCTCTTATTATTTTGAGATACATTCCATCAATACCTAGTTTATTGAGAGTTTTTAGCATGAAGGGGTGTTGAATATTATAGAAGGCTTTTTTCTGCATCTATTAAGATTATCATGTGGTTTTGTCATTTGTTCTGTTTATATGATGGATTATGTTTATTGATTTGGATATGTTGAACCAGCCTTGCATCCCAAGGATGAAGCCAACTTGATCATGGTAGATAAGCATTTTGATGTGCTGTTGAATTTGGTGTGCCAGTATTTTATTGAGAATTTTTGCATTGATGTTTATCAGGGATATTGGTCTGAAATTTTTTTTTTTCGTTGTGTCTCTGCCAGGTTTTGGTATCAGGATAATGCTGGTCTCATAAAATGAATTAGGGAGGAGTGCCTCTTTTTTTTTGTTGTTTGAAATAGTTTCAGAAGGAATGGTACCAGTTCCTCTTTGTACCTCTGGTAGAATTCAGCTGTGAATCCATCTGGTCTTGAGATTTTTTTTGGTTGGTAGGCTATTAGTTACTGCCTAAATTTCAGAAGTTGTTATTGGTCTATTCAGGGATTCGACTTCTTCCTGGATGTAGTCTTGGGACGGTATATGTGTCCAGGAATTTATCCATTTCTTCTAGATTTTCTAGTTTATTTTCATGGAGGTATTTATAATATCCTCTGATTGTAATTTGTATTTCTGTGGGATCAGTGGTGAGAAAACCTGGGCAATACCATTCAGGACATAAGCATGGGCAAATACTTTATGACTAAAACACCAAAAGCAATGGTAACAAAAGCCAAAATTGACAAATGGGATCTTATTAAATTAACGAGCTTCTGCACGGCAAAGGAAAATATCAGCAGAGTGAACAGGAAACTTACAGAATGGGAGAAAATTTTTGCAATCTATCCATTTGACAAAGGGCTAATATCCAGAATCTACAAAGAACTTAAACAAATTTACAAGAAAAAATAACTCCATCAAAAAGCGGACAAAGAATATGAAGAGACACTTCCCAAAAGAAGATATTTATGCAGCCAACAAACATGGGAAAGAAAAGCTCATCATCACTGGTCATTAGGGAAATGCAAATCAAAACCACAATGAGATACCATCTCATGCCAGTTAGAATGGTGATTATTTAAAAGCCAGGAAGCAAAAGATGCTGGAGAGGTTGTGGAGAAATAGGAATTTAACATGTTTGTGTGTTCTGGGCTCGGTGGCTCATGCCTGTAATCCTAGCACTTTGGGAAGCTGAGGTGGGTGAATTACCTAAGGTCAGAGGTTCAAGACCAGCCTGGCCAATGTGGTTAAACTCCATCTCTACTAAAAATACAATATTTAGCTGGGCATGGTGGCAACCACCTGTAATTCCAGCTACTCAGGAGACTCGCTTGAACCCGGGAGTCAGAGGTTGCAGTGAGCTGAGATCACACCATTGCACTCCAGCCTGGGCATAAAGAATGAAGGTCCGACCCAAAAAAAAAAAAAAGTCATGTTTGTGCATGTGTACACTTGTACTAAGGAAATATCTTCATTTAATTTCCTTTCTCTTTTATCATGTGACGTAAGAGTTATTGGCTTGACTTCAGGATTTAAGTATTGCTAACTTTATGTAGTAGTATTTGGATTGGGGATTGGTGTGTTTCTGGTTGTATGGAGGATAATTGTATTATGCTAGGCATAATTTTGACCTTAATATTTCTTTATTTGAAGATTATTTATGATCTCAGGAGCTGTGTATGGGTTCAAGTTGACAAAAGTGGACTTGTGATGGTTAATACTGAGTGTCAACTTGACTGGATTGAAGAATACAAAGTATTGATCCTGAGTGTGTCTGTGAAGGTGTTACCAAAGGAGACTAACATTTGAGTCAGTGGGCTGGGAAAAAGCAGACCCATCCTTACTCTGCGTGAGCACCATCTAATCACCTGCCAGCATGGCTAAACTATAAGCAGGCAGAAAAATATGAAAAGAGAGACTGGCCTAGCCTCCCAGCCTACGTCTTTCTCCCATGCTGGATGTGTTCTGCCCTCAAACATCAATTCAAAGTTCTTTAGTTTTGGAACTCGGGCTCCCTCTCCTTGCTCCTTAACCTGCAGATGGCCTAATGGGGGACCTTGTGATCTTGTGAGTTAATACTTAATAAACTCTCTCATATATATCCACACATGAAAATCCATTGCTACGTGTGTGTGTGTGTGTGTGTGTGTGTGTGTGTGTGTGTATTCGTATTCTATTAATTCTGTCCCTCTAGAGAACTATGGCTAATACAATAATAATAGGCAATAGCTCTTTAGCCTTGGGAGCTGGAACACCTGTGCTGGTGAACAAGTCTTCGTTGGAAGCAGTGTCACTATCCTGAGGCTGCCATGCTGTGAAAGTCCAAACTGGTCCATGTAGAGGGACCACATGGAGAATCCCTGTGGCTAAATGAAGAGAGAAGCCCTGCCAGTTCCCAGATGCTGCATTCCAATCGCCATCTGACTGCACCTGCACAAGACCTTGAGCTGGTAGCAGCCATCCAAGCAAGTTCTTCTCAAATTTATGATTCAAGTATAAATGATTGATGTTGGTTTGAGCTACTAAATTTTAAGATGATTATGCAATGATATAACAGAAATCACCTTTCTTCAAAGAGAATCTTTAAAACAGAAAAAATCCTAATGTAAATAGAGATGACCTCATGAGTACTTGTGTGGAGCAAGATTGTAATCAAATGGCATTTTGAAAAATAAGAAAGAAAGGTCTTGAATCTCTACTGTTCATAAACAAATCACAGAGAAGAAGCAAGAGTAAGAAAAGCAGACTCAATTGTGAGCTCATTTAGAAGGATGAAAAGCAATGGATTTTTTTGCTTGAATAATATGAGTCACTACATCTTTCAGAAATACTGATATGGAAAGCAAAACAAATACGAAGTAATTCATCATGGTTCAGATCATGAAACTAGGGGTAAGCTCTCACCAGTAAGCTGGCCAAGACTTTCCTAGACCCAGATAACCATGTTGGTTCATGGAGAAACTGAACCCCACTAAGTAAATCAAAATCATGAGTTTTTAGAAAATTAGTTAGCATTTGTAGAGTTACTACCACATATTTACATTAACTCATGCAAAGTTTTAAAATTCTTAAAATATAATTATATTATCTCCAGAGTCCAAATATAAAAATTGAGGATCCTTGAGATTGAATATTACAGTATCACCCAGATAATAAGGAACAGAAATTGGAACTCAGATTTGCCTCCTACCAAATCCTGTGCATTGTCTCTACATTATTGCTATTCATAATAAAATGCTGTGGGCCTGAAAGAAACTTGGCAAAACACCCAAAAGCGATTGCTCTAGCTCTGTCATTCATTGCATTGCATAACATATGATCAGCAAGTTACAGTTCTCACCAGCCTGTGTGACATCAGGGCACATTTCCTTCAGCACCTCAAATCTCCATTCCTTTGCCACCTATCCCTTTTCACTTCCTGGGTCTGATAAACAAGTTCATCAGATTTAATACCACTCCCTTAATGTCACATTAAAGCTAGGATGAGTATCTTATCAATGAGTCCACTTGTCTTTTTTTGGTGCTAGACCTCCCAAATCCATCATAGTTTCATGACAACAGAGAGTGGATCCCAGTCTCCTTCCTCCAAGGAATTTTCAATATGGAAAGTTAGTTGAACATAATTATTAAGAGAAACAACACTGAAGTCACTCTGCATGGATTCAAATGCCAGCTCTGTTACTTCCTGGTCAACTGATCTTAGCTTTGTTTAATGATCCCATGCTAATATGGTTAATCAAAGTGTGTTGGTTCAAGTACTCTGAGAAGCAGATGCAAGACACATACAGATGTGCAAGACATTGGGAGAAGCATCTATGTAGCAAACAATGGAGAGAGAGCAAGCATAGGCCTGGAAAACCTTCAGATTACAAAGCAAGTCTAACACCCATGAAAGGAGAGTAGGAAGAAAGAATTGGGTAGGAAGAGCCTCATACCGTAAGGCAGTTCTGAAGAAATCCTGGCCAGGCTAATGAGAAGTCCCTGAGCAAATATTGCCTATTAGAGGAATCCCATGTTTGACACAATTCCTTGGCTCTGATACCCTCAACAGTGCTCAGTCATTAGCTGGGATCAGGCCAAGGAGAGTGTGACTTGACAGTTAGTGTGACAGAGGGTTTAGATTGCCTCATGAAAGGAGATCTGCTGCTGCACATACTTATTGTATAACAGGGCTATTTCTACAACTAATTGATTTTATCCATGAGATGCATTTAGAGCAATGCTCCATGGGTAGAGTAGTTCAAAATAATGCTGCAGTTATGATCACCTATAAGGGAACATAAGGATGTATTTAAATGCCTGAGTTAAGTATGTTATCCAGCTTCATCAGGCAGCCTCAAATCTTCAGCTGCAAATGGATACCTTGAAGATTGGATGGGTCCTGAATCCACGAGTCAAAATCCTCTAAAGTGTTTGTTTACAAATGCTGGAAATGACTAGAAATTGCTCAATCTCAGTAGCCATTCATACATGGTCTTCTCTCAGCATTACTTCAAACCACAACTTCCTAAAATGACGACTTCTTTCATTCCTTTGTTGATGTCTTCTTTATTTTCTCCCTCTCTCTCTCTCTCTCTCTCTCTCTCTCTCTCAGTGTCACCGTTGCAATGATTGGCTGGACACAAATGTCCTATATGCTTAAATTCATCATTCTATTTCAATTTGGCTTAGTGATCATTCAACACCGGACCTGGCAGAATTCAGAATTCAGCGGGGGTACATTCTCAGCTGGTGAGTCATATTTCCTTCTGTCAGATTCTCATTCCTCTTTTTTTCTGTTAACATCCACCTCTACTTTGCCTTCACCTAGTACTAGTCCTATAACTTTATCTCTTGGTGACATCAAGAGGAAATTATTTCTTTCTTCCCCTCACCATTTTATTTGCCACCAGCTAGAGGTAAGTGTTATAAAAAGAGGCTATTCAAACTACTATTAAGCGCAATATGTCTGAGGGCAGAAATAAAGAAATGAAAAGTAGTGAGACAGCCCAATTAAAAGTCTTTCAGGCCTACAGGAGATACCTCAGACATGAATTGCAGAATTGTATATGAGTACAGACAGTCCTCCTCTTATGATGGTTTGACTTACAATTTTTCAACTTTACAATATGTATTCAGTAGAAATCAAACTTTGAATTTTCAGTTTTTGATCTTTTCCTGGGCTAGCAACATGGGGTATGATACTCTTGCAATATTGCGAAGCAAGTTTTAATTCCCAGTCAGCCCTGTGATCATGAGGGTAAACAATGTGTTGTGTTGCCACATTATTTTGTCTAACTGAAATCTAATGTGAGAGTTCTGAGTACATTTAAGGTAGGTGGGGCTAATCCATGGTGTTTGGTAGGTTAGGGGTATTCAATGCTTTTCACCTTTCAATGTTTTCAATTTATGATAATGGTTTTGTTGGACCTAACCCCTTGTAAGTCCAGGGCTATCTCTGCCACTGTCCCAAGTCCAGTGCTCTGCTCACATTGGCATACGATGAATACGTATTGAATGAGTGAGAAGAAACATTTATTTAAATCATGTTTATTTAAGTGGCAATATCATGCATGCTTTTTGTTGTGGAGTCATTCTTATCTCTAGCTGAATAGTTTTTAAATAATACTGATGCCTGGGACCACTCCAGACAAAATGAACCACAATCTTTGAAGGTAAAAACTATATATGAGTATTTTTTAACAAAACGCCACCTAGAATACTAATGTATCGGCAGATTTGGGCACCATCAGTCTACAAGGGAATTTATTAGGGTGAGTCAGGGGTCCCTTCTGGTATCCACGGTCTGCTTTCCTCTTGCTGAGCTACCCACCACATGGCAGAGTGAAAGGCAGGAGCTCCTACTATGACAAGGCAGCCATGCATGTTTGCAGTTACTTGAGTTCTTTCCTTTTTAAATTAAAAGTTGTATTCTTATGGATTTTTACTCTATAATACATCCTGTTTGTTTTAATGTAAAATATTTTTCATGCAAAAAAAACTCTTCAAATAAAAAAGTCTTGCATGATACACCATGGTAATTCTCTGGCTTCTTGTCTTCCAAGCCTACCACTTCATTTCCAGGACACATAGCTCTAACATTGGATTCAGGAGTTCAAGTGTGGATATCAGATATGCCCAGATTAAGATTCCATCTCTACCACTTACATCTGTGTGTCCTAAGAAGCCTCTTTGCCTCCTCAAGCCTTAGTTTTCTCATCTGTCTAATGGAGGTGTTGTAAGGATTGAATATGACAAAGTGCTTAGATAATGGGTCTGGGAAATAAGTTTCCAGTTATTCTCATGTTGTAATGTTTTTATCGATGAGCATTGCTTTTATTCTATGCTGTAATTGGAACTGGGCAGAGCTGGTGCCATCACATACGTAAGTTGTATGAAGAGTCTGAAATAGGTGAGAAGGGGGGATACTAGAAGGTCGAAGAAGGCACAGATAGTGGGATCAGGCTGGAGGACAGAGCAGAGTGGAATCTCTGTCCCACCACCACCACCCACCTCTTGTGTGTGGAGCCTGGTAGCCTTTGCCGTAGGAGGTAGGGCTGGAATGAGAAGGAAGGACAGTGCTTCTAAACTTGATTAGGGCTTCAGTTCTGCCATTTGAGGAAGCTGCCCCCTGTTGATACTTAGTTTCCTCCCATGAATTTCAGATGAGATTTTCCACTGAGGCTTAAACTCTGAGCAACTTTAAAGTTGAAAGACTTACCTGAATGCAAATGAGGACTGTGGTCACTGAGAACCCAAATGTGCTGATTTAGGTTTATGAAGCTCAAGTCAGTTGACCTGGCAGCTCTGGTGTGAGATGAGGTGGAACTTAAATGTGCAAAGTGGTCATTTTCTAGGCATCTGCCATTTGGAGTCAGGCTTTTCTGTTGATGAGAGTCTTGCCTGTCCCTTTTCTGTTGGCAAAAGTGTTTGGGCCACGGCTAGAAATAAGGGATGATAATAACGCTTATAAAAAGTCACCTTACATTTGTGTCACATGCCACATTGAACAACACAGTGTCATATTTATTATTGTGTTTGATTCTTGAATAATTCAGTGAACCAGAAAAATTACTGCAGCCAGAGACACATGGTCACTAGCATCAATTTAGCCTGTATGCCTGTGCTTCTCTACACTGTGACCCCCTTTCTGCTCTCAACGTATATGCTCTATTTAAAGTTGTGTTTTTTATAATTTATTTGTCTTTTTAAAATCTTGCTATCTTCTGATTTCCAACTTGCTCTGATATCTCTCTTGCATTAACAAAACTAATTATTGAAAAGAAATGCACATTGTAGACTGGACTTTGGCAGAATTTCTGTTTGAAATGTTCCCTATCGCAGGTGTTAACATATTAAGTCCCTTCCTTTCCTTTTTTTAAATTCTCTCCTTCCCTTTCCCTCCCTTCCTCCCTCCCTCCCTCCCTCCTTCCCTCCTTCCTTCCTTCCTTCCTTCCTTCCTTCCTTCCTTCCTTCCTTTCCTTCCTTTCTTCCCTCCTTCCCTTCCTTCCTCCCTCCTTCTCTCCCTCCTTTCCTTCCTTTTCTCTTTTCTTCCCTATTTCTTTTCTTCCTTCTTTCTTTCCTCCCCTCCTTCCTTCTTTTCTTTTGTTGTTCCTAGAGAAAACTATATGCCCTGGAGGAGGATTGTGGTAAAGGTGAGGAATAGGATGAATTTGAACTAATCAAAGGGAAGAAAATCATTTTAAAAGTCTGAAAAGAGATCATTTGGAAGTTAAGATAGGATTGACCTAAGTGTGAATTTAAGGCAACTATAATTTTAGGGGATGCATTTCTTTTGGGGAAGCAATGCTGTTAGGCTCTGATTGTGTTGATTAAACTATCTCACTGTACACAGTGATAGCTAATATCATTTATAACTTTTTTTGCAGTAATTTTATGTTTAGAAAATGTATTCCTTCCTTTGTTTTAGCTGTTAATGCTTATCAGGTGCATTAACATTCTAAAATGTGTGTGTGATAAATATTGCACTACAGTTATCATGATCCTTTCCCTCAATGATTGAGCCTTGTATTTCAGGATCTTTATTTTGCCAGATGGTGTCAGGATCACTAATACAGCAGTCAAGAGTCCCCATATATGCAGAAATGTAACCATCAGAAACGGGTGTTAACAGAGTGAGACTTATATTTTTTATACTTGAGAACTATAGGGTCTTTAGTGAGACATATGTTTTATGCATGATGGAATACGAATGTATTTTAAGTAAGTAAAAGTAAGGTTAAACACACACCTGCCCCAAATCCTTAATAATAAAAATAATAATAATAAAGCAATTATAATAGTTTGACAAACAGGAAACTTTTGAAATAAAACCTAACATATGGTAGATTCATACACCTATTAGTCTGACACTTTTTTTTTCCATTTAATTTAGGCTGCATTTACCAAATATTTTGATAGAGGAGGGGCCATTTAATGTCGTGATTCAAAACTTATGCTCTGGAGTCAGACAGAGCTGGATTTGACTCTTGCTTCTCACGCTTACTGGTCGAACTTTCAGACTCGGTTCTCTCATGCATATAATGGGAGCCATATTACTAATTAAGAGGGTTGCTAAAGTTATAAAATAAGAATGTGAAATGCTTAGCAAACTGTTTAGTATGTAGTTGATATTCAGTAAATAGTACTGTTCATATATTATTACTTATTTACAGTAATAGTATAGTTATATTAACAGTTCAGTTATACTAATCAATATTTGGTATATCTCATATATTCTGAAATATATTTATTGTTTACCTAAGACCACTCAAAGCAGCGTTTTCTCTGGGTTTATTCATTCATTTATCTGTTACTTATTTCATTGAGTAATCACTGTGTATGAATACATTGCTAGAAGCTAAATTGAGAAAGTTTAGCCAAACAGATTCTTTTTTTCATGGAAATTGTAGTCAGTGAGAAATGGAAAATAAACCTGCAAACTAACAAACTCTATCTATTTTTCTGTTTAGCAGTGGAGAGTTATTAGAGTTTCCTGTCCATCAGAAATCAGGCCCAGAGTGTTGTGAAACTGAGTGAAGAATTATCAGTGGGCACAATAATTGGTGAATTCTAGAAACTTTACCATTTCAACTGAGAGCTGTGGGCTCTGAGGCCATTGGCCATTGTACACTCATAGCTTATGCTTCTCCAGCCATTCCACAAGGCAGAGTTGGCATGTGTGTGTGTGTGCATGTATGTCTGTGCTTGTGTACGTGTTTCCTTCAATTCATCTCATCAGTGCTCACTAAATAATATGAAAAGAATAAGTAGATGAAGGGTCATTTTCCATAAAGGGCCACAGTTCAAAAATACTCAGTGTCTCTGAGGCATGCTGAGTGTAGACAGTGACAAAACAAATCCATTCTTTCGTCTTCATTAATTTCCTGGGAGAACAAGATGACCTTCCCCTCAGCACTCCCTACATGTATTTGAATCTTAGTATTCAGTCTTAATCGAAATAAGAAAGAATTCTTAAAAGATAACACTCTGGAGCATCGGTGCCTGCAGAGAGGAGGACTTTGGTTTCTGTTGATCTGGTGAATACATGAGGGGATTCTTTCCAGGTATGACGTTCACAAAGGCTTCCTAGAGTTCTTGGCCTCTGAGCTACAGTCAAGTTTCTTCTAATTCTGTGGGTGCTGACTTCAAAAGACCCTAAGAAAAGCACTCAGAAGGAAGGAAAAAGTTTTCCTCCTGGCTCTCTGTGGTGAATTACAAACTGGCATTCTCTCCTCCCATTCTTAAAACTCGAAGGGTGGTACAGGCAGCGATGCTGACAGTGTGCATTCACAGATGCCACCATATGGGTCTCGAAAAACTAGTTGCACTGATGATTCCCTGCACATGTAGGAGACAGTTTGCATTGTTGGCATCGTCCCTGCACAGAAACAAGCACAGCTTAGCAAGGCTGAGCAGATGGCACTAGATCTGGTGCCAGGGAAGCAGTGAATTAAAGGTTATACCCACCAGGTTTGATGCAGTGCCAGTTTGAATTGGTACAGAAGCTTCGGCCCACCTGCTTATTGGCCTCATGACATCTGGCATCTTTTTATTTTATTTTATTTTTTTTTTAATTTGGACTGAATTGAAGGCAGCAAGGAAAAATGTCATTTTAAAAGCCAGTTACAAGTCAATGGATTTAAACTCTTAACAACAACAACAAAAAGGCCTACAGACCCTCCATATTAATGTTTTATATTAATGAATTTTATAAAACCTTGGGGGAAATTACACATTGATGTGCAGAATTGTGTTGCAATTTACAGCATAATACAATGGAAAGGGTGGACTGCTAAAAACTGGCTCAAAGTTGCTAACTAGTGACAACAGAAAAAGGCTACTATCTGTAGCCTGTATATTGTAATTAGGAATCAGGGAGGAAAATAAATTTGCTTCTCTTTATTCTAATGATTTTTACACTGTAATAATTAGAAAACATTGTGTTGTTTCACATAGTAGCTCATTCCAAAAGGTGCTTTGCACCATCAGTTCTCTCCTGCAAAGTTTTTTTCAGTAGTAGTGTATTAAGTTTTGCTGTGTTTCAGCTGCAATCCCCACTTGATCTGCACACATTCGTATATTGTATACACAAATAGGCAACATACCCAGCCCCAGGGTAGCAGTGTGTGCATACTGAAACCTGTTTGTATATCTTCTCCATTTGGGATTTTCATGCCTGCTCCCTGGGTGTGAAATGAAAGCGTGCAGCAGAGTTGCATTTGGGAGGTGATTAGCTTTGTATCTAAGCTTTTAATTGAAATGTATGTAAGGCCTTACATAGGGCATCCACTGTTTAATTTCTAAAAATTAACTTCTAATGACACTGTATCAACCCTCCATCAGCATGAGAGATAAAAGAAATCATCATTAAACAAATGTGTTAAATGTTTAACCTAAGTATCAACTTTTATCCCACAAATCTGACACATCCCATGCCAATATTGAATTTTTTCCACTGGAATTGGCTTGGTTAGCTTTTCTCTTCCTTTGTTATAGAATTACAACAGCTACAAATATTTTTCATATAGCTTTCTTTTTCTTTCAGAAAAAAAAATACAGAGACGAGACACTGATAGAGAATAAACAAGTAGGAAGTACTTCTCAGTTGTACTCAATTTGGAGGAAGTAAGGAGTACAAATCGGGGTAAATTCTAGTTGTAAATACAAAATATTGGTTCAAAAGCCAGTAATATATTCTTGTTTCGAACTCAGAAATCTATGGACAAAGACAATGAAGAAACAATAATACCGATTTGGGTGGTGCAAAAGTAATTGCGGTTTTTGCTATTATTTTAATTACCGCAATTACTTTAATTACCGCAATTACTTTTGCGCTGACCTACCAGTTCCGAGAATATAGATGTCTAAGAAAGCTACATCCGTTCTGGTAGTTCTGGAGCTAATCTGGAAATCTATCTTTTGTTTTGAAGCATTTAACGGAATATTGTAATGACTTTTAATATTAAAATTATCATTAGTTATTGTTAACGAATTAAAATAATCTTTAAAATATTAACATATTATTATAAATATTAAAATTTGATTTAGCTTTGAATTCTGAATTATATGAATTACAAGTGCATATTTTTCCAATGTAAAATCTGGGAAAAATAACTGCTTCTCAAGAAGAAGAAATTACTATGGAAAATATAAAGTGAAAAAAATCTAAGCAACAAGACTGGAAATGATGTTAGAGTTTTATAGACCCATTTGCTGTTAACAAATTCTTTAAGTTCATCTTAAACATAAGGAGGGAAAAAAATATCGAATTCATTTGACTTAATTTAAAGGTATATCTGCCAACATTTTAACAGCAGAAAAAGGAGAAAATGAAACCACTCACATTGCAGAGCTGCCCTGTCATCGAAGCCACTTAGAACTTACTCCTGTTCACGTAACTAACTCATTTATATTTGATCCTTCTTCATAACTACACTAGACTGGAATTTCTTTCACAAGCTTCTATGATGTTCTTCTATAATAATTTTCCCTCATTTTTTTATCCAAAGACATTGACTGTTGTCACAGTCAAAACTTACACATCATTCAGCTTCGTTATAAATTATTTGTGTTATAGACCAGGTACTAAATTGCTACTTTGTACAGTATTCACTGTAGTGAAAAAAAATCTGTTTTGAAAGTTTTCCAGATAAGTAGATGGCCCAAAATATTCCAAGGGAAGTAAAAGAAACATGTTGTTCTACTTCTTCAACTGAACAGTTTCAATGAGGCAGTAGTTAAAAATGTATATATCCCGATGAGAGATGGCAATAAAAATTATAAAGTTGTAATAACAATCAGATGAGTTTAGTATATTATAATTTCAAGCTGCTGATTTGGAAGAATATCCAAGAATAATTTTATTTACAATGTATCTAACATTACCTTCCAGGATATCTATATTTTGTTGAGTATCCTCTTCTCAATATATTTACAATCTAATACTCATTGTTAACAGACAAAAGGGCTGGTAAAAATTTGTCTGAAGAGTAAGTGAAGAGCTCTAAGTAAGGATTAATGGAGAGGAAAGATCTAATGAACTCCTTCCTCAGCAAACCAGATAGTGGATTTTATATTTATCTTTTTAAAGATATCTCTACAGCCTATGTATGAAATAACCAAGTGAAGGTTTAAATTAATGCCTATGTCCCAGGTTTTCAGATGTGACATTTTATTTTTCCAATCATAAATAATGGGCTATTCTGTAAACTCCTAATTATATTCTGATATCTTAATATAATTATCTTTTAAGTGGCCTCTGTTCTTGCTTAATAGCTGTAATATTTTAGGGTTTTTAATCAGATCAACAAAAACACACATCTTTAGATTATTCTTTCCTAGAAAAAGTCTATTTTTTAAGTGTATTTCTTCATGGAAATGGTTTCACTTAAATTTCTAGGCACTAAAGTACCTCACGTTTATCAATTTGGAATATAGAGAAAGGTAATCCATTTTGTAATTAATAGAATTGATATTTACAATTTATGGCTAAAGATTCACTATAGATGCTTTAAAAAATAAATCCAGAACATCAATAATTTATCCTCAAGAAAATGAAATAAAAGGTAAACTTCCTGAAGATTTCATTTACATGGAGTTTGCATTGAGGATAATGATCTCATAGATTTAGCTGAGCCAAACACTGCTCTCCAACTACCATCATCAATGTATATTTTTCATTGCCAAGACATTATTATATTTCAGAGATGGTAAAATACAAGTCCTAGTGCAAAATAAAAATTCAAAAATACATGTTTAATGGATTTATGAACCATGAAGTGAATCATTAATTCATTTATTATTTCTTTTAGTCAGTAAATATTGATGGAACATATATTACAGAAATGGCTAAGGACATAGATTCTGAACTGCCTACATTCAAATTGGCTCTGCCACTTGCTTGCTGTGTGAATTGAGACAAGTTACTAAACTTCTCAGTGGCTAGGTTTTCTCCTCTGCAAAACAGAGAAACTCTGAGTACAAAAGATACATAATTATGTGTACTTTATAAAGCATTGTGAAAAGTAAGTTGTATTTATTTAGAATCTAGACCAATGGTGGGCACATTTTAAGTTCCTTATAGGTATTTGATGAATACATCTATAAATAAAGATAAGTAGATGGCACATTTTCCAGCACAGAAAACAACATGGCATGGCTCGTGCTCTTAACATACTCAGAATATTCAGATACTCTTTTAGCCTGGGTTAGCCTCACATATACAAAACAAACTTTTAATTTGAATGAAAGTTTAAAATTTTAGCTTGGAGAGATGGACTTTACCAAAAGATCTGGGTAATGATCAATATTGCTTCAAATCAACATAGCCTCTTTTTATTACCGTAGGCAAAATTATGAAGTCATTGAGATGTGCTCATCATTCTTAGTGCATTCTTTCTTTGTGATGGTACTTCTCATTTAAAAGAGAAATGATCTAACATCAACTTTTCACTATTCTCATTAATTTTGCACGTGTGAATGATTTCCACTATTATTCCTCAACTAGGCATTTTTAGATTTCAAGCGCTTTTTAATAGTGAGGAAAGGAAAGCATTTATGCTCTTCGAAAGAGTTTTAGGTAGTGCCAGACAGGTGGACGATTTAGGGGTGGAGCAATGAGCCCCCTGAAGACTTAACATAAAAACTATGTGCTCCACAACCTATCAGTCTCAAAGACTGATTTTCCATTTCTTTTCTCTACATCCCCAGTGCTACTATATTGCCTTGGTTTGGGTACTTATCATTTACCACCAAAAGTGCTGAAAAGTTTCCTTCCTTGCTTCCTAACTTCCTTTTTCTTCTCCTAAACCCCACCATCTGCACTGTGACCAGAATGAGCATTCAAAATGACAACAATAATCATGTTACTTTGCTGATCAAATATCTTCTAATGGTATCTCATTGTCTCAGGAGAAGTTCCAAGCCTGGTGACCAATCAATCTCCCCTGGTGGAACTCCTGTTTTTGAAGATGTGAGTTCAGTAGGCTTGTGATGGCCTCAGGGTTTAATTCCTGGAGGACTTTTATAAAGCTATTTCACGGACAAATGTTTGAGAGCCAGCAGCCAAGGATAAAGGTAAAGTACCAGACAGTCTCCAGATTTACCCCTTCGTGTCTCTCTCCACTTTACACACCCTGTCTCTCCTCCAGCTGTAATGAACTACATGAGTTCCCACCTCCACAGCTTGTAGATGCTTCACTACTGTTTCAGCAGTCACCTCCTCCTTATGAGCCCTGGTGACTATCCTGCACCAACTGGTAGCTCCCTCTGTAGTTCTCTCAGGAACACTCTGCCAAAATATAGTTCACAGTTTCTTACTTTTATAATTATAAGAACTTCTAATGCACGTGGTGCTGGAATAGTGGCACTAAATGATGCACAGTTAAAATGGGCAATAAAAAATCTTATTTTTTCCTTATGTCTATCAGAGTGATAGTGCCTCTCCTCTCAAAGTTTTCTCTCCTTCCAATTTTCTCATTGTCTCTCCCCTAGCCCCCCTTCAGCTACTGCATCTCATTTTTCCAAACTCCCCGGAGACTCTTCCTCATGCCCTACCCCACTTTGACTTTTATCCTTTTTGTCCATTCCTCTTTCTTTTGATTTGGCACTTTAAATGTTTCAAAGAACATTAACACTTTTCTTAGAAGGCCGGGAGGGCAACCTCTCAACTGTGGCAGCCTTTAGTGTTTAGGAATTGTTCCTAGTGGATACAGAGATTGGAGATTTGGGACCATTAATACAAAAAACTACCTCTCCTATTTCTATTTGAAATCCTTAAGACCATCAATGATGTCTAAATGATTATGATTTCTCTGTGTAAACACAGATCATGAAACATATTAGAACATTGAGTGACCACTGTGTTTTGAATAAATATTACACCTACTTTAAGAAAAATCTAATTTATTTGCTTTATGGTGATATTGAATCCATAAGATAGGAAGGTATTTTGTCTTTTGTCTATCATGATTTTCTCTTCTTTCTACCACCCTCCTGTTCATCTGTGTTACAATTACTATAATTACATAACAAATTACTTGAAAATCAGTGATATGGAAGTCATTTATTATGCTTGCAGATTCTTTAGCATAGGTATTCAGAAAGGGCATGACAGGGCAGTTCTTACCGGGATTATGTAATTGAAGTCAGAGGGCTGCACCCCTCGCTGAATGTGGCTGGGACTAAGGGTCCACTTTCAAGGGGGCTATTGGCTGGCAGACTATGCACAAGGTTGTTTGGGTTCCCTCACAACATTACTCTGGCTTCTCCCAGAGCATGGTCTCCAAGAAACCAAGGGAGAAGTTACAATGCCCTTTATGATCTTGCCTCAGGAGTTATATATTGTTACTTCTGTCCTGTTTCTTCGTTACACAGGGTCAGCCTTGGTTCATTTTGAGACAGTACTACACAAGGTAATGAATATCAGAGGTATGAATCATTGGGGAGCATCTTGGGGGCTGGCTGCCCCCTGAATGTCCACTCTATCCAGTGAGATGAAGTGTGGAGTAACCTGATTACCACAACTGCTATAAGTAATAGAGAGTATGAGATATTGGAAAACAGTATTTTATGGCTAGGACAGATTGAGGAATTATAGTCTAACTTGAGTATCTTTGAATCAGGTCTAGAACTAGTTTTAGGTATTAGCTAATTCAACCATTTAGTTGATAGATAAGAAAAGTGAGACTCAGGAAGAACATTAGTGACAAATATGAGACAAGTGGTCAGAACTACTGTATCCCAGACCAATAAGCAATCAAATGAAGCAAGCAAGCAAACAAACAAAAAAACTCCTTGGAAAAATATGAGGAAGGAAACTGCAAATATGTTCTTTTGATGTGTAAAAGTAATCTGAATTTGAGTCAATGTTATAAATTGCATAATTTTTGTAGCTAACTAGATGCAATATAGTCTCATTTTGCTTATTAGTAAAGTGTGCTGCACACTAATTTGTGTGAGTTTTATTTGCTCAAAACATTATCCTCTATTCACATTTCTAACCATGCTAATTTACCAATCATACAATGTGGTCACTTGCTGAGAAATTAAAATTAAATGGAACATTACCCATCCATTTATCTCTTAAGAATTATAGAAATATTAAAATAGAACATAGTTAAAACTTTAAAATAAGATATAGAGTAATAGAATACATTTTAAAAATTAATCAAGCAAATTAATCTTTGATATAGAAAACACTTGATTAAAAGACTAATTATACAAAATAAACTGTCCTGAATTCAATTTTTTTTTCTTTTGGCTTAGAAATTAAGACTAGGTAAAGTTTATTTATTAATGTAGTTTTTTTTTTTTAATAATGAAGTTCTTTTACCCACTCTAATGAAAGTCACAGACAAGCCTATTTTTAAACTTCAGCCATTCCTTCATTATTTTGACAACTTGAATGAATATTCAAGGTACAGAGTGCAACTGTTTTATAGACTTTCTTTGCAATTGGAATACAAGAGAAATAAAAGTAGACATAAAAAGGGTCATTCGATTTTGAAAGTTTTACTGCTGCAGTTACAGATTGGCATACGTAGGGATAAAAAACTGGGCCTTACATTAGTTCTGCCATATATTTTGCTTTGGCTCTTTAAGAGAATAGAACGTGACAGGGAAGAAATATACATTTCCAACCTATTTTTTTCTTTGGAAAAAAATACGCCTTATTTCTGACCTATAAGAACACTGTGCTCTAGCAGGACAATGTGTCAATGCTGAGAAGTAACTGTGCAGTGCTTGGGCTTAGCCTGGGGTGGAATAGCCTGGTAGTTTATTTACATTCTATCCACATCTTCCAAGTGTTTCTCCAGGAGGTTTTATTTTTTTATTTCTTTTCAGTCTAAAATGGTGATAGCCAGATAATTATTCAACTTATTTTTCTTCATTTAACATATATGTGGATTATTTTAAACATTCTTTTCCTAAAATTGCCATCCTAATAATTAGCTATTGTTATTAGAAATTCAGCTAAATGGTAAATGCAGCAGGAACTATGCAAAGTCCAAATGTGAATAATCATTTAATTCTAGATTATTTATTATCCTTGTATCTTAAAAGCATTACACATAAAATGTTAGAATTATATTTTACATATCTATTATTTAATGCCCCTCGCCACTGTGTCCTACCCTCCTGTTATTATGCAAGCAAACCACCCACCAGGTTTTCTCTGTGTAATTGAAGGCCCCAAGCACGCTTTTTCTGAGGCTATCATAACTGTGGAAAATGTGAGTCTTTCAGGGCAAAGGAAATGACAATAAGAAGAATGAATAGTTTTAACCAAAACTCTCATTTTAGCTGGGGCCTGTGCACAAGATAATTTTAGAACAGATGTTTTGTAAAGCTCATAATGAACAAAGGCAAATACACACACACACACACACACACACACACACACACACTCATGTAAAGCTCATAATGAGCTCAGGCAAATACATACACACACATATATGTCATTTTTCTATGAATGACACACGTGTGTGTGTGTGTGTGTGTGTGTGTGTGTGTGTGTGATTCATAGAATAATGATTAACCTTTAGGTGAAATTTCTAATTAAAAATGTATGTCCAACAGAAAATCTAAAATTATACAGTATGTATGTCTTTTATATTCTTGTAATTTAATATAAACTTTATTACTTGCCTCTCATTTTAGGGTTGTTTATTTTCATTTTATTACTTTATTATTGTGAATTGATTGGTATCAGCTTAACAGCAGTTTAAAAATTATAAAACTTTTTTTATTTTAATGTATGTAATACCGGTACTCATTTGTAAAATCCCCAAATGCACTCTTCATCCCTCTTGTTTGTGCTTTATTTCTTTCCCTCCTTCCATGTTTGCTTTGGCTTGCAAACTTGTTCCTGCCAAACGAGTCAGTTAAAATGGGAACATTAATTTTTATGCGTGGAAGCATGTCAGCTACATAGGGGGAGGAGGGGGTGGAGAGGAGGGAGGAGTCAAAACAACTGGGCTTGTATATTGCGCCAGGCTGGGCTGTCACAAGAAAAGGCTCTGACAATCATAACATAATGCAAACTTTTACCAGAGATGCCGTGGTAGAAGAATTTCAGCACTTTTTCAAAAATCCTCTTTCTTGTCTTAGCAACTATTCTCAGCATTGGCCCATTTAAGATGCTCACCTATCCTACAGTCTACCGGACCCTTATGTGGAAAGGGACATTTAGCAATAAATAACAACAATCACAAAATGTGGGAAGACAGACAAAATTAAAATTGCAAGAGTACTGAGTACCCTTTTGTGGTATCCACATAGAGGGTCTAGGAATACACCTACTAGAGTGTAATGGCAGGGCCTGTGTTGTACTTATTCTTGGTGCTACTAATCTAGCTCATTGCCAGGCATATCATAGATGATTAATAGTGTTTGCTAATAAATAACTAACTGAACATGATAGACAATCATAGATGAGTTAGATTTGCATTCTATGATTTCAAGAAGTAAAACAAGTCTAATAATAGAATGCTACAAAAAGATGGATATAGGATCAATATAAAAAGATAAAAGTTGAACCTTAGAGAAATCCCCAAATGGAACAGGATACTTTTGAAATAATGCCTTTGCTGTCACTGAATTTTTTGTAATCAGAGGTTACTGTATCCATCAGAAAAAAACAGGAGATGCTACAATAGCAAACAAACCCCAAATTCAGGAGTGGCAATCAATATTGTTCATGTTCTATATCCATCATGGGTTAGTGGGGATGCTTTGACCATTTAAGTCACCCCAGGTCCAGATTGAGGGAATAGCGATTACCTTGAATGCTGCTAGTTATTATGACTGAAGGAAAAGGAATATGCTGCAGAGGCTTCTGAATGGACTATTAAATGCTGCCTCATGTGAGTGACACATTATTTCCACTCCACAACTCACTGGCCAAAGCTAGACATTTAACCCCAAGCATTATAAAACCAGGCAGTACAATTCTGCACAGTACCAGAAGATAACAATTTTGGTGACCACCATACCCAATTATTTAATAAGGATGTTGTAAAAAGGGTTAAATAAGGGTAAAAGGAAGCTGACCTACTAGCATATCAGTCCATGACCTGATGATTCTGCAAATACACTTAATTTCCAACACCTATGTAACATCTGCAAGTTTCATTCTCATACAGAAAATCTCACATACGTACATTGATTTGTACAATGGCTCATAGGAGTCAGTAAGTTGTAAATATTACTATGTCTAACTGCTTCTTATAATTGTTAACTTAATTTTAGTTGAATTGTATTTGTATCTGTCACCCTTTTCTTGGTTGTTTGCTATCTGAGGGCTTTGTCAAATACTAATTGTTTTCTACCATGATTTCATGGCTTTCACTCTAGAAATGCCCACCAGCTTTTCCAAACATCTTTTCCTTTTTAAATAAGCATACTTCAAAGCAACTTCTCACTGACCATAATGAGAAATATTTCCTGGACAACTAGGATGTGCTTTTAAGTAGTGTTAACATTTCATGGATGCTGATTACTATGGAAAACTGAAATTTCAGATAACATAATGAGAAAGCGTAGGTTTCTTCTAAGATGACAACCTAGGGAGACATTCTCATAATAGATTGCTATTTGTGGTGCCATATTCTAACTTCCTTATGTACCTTACACCAGCATGAGTCTGTTTGTACATGATGAGCAGAAACAGATCTTTGTGGCTTGATTAGTTGTTTCATGATGGCTGCAAGGTACAAGTGAAGCTGTTTACTGCCTCGTGTAGAATGGAAATTCATGGTCAATGTGTAGAAACTGGTGTTCTAGTGAATGTGCAGTTTTTTCTTCTGTGTTGTTTTGTTTGATGTTGGGGGGTGATTATGAAAAATACCTAACTAAAATCAGGTTGAGTGTCAGAACTCTTCTTGATTGCCTATGGCTAGATGTTACAGTGTTTTAAGGAAAAGCAAGGAGTATAGTAGGATGCACCAATAAAGTGCATTTTATTACAATCCTTGCAAATAGCAAGTTTGGTTATAGTGGTAATTAAATCAGTGCTCCTAAGTGTATCTCAACGTATGGTGGCTATCATTGTGTCATTTTGTCTGTGATGTTGTGGGTGTTTTTTTTTTTGCCGGTGACGCTAGAGTAATTATTGGGTTCTACCTTCCCATTTTTGCTCACTGATCTTTAGTGAGAAAACTTGGCCATTTGTCTAGACTACCCTGCATTAGAAGCAGTTTTTCTCCTTTGTCTTGCTGAATGATAATAAGGTAATGAGTGTATTCCTCTTGGAAAGACATGTGGACGTGTTCATGTTGTAAGTTTGATATGTAAGTTTGATATGATACCTGACTATCAAGAGACTATAGAGAAAGTAGGGCAAGAAAGTATCTATTAGGTGACTAAAAATACACAAATACAAGGGATGGACTGTAGAATTTGAATGGTTCTCTTTAGTGACTGCCATGTGAGACAGAAATGTCGCAGAAGTACCATGCCATCCTGAGCAAGGCATGTCATGGTTGATAGGAAAAGACATCATTGTCTGAGGGCTGTGGTGTAAGCAGAGCTGTCTCCAGGAATTTCCAGAATGATAAAGAATGGCTTAGTTTGAAGCCAGTCTCTCTCGGTGTGTTTGTCTCAATCAGGCAGAGAAAATCAATTTCTTATTTGATATTTTTCTCTGATGTGAATGAGAAGAAACAAATGTGAAATCCTTATTGGCCCAACTGATTCATTCTTAACTCATGGTGTGTGACTTCATTTTGCCAAATCATGGGCTTGGATGATTATAATATAGTTGATAAATGTCAGGCCACTTGTGACTGAGGAGAAGCCAGAATATGGCAGTAAAACAGGTCACAAGTATTAAATTCAGAATGTGGTGTGTCAGATAAAAAGACCTAGCTGAGGAGCTTCACATGCTTAGAGCTGTACACAAATAATTTTGAAGGCTGAGCTTTTGCTCCATTTTATTTTTAAAATGTCCCACACATCTGTTAAAGCTTTTACTATTAATAAAAAATTATGAGTTTTATAGTGTATGTATATCCATGTACACTTAGCTCATGGTATAGTAAGGATTATTTTTTATAATTAAAAAGCACCATGCTTAGTTTTTCACATTTTATTTATTGGTTTTGCCCATATCTTGTTTGTTGTTTCCACGGAAAACCCCCAAAAGTCCTAAAACATAATTGGAATCATCTGGGGTTTATGTTCCTAATGAATATTTTGATATTATGTACTTAGGACATATTTCCATAGGCTTAAATGTGTTTTAGTACCTTTCAGAAAGTGGACTTTGAATCTGAAATATGATACTGCTGCTAAAGATCCCTCTCAGAATGCAAATCCTTCTTAGCACAAGAGTTATTGACCCACAAGATATGTAATGTTACTTTGGTTTATTATATCCAGTCCACTGTTGCACATGCGTGCTTTGGAGAGTTCAGTGAAAGTCATTGGTGTAAACCCACTCCAGAGCTAAACGCAATCAATAGGTCACAATCCTTGTTTCTCTAACTCCCCATCACCCTTTGGAGCATCCTGTTGTCGTCATCCACATTTCACATACACATAATTGAATTCAGGTTACAATTCCAGTCAACTTCTCTGGAATATCAACTTGCAAGTGTCGCTCAACAAGAGAATATGTCTTTATTCTGCGCAGAGGATACAGAAGGGCTGAGATTTAGCTTGTGTGACATACTATGCTGCCAAATACCAGTGGTGTCTGCTATTAAAAGAACTTCTCCAGAGGAAAGAAGCGCAACCTTTCAGAGACAAGAATCCTTAAAATAAAACAAGTGGCTCAGACCTTCCAATGTATTGGTGGTCAATTAATTCTGGTTAGTGGCCCACAGTTAAGAAGCGAGGTTTCCTTGTGATTCAGCATCATAATCACATGTCCAGCTTTGCTAATAAATCACAGGCACTTGTTTCTGCTAATTGGTGAATTAAGCTATTAACAAGTCTCTTAAATGTTACACAATTCAAGTGTTTGAGCAGAGCTATTGGCTATACTGGGAACTCTTGAAATTTGTATTACCTGCATATAAAGTGTAGAGAAAAATATCTGCCTGAATATTGCTGTACTGTATTACATTTCAAACGAAAAGAAGGCATTTGCTTTAGTCATCACCCCAACTCTCATTCGTAAGCATAAAAGACTTGAATTGAGGAGGCTACAGCGTGTCATACTAGAGTGTTGTTAGCATTGAACAGAAGTCTTATACACAATAATTCGAAACAACTGATACAGTTAAGTAGACATTTAAACAACAGCAGACAAGTTGAGCTGAACCTTTTGAGATGCATAGTCTGAAAAAAAGGTTAACCTTTTTGAACTTTGAATGCAAAGCCTTTAAATGAATTTTATATGAATCTGAGAGACAAAAGCACCACTCGAGGAAAAGACTCATTAATTGAATTGCTTTTTATTGTGCATGCCAACACGATGAAAATATATTTATCAATACACTTTTTAGTCACACAAAATGGACACAGTCTAATCCAAAATAGAGAATCGGGGATGCACAAAGGGACTGTTGAATGTCTTCTGACAACGGTTTGGTGAGTGAAACGTAAAGCCCGGATTTACAAATATTACACAAGTGAACACTGTTACTGCACTCAGGCTGAAAAATCCTGTTCAAATCCAATAAGTGGTTTAAGATGTGCAAATAGAGGCTTCTGCAGGGAGTCAGGCATTAGAAGCCACCTGGAGCATGTGGTGGAGATTGTATCCATCAATACAGCAGCTGGGCTGAAATTATAAAGAGAGCTGCTTTTCATCACGCTTGTTTTAATGCATACATTTCTCCTGTCACTGGCACCCCAGGAAAACTACTAAGCACAAAAATGAATGGTGCCCATTACCTGATATTCATACTTGTGACAACAGAGGAAAGAATCACAACACAACAGTAAGCAAAAAAATTGATATCCAAATTATTTTTAAGTTGCTGCAGTAGGGGAAAATCTTGAGTTCCAATTGACAATATTTTAATATGACAGGTGGGGATAGAAGCATAGTCATTTCATATCTGATCATTTATTTCCTTTTCCTGATATGATGTGGACAGTCTCTTCACTATTATTTTCTAAGCAGGGTCACATTTTTTTTCTCAGGGTCACATTTTAAAATAAATTTCATACTAAAAGAGAGAAAAGAGGTTCTCTCTAATGTGAGATTTAATGTAAAATCCTGGTTAGGGAAAAGATCAGGAGCCTATGTTTGGATCAAACACATTCTGATATTGAGGACAGAGATAACATTCCCTGCAGGCGGTTCTATGACTGTCAGGCTGATGGACTGGTGTTCAGACTTTTCTAGCATTTTATGTGACTCATAACTGAATAGCAAATGCCATTCTTTGCCTAATTGTGCTTTCATGATGATAGTACAATCTATATAACATACTATTAAACTGATGCCTTTGGGACAACATGGCAGCTGCCTCAGTAATAGCTAATTATTAAAAAGGCAAAACAAATCTATGGTAACAAAAAGGGTATCTGTGGTGCCTTAGGTCTGGGTTGGGATGAGGTTCACTGAAAAGGGGCATTAGGAAAATTTTAGAGAAATCCAAGTGTTCTCTGTCTATACTGTGACAAAGTTACACAGGTGTCTACTTTTATCAAAACTGATTTGACTATGCCATTCAAATAGGGGCATTTCATTGAATTTAAATGACACATTAATAAAATCAATTTTTTTAAAAGCCTTGGTATCAGAAATATTTCACTGTGTTGCATTTCGATTATATAAGTGATATTTTACATAACCAACCTCAATTTTCTCTTCCTTTCTCAATTTGTAGAAAGTTGTAAATACACATTTCACTGTATGAGAGGGTTTGATAGTTTGGTGAGGTGAATTTTTCAGGCTTTACTCAATGGCGAATTTACTTTTCCAAAGGAAACTTTCTGAATACTGGATGAATTTAGGTAAATTAAATAAGAACCCAGGTCCTGACATGACATTTAAAACTCTAGGATAAATCGATGTGATTGTTTTTCCCTAGCACAAAGTAATATGTGCTTATAGAGGCAGATGGTGCAATAGTTCAGGGAGTAGGATATCTTTAGGTGTAGTAGAAAAGGTGTTGAACTGGGAATATTAAAGGATCTAAAATCTTTCTCTAGTGCTTCCACTAAGATCAATGTAAAATGGGAGGTCGAGGTAGGTGGATTACCTTAGGCCAGGAGTTCATGTCCCACCTGGACAACATGGTGAAACCCTGTTTCTACTAAAAATACAAAAAATTAGTCAGATATGGTGGTACATGCCTGTAATCCCAGCTACTCAGGAGGCTGATGAAGGAGAACCGCTTGAACCTTGGAGGTGGAGGTTGCAGTAAGCCAAAATCGCACCACTACACTCCAGCCTGGGTGACTAAGCAAGGCTCTATCTAAAAAAAAAAAAAAAAAAAAAAAAAAAAAAAAAAAAAAAAAAAAAAAAAAAATTAATGTACCGCCCTGGGTCACTTTGCCTTTCCAAACCTCAATTTCTTCATCTGTATCTTAAATGGGTTTTGGCTCAAACTGTAGTTTTCAAGCTTATTTGTCTTTAGTGGCAGAATTCTTATTTTAAACGATACATTTTATAGAAACACAGTAAATAAAATACATAAGAATAAAGTTATTCTGATTTAATTACACGTTACTCACTGTACACAGGTATACTTTTGGACTCCTGAATTTCCCCAAAAAAGTGTGAAAACCTCTGTTTTATAACTTCTCTTCCAACTATAATATTTTAAACTCTATCAAGAAAAATACCTTAAATATTAACAGTTTAATAATACAAACAGTTTGCTGTTTTATATAAATTTTTAAATTTGTGTTTGACAGTGAAAGAATGTAAATTTGTTCCAGAGGGGGGAAAAAATGGGAGATTTGATAAGTGAAAAAAAGTCTTCCTATTTTTTTTGTTTTAATCAGTATTTTTCTATACATATTTTTAGACAGTAATGGTGATCATGAATGCAAAATATTCCTTTGCCATAACATCATTTTATTAGTACTTTCCTATAAATTGTAAAATCTCCATGATATTCTATTGAATGAATTCATTATCTTTCTGTTGTTGGGCAATTGTTTATATATTTTGCTTTCAGATTAAAGTAGCATTCCATTGAAAACTTTATTCATAAAAATGTTCATGTGCTTCAGATAGATAAAATACATAGCTTTCCCAGCTGCTTTCCTAAAGCCTGTACTCATGCATTCTTCCCACCAATAAACAAGAAATTCTAAACAACATTCTTCAGGTCACTAAGGGTGAACAGCTATGTCACATATTTTTCTCACTCTGGGTCTTGGATAACCTTTAAATCTTACATTTTTGAAATTTAATATCATTTTGGAAACCTCTGAGATGATTTATACTCCCTACATATGGGTCAAATAGTTAAAAGGCAAAAAGATTTTGGGACACACCTTCAAGCAAAAAAAGTACATTCAAGTTTTTTTCCATTCATTCATTCATTAATTCTTTCATTCACATTTTATGCATTTATTAAGAATCAAATATGTGACAAGAATTTGCACTAGGTCATTGAGGCACAAAGTTAAGTACAGCATGGTCCATTGCCATTGAAAAGTCATAGCTTGGCAATGGGATCAGAAAGGTACATGCTGTTAAGAACAAGTTGTCTTTGTAGCTCAAAAGGGCATCCAGGAAACAGTTCTACCTAGGGCAGTTGGAGTAGCCTTCATGTAGAAATAGCAGCTGGTTTGTGCTTTTTCTACTGAACCAGATGGATGCTGGGTTTGGGTATGGTGGGTTGGCACTGATGGGCACAGTATTTAGTTAGAGAGATTAGCATCCAGAAAGGTGAGAAGCCATAGAAGTCCATCATGTGGTTGAAGATGGGTGCCAACATCACATGGCTGGGGTGTATGGCTGTCCTATCATTGTAATTAACTGGGAAAAAGGAGGCAAGGCTCACGTTGTTTGAAAGGTTTACTGAGAGTTATTGAAAGCACAACATTACTTTTTCTTTACGGTACATTTTCTAGGATTTTCCTTTATAAAATTGAAATGAAGTGCTTACTTTTCACTTCTCAATTTCTTTCACATCAAAAAGATGAAAATGTAACTTACCAATGTATTTTGTTTTTACTCTTCCCAACCTGTACTTAAAAGGTCTTTAAAATACTTTTTATGAAATAGATAGCAGTGCTCCATTTAATCTAACCTGCAAATAATTTTAATAATATCTTCAATAAAATTTTTCTGAAGATCCAAAGTGGTAATACTAGTTAAATATTTTTAAAGTGTTAAACATTTAGTTAGAGATGGCCTGTTAGAAAAGCCTTTGTTTGGTTCTTATGAGTCTAATTTGACTTTAAATAATATGATCATGTATTTAACTTCATGAATCAAAGATCCTGAAATGTTTGCAGATTTGTCCTGTCAATACTGAGTTAGAAGTAGATACAAGCAGAGCTCAAGAGGTAGAGGGATGAGACTTGGCTATGGATCACATAAATTTCTAGGATCTGTCTTCTTGAAATTTAACCATTCCATAATGTAAATCTATCACAATATGATTAGCCTTTAAGTTTCATTTTAGCCTTCTATACCAGTAATATAAAAAAATCCACTTGCCTATAAAACACAAATCAAGGAATCTAAAATCATGGATTTTTTAACTTCTAAGTACTTCTTCAAGGTTAGCTATGAGTTAATCTTACAGTGGACAAAGTATAGCATGTGCATTTCGCTACCATATATACAGGCATTAATAATAAGACCCTAGTTACTCATCTCCTTGATATAACAACTGAAGACTCTGAGCACAGGTTTAATAGAGTGAACATCTATTCCTCCTTAAGTCATTTCCCATTGTAATATGAAAAAGCTTAAGAGTACTTGTTTACTAAAAATAAAATCATCAGACTTAAAGGAGAAAACATATTGTGCCTATCATGTTTAGTGAGTATTGGCTTCAAATTCTATTACCCCAAAAGAGGGAAATTGAAGAGAACTACAATCTTTCATGTTTCTGTCTTGCCTTGACTGGTTCCATGTGATTTTCTTATTCTGTATTATTTTTAGCTGACAGTTAATAATGTAGATTCCCTAGCTAGAATTCAAATTTAATCTAAGAAGGAGCGGCTTTAAAATAAACAAGTCATCTAAACATCTGCTTGGTAAAGAAAGGGTTTCTCTATGGGACAGTTTCTGGATCCTTTGGTTCAGAATTTAATTTATTTTTAAACAAACGCATTGAATTTCTATAGTGGAAATTTGCCATTAAGTTTCTTAAATCAGTTACAGTTTAAGCTATTGATTCATGAATCATTCAAAGTAGGAAGCCAGAGTTACCAATGTATGACAGCAAGTGCTGGATTCTCGGAGGAAATGGAACTGTGGCTTGTTTATCTTGGAGAGCATTCTTGTCATAATTTTTACTGTGTGCATATATTTTGTGGGCAATTTTGTCTGTTTTTCCTATTCCCAGGTAGAATAAGCCAAAAAAGAAAAAAAAGATACTGCTCCGTAGTCCTGGTAAAGTTATTAAAGGATTAAAATCTCCTCCATTTAGAGCTGCAGACACCCTTTCCTATGGTAGAGGGTACTGAGGGAATATATGATGTGTTCTGTGTGCAGGAAGGGAAGAAAAGCATTCACCATGATTTTACACTACCGCCCATTCAGTCCTCCAAACCAGCAAGCTCTTTTCCAGTTAACTAAGAAGGTGACTGGTGTCACTCACTCAAATAAAATGCTGCTGAGTGTAACAATGCCAGAGTTGAGCAACTGGACCTGGCACCGGTGCAGAGGTCTGGCTCCAAAATGGAAGTCTTTGGAGTAGATCCAGGGTGCACAGAGCAAATGATGCCTCAACCCTCCACTCCAGTGAAGGAGATTAAAGAAAACCCACAAGCTCTGAAACTGATAACAGATAGCTATCTCTGGATGATATCATACTAAATCTGAAAGTCTGGTTTTCATTATACTTAAAACCAGAAGGACCACTCAGAGTAATTTGGAAAGGGTGAGAGACTTTGGAAAGTTATTTGAATCACTTTGTGTTCATGAAGCTCCGGGCTCCTTCCCACGCTTGAGTGGGAGAATGCCTAAATAAAGGTGAAAATGACTGTTTTCTCACTTGAAAAATAAGAGTGTGAAACAGATTCCAGTATGGAAAAGGATTAAGAGAATGTATAAAAACTATTAGGTAACAAAACATACTAGCTTAATTGTCTGAGGAGCCAGGTTCAAATACTATTTGGGCATTAGGTTGGTTATTGAATCTTTCAGAGTCTGCGAAATAGAGATACTCTTAATGACTTCATAAGAACATTAGAGGTCTAAGTGACATAATGTGGGTGACTATAATTTATGAAGTGTTATTTTGAAATGTCATTATCAAATGCAACCCTCAAGTCATAACATATGTGTGCAAATTGCTCGTACAGGCACTGGCCTCAAATCTGCCATTTAGTGTTTAGGGAAATTCATCAAATAACATACAAATGTCTTGAGTACCCCTTCATCTTTCTCATATGTATTTTGTTTGTGCCAGATTAGACACTAGCTGTTTTTTCCTTTAAACCTTTGGGAAGACTTTCTAAAAACTTCAGTACTCAACAAATATCTACTAAGTGCAAGGCTCTATGCTAGGTGCTTGAATTTTTTATAAATTACTTTAAAATTGGTCATACTCTCTTGAAAAATTAAACTTTTTTGTATCTCTTGGGGGAATGCATTTTTAAAGGCTACTATAGGTTCATTTGAT